>NC_142010.1:138047528-138383778 GCF_049901735.1 Notechis scutatus
GAATCACAGAGTCGGAAAGCTTCTTCTGGACTCCTGTGTCCATCCCTCTGCTTAGAGCAGAAATACAGGTAGTCCTTGATTTACAACCATTTATTTAGTGACCATTCGAAGTTACAACAGCACTGAAAAAAAAGTGACTTATAACCATTTTTTACATTTACGACCGTTGGAGCATCCCCACAGACACAAGCAAAATCCAGGTGCTTGGCTACTGATTCATATTTATGATGGTTGCAGAAGTGTCCCAGGGTCCTGTGATTCCCTTTTGTGACTTTCTGACAAGTGAAGCCAATGGGGAAGCCAGATTTACTTAGCCTAACTTAACAACTGCAGTGATTCACTTAACAACTGTGGCAAGAAAAGTCGTAGAATAGGGGAAAACTCACTTAACAAATGTCTTGCTTAGCAACATAAATTTTGGGCTCAAGTGTGATCATAAGTCGAGGACTACCTGTACCATGAAAATCAAGGTCAGGGAAGCAGTGAAAAAAAGTCTTAATGAAAGTGCAGGTTCAGCATCTGAAGGGAAGACATAATCAAATATTCTGGAGTTCCCTTTATGTATGTATGTATGTATGTATGTATGTATGTATGTATGTATGTATATATATATATATATATATATATATATGTTTTCTTAAGTTTTCGCGGGTACTTACATGTATGGTGTTCGGCTTGGTTCGGGTATTTTCCCACGTCATTGTAGTTCTTTTAAAGTTGTAGCAACGTTTCAGCAGAATCTCATCTGCCATCATCAGGCTTCTGTATTGTGTCCGTCTGTGAGTCAGACTTTTACAGTGGTTTCAGATTTGAATTTGGGGCAGCCTATTGCTGTGCCAGAATGGTTTTTTCTTCATCCTGATTGGTTGGGAGTCTTGGTCTGTGTTTACTGGTCTCGGAGTTTGCTGTGTTCTGCTTGATTGGTGTCTCTAATATCTTCTGTCTGTTTTTTGGCTCTTTTTTGTATCTTGATTGGCTGGCAGCATTGTGTTGCTTTAATGGAGGCCTTTAGTGCAGCTTGGCTTCGGGTAAATGGACGGCTATCATTAGTTAGGAAGCTGGGTTTCATCTGGGTGCCTGGTTGGGATGTGTTTGAGCTGGAGGTATCAGGGGGATCTGTTTGTGCCCAGGTGTTTGCCTGGCTTGTGGTGTGGAGATTTTTTGTTTGTGAGTGCAGGCTTCCAAATGATTGACAGCCTGGTGGAATCATCTCTTCTGTTCATGCTTTCTGGTCTTTTTTCAATCTCTATGGCTTCTCTGATGATTCTGTGATTAGGGTTTTCTATATAGTGGCCAGGGTTTTGGTGCCATTGAAGTTGATGCTATGACCTGTGGCTTCCATGTGTTGGACTAGTGAGGAAGTGTGTTCCAGCTTTTTGACTGCATTTTTGTGTTCATCCAGGCGGGTGCTTATTCTTCTATTGGTCTGTCCAATGTATGTGGCCGGGCATGATGCACAGGGGACTTCGTATATGCCTTGGTTTTCCAGGTCAATTTTATCTTTGGGGTTGCTAAGGATGGCTGCTATTTTTCTGTCTGTTTTGAAGGCAGTCCTGATGTGATGTCTGTGTAGTACCTTACTAATTTTGTCTGTAGTACCTCTTATGTAGGGCAGGACAGCTGTTCCATAGGTCTGTTCATCTTCTGGGTCTCTATTATGTTTCAGTGTGTTTTTGTGGATCAAGCTGGTGATTTTGCTTTTGTGGAAGCCGTTGGCTGTCAGTACTTTAGTCAGGGTGCATAGTTCAGTCTTAATGTGTGTCTTGTCTGCCAGGCGTTTGGTTCTGGTAATTAGTGTTTTAGCCACGGAGTTTATCTGTGCTGGGTGGTGGTGGGATTGGGCGTTGAGGTAGCGGTTGGTGTGGGTTTTTTTCTGGTATATGGTGTGTCCTAGTGTGCCATCTGTTTTTTTTTGTAGATTAGTACATCTAGGAATGGTAGTTGTTTGTTTGTTTCTGTTTCCATGGTGAACTTGATTTTGGGGTGTGCGCTGTTTAGGTGTGTTAGGAAATTGTTTAGGTTTTCTTGTCCATGGGGCCAAATCACGAATGTGTCATCGATGTATCTTAACCATAGTTTGGGTTTGAGGATGGCATTGGCCAGGGCTCTGGATTCAATTCTTCCATGAACAGGTTAGCAATGACAGGTGACAGTGGTGATCCCATGGGGGCTCCTTCTATTTGTTTGTATCTTTGTCCTTTGTATATGAAATATGTGTTGGTTAAGCAGTGTTCTGTTAGTTCCATGAGGTGTTTGGCTGGTTGGTATTTATTTTTGATGATTTCAAGGGTCTCTTTTATCGGGACTTGAGTGAATAGGGAAACCACGTCAAAACTTACAAGCAGATCTTCTTGCTCCACGTGTAGATCTTTGATCATTTCCAAGAAGTGGTATGAGTTTTGTACATGTGAAGCTGCTGTTTCAGCATGGGGCTGTAGCTGCTTTGCTAGGTATTTGGCTAGGTTTTGTAGTGGTGCTCCTCTGGAGCTGACTATGGGTCTGAGAGGTATGCCTTCTTTGTGTATTTTTGGGAGGCCGTATAGTTTGGGGCATCTGGAAGATTTCTCTCTGGGTATAATCGCGTGTTGGATCTCTTTGCTTATGTGGCTGGTTATAATTTTCTTCTTGGTTAATTTTTCCAGATATGTGGTTGGGTCTGTGTTTATGGGTTTGTATGTGGAGTCTTGGAGTAGGTCTGTCAATTTTGTTTCGTAGTCTTTTCTGTCCATTACTACAGTGGCATTTCCTTTGTCTGCTGGGAGGATGATTATGCTGCTATCTCTTTTCAGGGTTTGTAGTGCTTTAATTTCATTTTTCTGTAAGTTGCTTTTGGGTGGCTTGCTTGTGCATAGGATATTGGTAACTTGGTGTCTTATTTTATCAGCTTCATCTGTATTTAATTTAGTTAGGCTGGATTCTACTGCACATATGATGGATTCTGTGGGGATTTTTTGGGGTGCTATAGCATAATTGAATCCTTTGGTTAGAACATCTGTTTCTGTTTTGGTGAGTTCTCTGTTGGAAACGTTGTGCACTAATTGTTTCAGGTGTTGTTGTGAGTTGTTGGGGGTTTTCTTGTCATGTTCTAATTTCTTTAATTTTTTCAATAATTTTTCCTGTTTGTAAATACCTTCAGAATCAGCTCTCCAAGTTGTAAGTTGTTTTATCTTGTCCCAAAGTAGAGGGTGGATTTTGCTGCTCAGTTCCAGGTGTATATACTTCAATGGCACCAAAACCCTGGCCACTATAGAAAACCCTAATCACAGAATCATCAGAGAAGCCATAGAGATTGAAAAAAGACCAGAAAGCATGAATAGAAGAGATGATTCCACCAGGCTGTCAATCATTTGGAAGCCTGCACTCACAAACAAAAAAATCTCCACACCACAAGCCAGGCAAACACCTGGGCACAAACAGATCCCCCTGATACCTCCAGCTCAAACACATCCCAACCAGGCACCCAGATGAAACCCAGCTTCCTAACTAATGATAGCCGTCCATTTACCCGAAGCCAAGCTGCACTAAAGGCCTCCATTAAAGCAACACAATGCTGCCAGCCAATCAAGATACAAAAGAGCCAAAAACAGACAGAAGATATTAGAGACACCAATCAAGCAGAACACAGCAAACTCCGAGACCAGTAAACACAGACCAAGACTCCCAACCAATCAGGATGAAGAAAAACCATTCTGGCACAGCAATAGGCTGCCCCAAATTCAAATCTGAAACCACTGTAAAAGTCTGACTCACAGACGGACACAATACAGAAGCCTGATGATGGCAGATGAGATTCTGCTGAAGCGTTGCTACAACTTTAAAGAACTACAATGACGTGGAAAATACCGAACCAAGCCGAACACCATACATATATATATATATATATATATATATATATATATATATATATATATATATATATATATATATGTGGATCTTTGTTATTAGTTTTCTCCCGCGTAAGATTGGAAGTATCTAGGCAACGTTGATGAAGTCTCATTCATCATCTTCAGGCTTCTGTCTTCAGCTCTGTGCTTCTCAGAGTGACTCTGAGAAGCACAGAGCTGAAGACAGAAGCCTGAAGATGATGAATGAGACTTCATCAAACGTTGCCTAGATACTTCCAATCTTACTGTGGAGAAAACCCGAATAACCAAAGATCCACATACAAATACCATGAGAACCTCAGAAAACATATATATATATATATTTTCTTAAGTTTTCGCGGTACTTACATGTATGGCCTTCAGCTTTGTTCGGGTATTTTCCCATGTCATTATAGTTGTGCTTTTAAAGTTGTAGCAACGTTTCAGCAGAATCTCATCTGCCATCATCAGGCTTCTGTATTGTGTCCGTCTGTGAGTCAGACTTTTACAGTGGTTTCAGATTTAAATTTGGGGCAGCCTATTGCTGTGCCAGAATGGTTTTTTCTTCATCCTGATTGGTTGGGAGTCTTGGTCTGTGTTTATTGGTCTCGGAGTTTGCTGTGTTCTGCTTGATTGGTGTCTCTAATATCTTCTGTCTGTTTTTGGCTCTTTTTGTATCTTGATTGGCTGGCAGCATTGTGTTGCTTTATTGGAGGCCTTTAGTGCAGCTTGGCTTCGGGTAAATGGACGGCTATCATTAGTTAGGAAGCTGGGTTTCATCTGGGTGCCTGGTTGGGATGTGTTTGAGCTGGAGGTATCAGGGGGATCTGTTTGTGCCCAGGTGTTTGCCTGGCTTGTGGTGTGGAGATTTTTTGTTTGTGAGTGCAGGCTTCCAAATGATTGACAGACTGGTGGAATCATCTCTTCTGTTCATGCTTTTTGGTCTTTTTTCAATCTCTATGGCTTCTCTGATGATTCTGTGATTAGGGTTTTCTATAGTGGCCAGGGTTTTGGTGCCATTGAAGTTGATGCTATGACCTGTGGCTTCCATGTGTTGGACTAGTGAGGAAGTGTGTTCCAGCTTTTTGACTGCATTTTTGTGTTCATCCAGGCGGGTGCTTATTCTTCTATTGGTCTGTCCAATGTATGTGGCCGGGCATGATGCACAGGGGACTTCGTATATGCCTTGGTTTTCCAGGTCAATTTTGTCTTTGGGGTTTCTGATGGAACATATCTATGTAATTAAATAGAGATTGTGTGGCTGATCAACATTTGAAATATGAAATGATTAACTTAACAGGCGTTTTGCTTTGTTTGACTATTGTGCCATTATCAGAATTATGCATTTATTTAATGAAATACAGAGTTAACATTATTCCCTTTGCATTTATTACATCAACCACTTCCTTAACCTGCATAATGTTGTTTTTCATTCATAGTGTGTTTTTTAAAATAAAAACAAAGAGGTACAGGATTTTCCATCTTATTTTTCCCATTCTAAAAAAAGGGAGTCACTCAAATCAATTTTGAAAATATAATAATGTAACAACAATAAACGAAACACATTTCTAATTAGCTGACGTTGGAAGCAAAGAGTAGCTCCCCAAAGGTTAAAATTAATTATTTAGCAACAAGAGACCATAGCCTTTGCTGGAAGAGAATGGGCTTAAATTATTGCTTGAGAGAAAAATGGCAAACCATAAAAAAAGGTTCATCTCATGAAACAACCATTTCACAATATCCCCAAGAAAGCTTTTCCTCCAAGAAGCTAATTATGGCACCCTGGGCTCCCCATTTCCACATGACAATGATCCTGAGAAGCTGATTTATAGTCCCAGGCTCACTATCATCCTACGAGTTTCATCCCCCGAGACTTCTCTAGCCTGCTTCAACTCTTGGTGATTTTAATTATTACATTACACAAACAGAATCCTGTTAAATGAGGTGCAATTACAATACTTCCCATCAATTTAATTGACACCTTGATGTTAACCTTGAGATATATAACATTAATCTCGAGGTCTGGCTGGAAATGTTAATTTGGGAAAATAAAAATAGAACCCCTGCATTTTATTACCTCTGCTCAATCACTGTAGATGAAGTAGAATTACAGGCTGAGAAGATGGCTGCCACAGACAAATATAATTACACTTTGAAGACTATGGGTGATAAAAAAAAAATCTAATATGTACCTTCCCTCAGCTTCAATATGTCTTGTTAATTTCCCAATTGCTCTTGCAGGTGGACTGATTTTTGTTTAGAAAGTAAACTATAATGTTTCAAGTAATTTAAGACTGTAAGTTTGGGAAATACTTTTGACTGAGAAGATACTGTATCTAACAGAGCTTCTTATAACTGAAACCAAATACAGATTTCTTTTAAAGTGTTATACTCTACCCTTTTCCAATTTTCCTTATTAGCAAGTTGATAATTTACCAACAGGCATTGGTTAAACACACTGAACTTTGAGTTGCCCTTTATCTTACTACAAAACTGTTTTAAAATAAGTTTCATTCATGAGATGTTCTATAGCAATTTGACCATCCTTATCCACCTTGACAAAAGGAATATGGTAAAATAGCATATTCTCACATCTCATAAAAATGCCAAGTTCTTATTCTTACAAACAAATAAATGATTATTTGGGCATATTTTCTGCATTTAGCAAAAAAAAAAAAAAAAGCCTTCCCCTCACAACTTGTCTTTGAATAGTAACAATAGAAGGATAGATTCAGCCTATCAGATTTAGAAATCAAGAATTGTAAGGATCAGCTTTTATAAATGGAAGCTTGAGGAAAGATTTTTCTCTTTATTTTTTTCTATTCCGCATGTTTCCACTTTCCACACCAGTTAGCTTAGCACTGTTATCTTTCTTTTCTCAGAATTTCAAAATGGAAATTTCTGACCCCCTTGAAGCTGAATGAAACAGGCGTTATCAGTAGCCAATATCATTTTGACTGCTCAGGTACAATAGATTAGAAAAACTGGATGGTTTCAAGTAGCTAGTGGGAATTCAAGTTCAGTAAATATTATTGTCTTTCTTTAGCTAGATTCAGAATACATTCAGAAAAAATATGAATTGCTCTTTGGGGCTTAATGTTTTGTGAAGCCAGATAGGCTGGTTTATGTAGTACATTGGGTTGTCTGAAACCAGCCAAGGTTGATCATTCCCCCACCCAGTAAAACATAGTTAAGATTTGCTTAACTTATAGTACAATAGAGATACATTGCATGCAGGTCTCTACAATATAGCTTTAGTGGGTTGCAGCAGGCTGAGCTTCTTTGGGCCTTTGCTAAGCTATCATAACTCCTTAGCATTAGAATAGGAGACCACAAGGAAAGCCCAGGTCAGGCCACTTCATTTGAAAGATGAAGATTAATTATGTGCCATCAAGTTGTTTTTTGACTCCTAGCAATTACATAGATTTTCTCCATGACAATCTATTAATGACAATTTATATATATTTTTTTCCAAGAAAGCCAAAGAAAAGTTGAAGGAGCCAAGGACAAATCACTTCTGCAGTTTGTTTGTTTGTTTTTTGCAGAGGAGGGAGAACAAAAACTGAAGTTAGCAGGAGCTGAGCTCAACTTGAAGTATATAAAACTTCATGGGGGACATGCTCTCAAATTATAATGAATAAACTCAGAACATGAGGTGTATACCACAGTCCCTACACTTGGGTGTCTGAAAGGTGCTATATCGCGAGAAGACAAAGGCTTTCTTTCTCGTCCAATCAAAGTAGATAATTCTTGCTTTCATGACTTCTGCACATCACTTTCTCCTTTGCAGGGCCAAAGGCCATCAAAACCCTGCAGAGATGGAACTCAACCCACTGTTCTTACATTTCACCAGCAACCCTCCCTTTGAACTAGATTTCAACACCTACTATTACTCTACCAGCAATAGTAAATTAATGCAGTAACGAAAGTTGATCTTCTCAGCCGGAGATCTAAGACAAAAGGTTGCCAAAAGAATTCTTGAAAATCTTAAGATCGCCCCTCCTGGCCTCTCTTGTGTTCCCATCATTCCTGGATGCTCTTGCCAACCTAGAAAAAGCCAAGTTACATAGGGAGAAAAAGGAGTGTTCGAACATGATATGTTTCATTCATCTTTCTCACTAACATCACAATTCAGTTGATTTTTGGGGCGAAGAAAGGGGGGAGCCAGCTAATGTAAGCGGTACTATAATTTGGGGATGCAAAGACCTGAATGTTATCAGTGAGCTTCTTGGCTTGATTTCTCCCTTCCTTGTTTGGCGGAAGGAAAAGGTAGGAAAGATTTCAAGAGATATTTCAGATTGCTCATTTAGGAAATAAACCCAGAGAGCTTTCTGTGTCCGAGTACCCAGACCAAAAATACAAAGTGGGATCCATAAATGTATTTAAATTGATTAACTTGCTGTAGAGAAATAACACTCATTGAAAACAGGAAGGGTTAGGGTTATGGTGGGAAGGGTGGGAAGGGCTTTCCTTTAAATTCTGTATACAGTTTCCTTGACTGGGACTTTTTCTAGTTTAAAGAAAGGCTGGATGCCGAGTTATTTTTTTCACCTCTCCAAGATTCTTAAAAGGACAGGAAAAGGAAGCAATTCCATCAGAATAGAACAGAATCATAGGGTTGCAAGAGACCTCTGAGATTTTCTAGTTCAATCCCCTGTCCAAGGTATAGGAGATTTTATACCATTCCGGACAAGTGGTTGTCCAATTTTTTCTTGAAAACTTTCAGTGATGGAACACCCACAACTGTGGGATGCAAACTATTCCATTGATTAATTGTTCTCATTGTCAGGAAATTTCTCCTTGATTCAAGGTTGGATTTCTCTTTGAGGAGCTTCCACAGATTACTCCTTGTCCTGCCCTCAGAAGCTTTGGAGAATAGGTTGACCTCTTCTCTGTGACAATCCTTCAAGTACCAGAAGACAGCTATTGTGCCTCCCCTAATTCTTCTAATCCTCTTCATTAGGCTAAACATACCTAGTCCCTTTAACCATTCATTGTATGATTTATCCTGCAGAACCTTTTTTTATCTTTGTTGCCCTTCTCTGCACTCTTTTAAGGGCCTCAGCATCTCTTTTGTATCTTGGTGACTAGAACTGGACTCAATATTTCAGAGGTGGCCTCACTAGTGCAGTATAAAGCAGTATTATCACTTCTCGTGATCTTGATGCTATTTGTTGATGCAGTTTTGGTAACTGCAGCACGTTACTTGCTCCTACTCAAATAGTGGTCCACAAGACTAGGACACTTAGATCCTCTCACAGTTACTACTGCTGAACCAAGTAGTGCCTATTCCATACTTTTGCATTTGGTTTTTCCCACCTAAGTCCAGATGTTTACTTTTCTCATCACTGAACTGCATAGTTTTGGTTAGGGCCCAATGCTCAAGTCTGTCAAGGTCCTTCTGAATCTTGGGCCTACCTTCCAAAGTGTTAGCAATTCTCTCGAGCTTGGTATCATCTGCAAATTTGTGAGCTCCCCTTGTACTTCTTGTCTAGAATATTTCAACAGTACTGGGTCCAAGACAGAACCTTGAAGTACCCCACTGCATGCTTGCATCTATAATTACAATTACAATACTTAATCCAAATGTTTTATTGTCTCAGTCCCATAGCTCTATTTATTTAAATAAATCAGCAGTTAAAAAATAATATCTATTTCACTGAAGATAAAGTTCTAGATCCAGCTTAAATTGTATTGAGAACTGATTGAATGAACGGATTATATACTAAGAAGAAACAAAACAGTGGGATACATATTACATGCTAATAATTTACATAGCACTGATGCTGATTGTATCTGGTTCTAATCTGAATATTTAATTTCTTCAGCAATCATTTCTGTAATATCTTCTAATATACTGTATAAGTAAATGAATCTTAGTAATTAATATTATAGGAGTCATCTTATTTTATTGGTGGAAGATCAAAAATGGGCAGTACAGGGTGCAATTTAAAAAAGTACAATTACCAATACAGACATAGCATTTTTCAAAATTGCTTGTGAGGTTCTTTGTCCCTAGCTAATTTAAGAGAATGCACACAAAATTGATGTGGCAATATTTGAGAAAGCAACTCTAGGCCAACACAGCCTTTCATTTTATGTGCATAAGAGAATAGGCTGTTTGATGTCAATCTTGAGATTAATTTTATTGATTTATTTTATTCTGTAAATTTTTATTCTGTAATTTATTAATAATTAGATTAACAAGTGCATAAACAATCATGTAATTTTGGAAAATAATTGGTAAAAAAATAATGGGCTTGAAAGTTCCCTCCTTTGATCACTTCACATATACAGAAATTATATCACAACAAAAATGGGAATAGTTATAACGTCCCAGTAATTAAAATATAATTAAGACAAGTATATTTTTATTCCAATTTCAGTTTTCTCCTCTCTAGAAATAGTTTAAAATGATATACTTTGTCGGTGAAACTGAAGAATCTTAGGGCATCTTCTGGAATAATAAATGGTGCTTTCTACTTTTCACATCCTCTTGCTTTACTGATTTCAAGTCCCCCAAGTGCCTTTGTGCTTGTGCTTTAACACAGAGGGGTCCCCAATCCCCAGACTGTGGACCTGCACCATGCCACATGCCAGGAACTGGGCTGCACAAACAAGCAAAGCCCCATCCGTGGGATGCAGGCAGCATGTGAAACCATGCCCCCTCTGGTCCACAGAAAAACCTCTCTCCACAGAACCAGTCCCTGGTGCCCAAAAGGTTGGGTGCCGCTGTTTTAACAGTCAGGGTTTTTTCTTAAATTGGCTTTTCATCCATGACTATTTGCTAATCCTGCGGAATCTGTAGAGCTCTTGTTTTCAGTGCAACAAACCAAGAGCCTCCCTCCTCTCTGGCACTTGCAGTCCCCTTAGTTGAGATCTGAAACAAAGTTTATCAACACATACTTTTATTTTATCCAGCAGATGTCGCCATTCTCCTAGTTACATCATTAGCTAGCTTTTTTTTTAAACCAATTTCTTGTTTATAGTTGCCTTATGTAATTCCCCTTGTGTACCAACTAACTATAAAATCAAAACATACCCACTTTGGATTTTCTCCAAAGGATTCTCAATCAAACCAGAAGCTTGCACAATTATTAGTTTTCATCCAAGTGGTGGAATAATTATCCAAAAGTACATAGCACCAGGGTGCTCTCTAATTGCCCCTTCTTCCTAATCCCTTTGTCCTTCCATAGCTCAAGGACCAGCTTGGGAAGTGAGCTCTGGGTTTCTGAGTTGTGGAAGCACAAATTGTCTCTTGCATATTTCCTGAAAGGAAGGTAAGGCCCTTCCTAGAGATAGAGCACTCTCAGTTTTCTGAGGGCTTTAAAAAAAACAAACCGGAAATATCTTTGCTTATTAGAAAAGTGTTTCAATTTCTAAGAAAACCTTCTTGAGATTCCACCAGCCTTCTGAAGAAAGAAAGAAAGAAAGAAAGAAAGAAAGAAAGAAAGAAAGAAAGAAAGAAAGAAAGAAAGAAAGAAAGAAAGAAAGAAAGAAGAAAGAAAGAAAGATGGAAAATCTGTGAATATTTGCTGTGGTGAAAAAAATATGAGACATTTGTTTTTGTTTGATTTATTGAATTTATATGCTGATCATCTCACTGTTACAGCAACTTGTGCTGCTTACAGTATGATCAAAAGGCAAAAAAGATAATGCAAATGTATTAAACGTACAAGGATTATATAGGAAACTAAAAACCAACAGGACAGGTGACATGGTGGTGGTGAATCATCTCTCTACCCTCATTAGCCACCCTCAACATAGCATGCTCTTATCTGGGCTCCAGGCCAGCCCACAGAACCAGGGTTTTGACGTTTGGTGTCACAGATGAAAAGCTCTCTCCTCTGGAACCTCCTCCAGCTATCTTAGTTGATGGCAGGCGTGGAGTTCAGGAAGCTGCACTTCTGTTTATCAAATTTCCTTTCCAAAGAATTCAAAAGGCTTAAAATATGACTTGAGAAATCCTGCCTGCCTTTTCCTTACTAGAGCATGGCTCTGAACAAAGGGCATTCCCAGACATAAACAGACCATAATCTACATGGTGCCACATCTCAGTCTGATTTCCTTGTGACTCAATCTTATCCTTAGGAATTCCTGAAAGAGTCACCTAAGGGTCACAGAATCAGACCCCTGAAGTTATTAATGGAGTAATTTGAATTTCCTCTCTCTCTCTCTCTCTCTCTCTCTCTGCTGTTCTAGGCAAAAACGGTGACTAGTTATGTCAGGTGAACACAGCCTAAAGGTTGCACTCTGTGTACCCACCTAAAACGAGTTGTTAAAATATTCTCTGCAAATTCCTAATAGTTGTATGTAACTTTATTTTTCTAAGCAACTAGTTCAAAGGTTTTGTTCCTTCTTTATTTAGTACATGTATTAACTTAAAAATTGACTGATTCAGCTATGGCTATTATATATGGTGTGCATATATCCAGATGCCCTCTAGATGGTAGCAAAGAGATACAGAAAACCATTTTTTTTCTTTTTCTTTTTGCTAATGGTTTTTCAGACTGTTGCAGCCCAAATATGGCAGCCTTCGCTTTCCCTACGGCTGGGTTCATAACAATGTTAAACCACAATTACCTGTGGAGCAAGAAAATTACGTGTGAGTAATCCATGGTTTATTGACCCATAGGCAAATGAACGTAGCCAATAGAATCAAGCTGTAGAATTGGATACCTGATTGTTTGGTACGATAAGGCATCTCGTAATTGTATGTTCTGCATTTGCATTAAAGGACAAAGGGAGTTATCAGCCTGTTCTCCTCTGCAGGTTTGCAGATAAAACATATGAGAACAATATATACAATAAACTATATTCTTTATACATTGATGCAAATGAAATGATATTCTCCCTGGGGTTGATCTGAATGGCCAGCACAAGTGCAGAACATTAATCATTTTTTAAGAGAGGGAAAATACATTGATATCCCCAGCCCATCAGGAAGGCGGTTTTTATTCACTTTTCCTGCTATGTCTTAAACGCAGCATTTTTAAACTTGTGCCAGCTTGGAAACTATAATCACCACTGTTTGCCTGCTGCACTTCATTTTGTTGTAGGCAAATTCCTTCCCTCCAATTGGCTACTTTGTGCTGTGGCGGAAATGAGCCTCCCTTTCAGTCACCGGTTGCTTGGTTGCTGTCTTCCTCAGCCATTTTATTCTGGGCTGCCTGGCCAATTTCAAAATGAACCTCTCTCTCCCCCTGCCCCCGCATCCCAACTTACTGATTGATGCATCTATAAAATGTTGGACCTTTTCTTCCTTTGTTTTTTCTTCTTATTGTAAGGACTAGCTTACCACGAGAGTCATGGAAAGGAGGAGAGTGGTAGTACTTTTTTCTTTTTCTTACATGAATATGGAACTGTTTGGGCCTTGTTTACACAGTGCAATTGACAAGAGCGTTGTCAGTTTCTCCTTCCGTTGTAAATCACAGCAGGATGGTGCTTTGGCAATGTTTTCTCTTTCTGTTTCTTTCAGACCTATCTACTAGTGCAAGCGTCCCCAATCCAGAGGTGGTATTCAGCAGGTTCTGACCAGTTCTGAAGAACCGGTAGTGGAAATTTTGAGTAGTTTGGAGAACCGGCAAATACCACCTCTGACTGGAGATTTGTCAGTATCCTTCCGCTGCCATGCCCACCCAAGCCACGCCCACAGAACCGGTAGTAAAAATTTTTTGAATCCCACCACTGCCCCAATCCCTGGTGAGTGGACCAGTATCGGTCCACGGCCTGTTGGGAACCAGGGTGCACAAGCGGTGGGCAATCTCCCAAAGCTTCATTTGCACAAGCGGTGTGTGCGTGTGCATCCCCTCCTGTCCTGCCGCTGCTGCCTCTGCTGCCGCCACTGCCAGTAAATAGAGCTGGAAAACCACTGCACTAATGAATGAGAAGTGTCAAGTATGCAGTAGGTACAAATAAAAGGAGACTTATATAAAAGGTCTTTCAGTGGAGTATAGGGGTCAGTGGAATAGGGACTAAGAGAACTAAGCAGAAATTTCCAGAACTAAGGAGAAATTTCCTGACAGAACAATTAATCAGTGGAACAGCTTGCCTCCAGAAGTTGTAAATGTTCCAACACTGGAAGTTTTCAAGAAGAAATTGGACAACCATTTGTCTGAAATGGTATATAGGGTTTCCTGCCTGAGCAGGGAGTTGGACTAGAAGACCTCTAAGGTCAGGTGCTTACATCTGGCCTGCAGGGCTGTCTTGGAAATAGCAAAGGACCAGGCTGCAGTGCCTCTGCAAGTGAAAACGGAGTTTGGGAGGGCTGCGGGCTGCCCTCTTGAGCTCCATTTTCGCTGACAGAGGGTTGCAGCCGCCAAAAACAGAGCCCGGGAGCCTATTTTCACTGGCGCTCGGCCCACCACAGGCAACCCCAAACACGAGTGATGTCAAGCTGGCCACGCCCACCCTGGCCCCCCAAGGTCAAACACAACCCTGATGCGGCCCTCAATGAAATTGAGTTTGACATCCTGTTATAGGGGATCCACCAATCAGAGGTTGTACTAAGTACCTGAACAGATCACAAAGTCATCACTGGGGTCAAAGAGGAGGAAGCAGGTGAAATCCAAAAAGGGAATGTGTAACCAGGTTTCACTTCCAAACAGTTTAAGAATGAAGAAGTTTTAAGCTGCAGTATGAAAGAGACCGTGGCTTAACAATTTGTTCCTATGGGATGCACTTTGGCTTCATGTATTTCTATATGCTCTTATTTAGAGTAGCCAGCTGCAGCAGCATGCTTCTGTTTAACTCTTCCTTTTCTCATACATTACCTCAAAATGGACAAGAAGGAAAATGGAGTGTGCAACATCACTTGAGAACTGGCGAATTTCATGGCAGGCAATTACTTGAATCCAAACTGATGCTGAAGAATTCTGCAACCGAGGAGAAAGGTTCCAATTGATGATCCAGCCCCTTTCTGCTTTTTGCTTCTGTTTAAACAATGTTCATTTGCAATACATTACATGGGAGCAAGTCCCAGAGAGTTTAGTGAACTGAATAGACATTTATGGGCTTACACTGGTAATTTGCTACAGTTGGCAGCATCTACACAGGCAGGAGACAGAGGTTGAGAAGAAAGGAGATGTCACGCGGTAAGAGATGAAGGCAACGCTTCTTAAATTACATTGCTCTCCAACTGTTCACAATTCACTGACAAGCCTATTGTTTCTTTTTAATAAAAATCAAAGCAGATTTAAATGGAGCTGGGAAGGGTTGAGAAAGGATGGTAAACCTTGCTGTCATATTTAATTACATACCACTCTGCTACTTTATTAGGGGAGAAAAACATAGCATGGTTAGAGTAAAAGTGGAGCATAAAAATGATAGGGAGGGGGGGAAACACTTACAGAATAATAATAGTATTAAAATTACTGTAAAATCCTGAGGTCACCTTCCCTAGCCTTTAAAACTTACTTTAAAAAGCTGGAGGGAAGGATGAAGGAAAAAATGCCAAGGGATGAAGATAGCACAGGCTTGTTTGTTACAAGTTTGTTATAACTTGCCTTTTGATAAAGGAGAAACTTAGATGGTACGCGCGCACACACAAACAATGTATACATATACATTAATGGGTGCATTTCTCATCAGGGATCTTCACTGATGTGTTTTAAATGCAAATGTGAGTATGTTTGTCTGTGAGATGTGATAAGAAATGTAAGCAAGTCACATAAATACATGTGTATGTTATATGTGTGTGTGCATGAATCAGTGGTGGGATTCAAAAATTTTTACTACCAGTTCTGTGGGCGTAGCTTGGTGGACGTGGTGTGGCTTGGTGGGTGTGGCAGGGGAAGGATACTGCAAAATCCCCATTCCCTCCCCACCCCACTAACCTGCTTTCCAGCTCCGTTCTCCTGGGCAGGGCAACAAAAGAAGATCCAGCCGATCAGCTGGGACTTGGGAGGCAGGGAATAGATGGGAGCGACCAAAGGGATTGTGATAGGAAAGAAAAGGAATATGTGGCAAATTTTACTTTCGACAGCTTATTCTTTGCATCCTAATTTTTGTTCCTCAGGTCCTAGGTTCTCACCCACCTGCTTCGCTCCTTTGATACCTGTTTGACCACTTTCGTATGGTTCCCACTCATAAATGAGCTTCAGGCCCAGCAGATTCTGAATCAAACTTCCTATTTTGCTCTAGTCTAGTGTCTCTTGTCAATCTGGATTTGTTTTGCTGGTTGGACCTGTTTTTGGCATGAGCTGGGTCACACATTTTAAGTATTACCCCGACTTTCTGTGCTCCTAATTGTGCAAAGAGGCCTGAGATGCCTCTTGCCAAGCCTTCCCCTGCTTTGCTTCCTCGTGAAAGGGGCTCAGCTACAGGGAAAGAATTTCAATCTATTCTTGGCATCTTGGTGTTATTTTTTTTGTCGATCAAGCCTACAATCAAATACCTGTTGGGCGCATAGTGTGCTTAGTGAAGGTTACATAATTAAGCAAATAGATGTCCTTTTTGTGTGGCCAAAGCTACATTCTTTGGATCATTTCTTCCAAGGAAAACATAAAAAAGGACTGCATACATAGAATGGAAACCAGCATCCCCATAGGCCAGGGTTATTTAATTGCGAAGTAAATCGTACATTAGAAGAAATCAACAATATAACATTTTAACACAGTCATTAAAAAACCCAATTTTACCGGATAACTTTTTAAAATCCAGTTTCTAAAATTGGCCAAAGGCAAGGAGCATGTATCTGGAGCAGGGGTTGAAAGAAAATCCCTTTCTTCCAAAGTGTATATCCTGCCGTAAACAAGTGAAATTTCAGCCAAAAGTTGAAATAGGCCTCATTCAGTGACAGTGCCTCAAGCTCCACCCCTTGTATACTTATGTGTGCCATAATAAAAGAGGCATGACTTGTATTGCAGTGTAAAAATATACATTTGTCATGGAAGTTTAATGTTACTTTTACAAGCTAGGTCTTGTCTGAAAATAGGTGGGTATTTTTCGTTTTCTGTTCAATCATGTCTGATTCTCAGAGACTGTCTGGATAAGCCCCTGCAGTTTTCTTGTGGTTTCCCCCCAGGAGTGATTTGCTATTGCCTAGGGCTGAGAGAGGGTCTCTTTAGGTCAGGGTCCACAATCCCTGGGCCACAGCCCACTACTGGGCCTTGACCCTTTCAGAACTGGGCCGCAGTGGTGACAGGCGAGTGGAACCATCCCCTCACACACACACACACACACCAGTAGTGGTACTCTACCAGTTCGGCCCAGTTCTGCCAAGCCAGTAGCAGCAATGAGCAGTGGAGACCGAACCATCGCTCTGTTGTTGGGCCCACCTGCCCAGGCTCCCATACTCACTTTTATCCCCTGAATTTGAAGCGCAGCTTCTTTGCGCGGAACAGAAGAGTGCCGCGCGCAGCAGCTGCTGAAGCGACTGGGATCGTGCAGGCTTGCAGGAGGTGAGTTAGAACTCACCTCGTTTGGTGCGCGCACGCAAAGTGTGTGCATGCATGCAAAGCGCGCCCACCAAGCCTCGCCCACTGAACCGGTGGTAAAACTATTTGAATCCCACCACTGACACACACACACGCTGGTCTGCAAATGAAAATGTTGGGGAATTCTGGTTTAGGTTACTCAACTAACTTTGTGCCTAAGCTGGAATTAGAACTAATGGTCTCCTGGTTGCTAGCCTGATGCTTTAACTACTATACCTAATTGGCTTTCAGGTTGGTTATTAAGCGAGTTTCACCCTGCTTTGCAACCTTTCTTGACACAATAGCAATAGATCAGGGGTCTGCAACCTGTGGCTCTGGAACCACATGCAACTCTTTCGGCCCTCTGCTGTGGCTCCCTGTCAGCTGATCCCACCACTGGCTGGCCCCTCCCCTCCCTGTCACTCCTCACCTGGCCTGAGAAGGTAAGGGTGATGGCAGGGGATGGAGACTGGCTCCATATTCCAGAGCAGGAGGTGAGTGGGTGGGAGTGAGTGACGTCGAGTTGGCTACGCCCACCCAGTCATACCAGTTGTTAAATTATTGGCTCCCGGTGTTTTCTTTTCTGTGAGAAATGGGTCCAAATGGCTCTTTGAGTGTTTAAGGTTGCAGACCCCTGCAATAGATGAAAAATACAGGCCAGCTGCCAAGCATCTGAATTTTGATCTCGTGACCATGGGGATGCCACAACGGTCATAGGTATGAAAAATGGACATAAGTCACTTTTTTTCAGTGTTGTTGTAAGTTCAAACAAGCACTAAATGAATGGTTGTAAATCGAGGACTGCCTGTGTTTGATTTGGGCTGCAGATGGAGTGGTCACCTGGATTTTTGCAGCCCAGCTGTAAATTTATGAAATTGCCTTATTCACGTGCCTATAACCTTGTTTTTCTGTCCCTCTGCTAGAAAATTAAGAAGATAGCAATCATGGCAATTTTTCACCTTTATGGGAAACAAATGCAAATTCTGCCAGGAGAGCTTTGGGAAAAAACCCCACAAAATAAAAGGCGGCCATTTTGGCATAAAAATAATCCCTGTGGCAGTATAAATTTTGAAAGCGATTGGAAAAATAGGTGGTCAACTGCTAAAGGTACATATATAGGGTGATCCGATCTGGGCTGTAAAAATCTGGTGGCCATTGCATGGAAACAAAACTTATGCAAAAAATGTTTGTAGCCATCTTGTGATTCTCTTGTTTTTTACAACTCAGATCTGGTGGCTCTAGTGCTGCATAGAAAACCTAAATGGCTGGTTCCCAGATGCCCAATCATCAGTAGTTTTCTCTAAGAAACAGCAATGGGGGAAAAAGTGGTATTTCCACTTGCAGCAATGAAACTCTGTAGAACTTGTAAGCAATCTGCTTGTCCAGATTGCCTTTGCCATGTTCTTGGCCTTCAGCAGATGCACCATTTTGTTCACAGGTTCTTAAAAGGGAACAGAGTGTCAATTGCATTATACATCTCTCTTCGCATGAATTGGTCAGATTTCTTTTTCATTTGGTTTGCTGCAGTGTTTTTCAAACTTGGCAATGTTAAAATGTGTGGACTTCAACTCCTAGAATTCCCCAGTCATAATACTGAATAGAGAACTCTGGGAGTTGAAGTCCACACATTTTAAAGTTGCCAAGATTGAAAAACACTGTTCTATTACAGTGGTGCCCAATCTTTCTGGCACCGGGGTCTGGTTTTGGAAGAGATATTGTCTTCCACGGACCATGTTTGTATGTGTGTGTGTGTGTGTATGTGAGGTGGGTATGGTTCTGCACACAAATGTAGATCCTGCACATGTGGAGATGAAGCTTTGCTCCCTCACCTACTGCTTGCGCAGCCCGGTTCTTAACAGGCCCCGGACTTGTACTGGTTGGTCCAGAAGTTAGATCACGGATACCGCTCCATGGCCCGGAGGCTGGGGACCCTTGCTCTATTAAATCTTGGGTGCAAAAATCCAAACCATCACTAGATGCCTCATATCCTAAACCTAACCCAGAAGACTGAGGAAAAAAGTCAAGATTTTGCTGTATCTGTTCTTTGCCACACCTCCTTCGTCCTCCTCCTGAGTTTTGCTAATCTTTCAGTGTTCGTGTACCATCAGATAAATGCACCCTACCTTGCTGATGCCATTTTAAAATAGATACTCTCTCCCCACTCTCTGTTCTGGACACAGTCATTCAAAATACCCAACTCCTGAGCAATAGCCTGGGACTTTGCAATTGGCTTGTTCTCCACCAACGAAAAACAAAACAAAACGGGAAAAAAAACACCAACGAAAACAAAACAAAACAAAAAAACCTCTACCCCACAACATTCATCAAATTTATCCCAGTACTTTTGCTGGGTTAAACTGATAACAGTTCTCCTTTTAAAAATTATTGCAGCAGGGAATAGCTTGCTGAATGCTGCCTTATGGACAGTGTGTGTGTGTGTGTGTGTGTGTGTATACAACTGCAAGCAACTCTGTTTTTCTTCTGTATGGGGTGAGATGGAGGCAAATTTGTTCTCTTAGCTCACAGCTTTCAGCTTCTTGTTCATAATGTTGTTTGCTTTGTAGGTGCTATTTTGGAGCAGTGCAGCAACTTGAACTCCAAACTGAAAAAGTGACTCGGAGCATAGAGCGACTTTCCTGCTTGCCCCTGCATGCAAACTCAAGGAAAAACCCACTGGATTTAAGAAGATTCCAACAAGTATGACAATCACATTTCCCTTCCGAAACAGAAATACTGCATAGTCCTATTCTTTGGAATATTGTGTGTCTCCCTCCATCCTGCCCTCCAGCCACCTGTGCTATTGTGCAATGAGCACAATCAGCAACCGGATGTTTTTACAATAGCAGAGCAAAATTGGATGCAAAATTCTGGATGCAAAATTCCCAGAATTCTACCATTTTATTAGCACAGTATAGCCTTTTAAATGCAACAGAGGAATGCTGAATTGGAGGCTTCAAAGTTATCCTGATATAGGCCTGCCACTGTTGAATCAGTGTGAGATATGTAAAAAAATGAGACAGGGCTAGGACAGTCATATTTTACCCTTCCTCCAGTCACTCCTGGAGTAACCCCTGTATTATGTGGCTCAATGTTTGTGGGTTGCCTTTCTTCATATGGCCAGACAATATATACAACATATTCTGGAAACACGCAGTGGCAGAGGAAGCTAGCAATTTATTCATTTATTTATTTTAGTGTATGTTGTAAGTGACGGGAGAGGGTGTAACAAGATTTCTGTTGATCCGGGACCTGCACTAGCTTCCAGCATTTTTACTGTCTCCTATCGTTCAGCTAGAAAAGATGCTCTGATTGGTTCATTTTGTTCTCTGTGTTTCTGAAGAGAATTGGAAAAAAAAATGTTTTAGAAGAATAGACTAGAAAAGTTATTGATTTAGTCATCTGATGATATCAAAGGTATAAAACAAATCAATATATATGCATAAGTTTCTATTACATTCTGCAAAAATAATTTTACAGCTTTTATCGTGCAGAACTGGTGATCCAGTCCTTCAAATGCTGTAGTCTAAACCATAACTTCAGCAAAATTTGCAGCACATACTGTGATATCTGCTAACTAGTACTGTACATCTCAAGCTGCTGCTCAAGGAATGATGGCCAGTAAAAGCCAACAAGCTTCAGTGATGATGATTTTTTTTAAGATTCTCAGGACATAAACTTTCCCAAAAGTAATAAATGCCAATGGTGGTTTGGAGATGGAAATAGAAATGAAAGGAGAGAAAGGAATATTCCAAAGTAAAAGGAAACTTGGAGTTGCATCAGGATAGCAGTGTGGTCTTTGTCTGATTGATGAAAACAAGAAAAAAGGGGGGGGGAAACCCTCTGAAAAACAAACCTCCGAAGAAATCAACAGAAATGAAAGAAAGCAAGTAATTTCCTCTGTATTGCTGCAGGAAACTTTTTGCATTTCACATTGATGATTAGATTCCCAAAGCTGAGATCTGCTTGTTTGTGATTTGGCATCTTGAACGAACACTGTCATACATGATGATTAAATGACCCTAACTTACTGCAATGTCTGAAAATTGCTGAAGAATAGGACAATATTTGCCAGGTATATACAAGTAGCCCTCGATTTACAACAGTTCATTTAGTGACCGTTTGAAGTTACAATGGCACTGAAAAAAGAGACTTATGACCATTTTTCACATGTGCGACCATTGCAGCATCCCCATGGTTACATGATCAAAATTCATATGCTTGGCAAGTAGTTCATATTTATGACTGTTTAATGTCCTGAGGTCCTATGATCCTGTTCTACGATCATCTGACAAGCAAAGTCAGTGGGGAAGCCAGTTTCATTTAACAACCAGGTTACTAATTTAACAAATGCAATGATTCACTTAACAACTGTGGCAAGAAAAATTCATTGAGAACAACATAAATTTTGGGCTCAATTGTGGTCATAATGCAAGGACCACCAGTAATGTTCCTTCATAGCAATGAGGCATGCTGGTTAGGTCCACATCCATTCCAGGCCATGATTTGATGTTTTTGATGTTGAGTTGATATATTCAGTAAAACATCCTTAAGCAAATCCTAATTTAATCCAATATGCAAACCTAGACCGTCCAAATTTCTATACAGTTCCTATTTCATAAAGGGCAGCAAATTTTGTTCATTGTTGCATCATATTTTAGTGTAGCCAATCTGAAGGTTAAAGCACCAGGACAGAAACCAGGTGACAGTGAATTCTAGTCCCACTTTAGGCACAAAGCCAACTGGATGACCTTGGGCCAGTCACTCTGTTCTAGGAAGCAAGCAAGGGCAAACCACTTAAAAAAATGTATCAAGAAACCTGCAGGAATTTGTCCAAGCAGTCACTTGGAATCAGCACTAGATTGAAGGCACAAAATAAAATAAACATGTAATTGTAACATCTATATATGTCATTTGCCATGTGTGGTGCAGTTGCTAAATTTGCAAGAGTAACCGAGACTTCAGACCACTAGAGAGAGGTCTGTGGTTGCTAACATATCCCCCTTTTATAATGTGTTAGGGTTTGCACCCTATTTCGTGTTCTTCAGATGTCATAGCCCCAACACCTTGGAAAAGGTGCGCTGACACCTTTAACACATCTGATATTTTACTAGACTGTACTAACAATTTTATGATAGGCTTTTGATGTTTAATAGTGAGTGGGCAATATTGTGTATTGTGTATGGGGGTGAGTGATTTTACTCTGCCTCAAGGGATGGATTTAATAATGTTTTATTGTATGAGTTGTTTTTATGTTAGATATTCATACATTGCTTTGTATATGGGAACTTTCATTTATAAACAAATAAAACTGGATGATACCATCCTACAGGGCAGCAATAGAGGAGGATCAAGATGGAGCATGACTTCCCTGCCCAATTTTTATTGAATTGTATTGCATCATGTAATCACAACCGCCATCATGATTTTTTTTGACCCGCTACAGCACATGATCTGAATTTCCAAGAGTTTCTCTGAATCGATCAGCGTCCTTTGGGCCATTCTTGAGCAATAAATTTGGGGACTGGCTGCATTCTTGTGCTTTGCTTGGAAGGGGGTTCCTCAGCTTCTTGCCCCAAAAGATTGAGGTTAGTCAAGACGGTGGGGAGTGATTATGAATTCACCTTCTGGGATGCCAGCAATTTGTGTGAGGCAACCCTGCTCATTTTCTCAAGAGGGCTGGTAACGTGCCTCCATTAGGCTGTGGCACCTGTGGCACCAATTCATCTCACGAATTGCAGAAGGAATAATAGAATAATAGAATAACAGAGTTGGAAGGGACTTTGTGGGTCATCTAGTCCAGGGGTGTCAAACTTGTGGCCTGTGGGCCAGATGCATAACGCACTGGCCATGCTCACGTTTAGCGAAGGGGGGCAAAGTCACGCTATGTGACGTGATGACAATGTGATGATGCGAGTTTGACACCCCTGATTCTAGTCCAACCCCCCTGCCCAAGCAGGAGACTCTACCTACACCATTTCTGACAGATGGCAGTCCAGTTTCTTCTTGAAAGCCTCCAGTGATGAAGCTCCCACAACTTCTGAAGGCAAGCTGTTCCATTGGTTGATTGTTCTCACTGTCAGGAAGTTTCTCCTTATTTCCAGATTGAATCTCTCCTTGTTCAGTTTCCATCCATTATTCCTTGTGTGGCTTACAGGCGCTTTAGAAAATAGCTTGACCCCTTCCTCTCTGTGGCAGCCCCTCAAATATTGGAAGACCGCTATCATGTCTGCCCTGGTCCTTCTCTTCACTAGACTAGCCATGCTTTAGACTAGTATGTTTTAGCCTCCAGTCCTCTAATCATCTTGGTTGCTCTTCTCTGCACTCTTTCTAAAGTGTCAACAAGGAAAAGACAATCAAATGTAAATGTTGCAGATATAGCTATCCATCTTTTTTATTTCTTTAAAAGACTGGCACTTACAGAATAAAACAAAAAAAATCAAGAAGCATGCATGCATCTCTCTCCCCCTCTCTCTTTCTTTCTTCTCCCTCCCCCACTTTTTGCTTTGGAAGGGAACTCTGTGCCTTTAAATCTCCGGCAAACTGAGAAAAACAAGCTGTGATTTATATAAGCTGGGCAATCATGTGATGTGCAGGAAAGCGCTCTCTGCCCCCCCCCACTCCCCCGCCTTCCCTGCCCCTCCCGGCTCCTCATCCCCACGCTGGCCTCCCACTGGCACGCCGCGGAGTTTCAAGGAGGCGGCAGCGGGGCCTGATCAGGGGGCGGAAAGGAAGGGAAATGGAGGGGAGGGAGAGATTCATTCAGAAAGAGGGAAAGCAAAATAAACAAGGAGCGAGGCGGGGGGAAAAAAAGGAGAAAGAGGAGGGGGAGGCGGAGGAGAACCAAAAGGGCCTCCCGCCTCGTTTTCCGTTCCACCGCGGAGCCTTCGAAGTTCAATTTGCTGCCCTCGCTGACCCGGGCCGTGGGGAGGCATCTTGCGCGCCCTTTGCTTGACGGAGTGAGAAGCCTCGCTGAATAAGTCCTTGGTTAGGAAGTCGCTGCTTGACTGAATCTGTGTTCTCCTTTGCAGATTTACAGCTACCTTTTTCTCCAGGACCTGCAGTGTTGGGTCTCCGGGAGGACAAGAGACTCCCCCAAAGGCTTGTAGAAGCCGAAATTTGGGACTTTGCCCTTCCTCATCATTCAGTTTTTATTCCAAACCCGGCCTGTGGTTTTCTTCAAAGCACAGACTTCTCCCTTAGTTGGAAGGGAGAAAGCCAAATCCACCCACTTGACCTCTAGCGAGACTTCCTAGAGAAGAGACCGTGAAGGCTCTCTATGAAACATCACAAGTGATCCTTGGAGACTTCTGTCAGTTGTGAGAAGCTATCCAGATCCTGCCTATGTGCTAACGAACTTGCCCCGGTCACAGAAATCCGGCAGAAAAGTCCAAATAATTTTCTCCAATGAATTGTCTTCCAGATTTGTTGGGCTACAATATAATTCTAGACTTTAGGTAGGCCTCAATTTACGGTCGCTTAGGAACTGTTTGAAGTTATGAGGGACCCCCAAAGAAAGGTACGTATGCCCCAGATTCAAAGGGTTCTATGACCCTTCACCACAGCTAACTTGCCATAGCCAACTTGCTGCAGGACAACTCACCATGGCTGTCTCGACACAGGATAATTTGCTGTTTTGACCGTGGCGAATTGTCCTGCAGTGAGTTGGCCATGATGAGTTGGCTACAACGAGTTGGCCATGGTGACTTGGCTGTGGCAAGTTGTCCCATTCCCGATTCAAAGTTATGATGGCTGGGCCCTCCTGTGGTCACGTGATTACATTTTGGACATTTGGCAATCAGCCTGCATTTACAGCTGTTTGCAAATGTCCCCCAGTCACATGATCATGATTTATTTACGTTTTTTGTTGCAAACTGGCATTTACTTGTTTATAGCGGAAAAAAAAATGCCTATTGCAAATTCACTTGACTGCTATAAAAAAAGTCATAAAATCTGGTCAGTGATGATGACCTGCTTGAAAATCCAGCACAAATTATTATCATAATTCCAGGCTCCATTAGGGTTGAAAGTTGAAGACTACCTGTAGTGAATATTTAGGAGTCCAATCCAATTGGAAGAAACAGATTGAAAAAAGCTGTTTTATGAGGACATTGTTCCTCTTCCTTAATGTTAAAAACAAAAGGCGACATGGTGAACAATCACTCTTTTTCCAGTTGCCTGGATTCAGGAACGTTTGGTATTTTCAATGTAGGGAAAAATCAGAGAGGCTGGAGCTGTATGGTTTGCATCATTAAGTGTTCTCCATTTAGGGAAGAGCTGGCTTTGATGCATAACCAGCCTTGCATTCTTGCAAGGAAGATTAAAAAACAAGCAATTGATCAGGATTTTACTCTTCTTAGAAAGGTAAAATGATGAGGTGACAACCACTGCTTCACCTTGGGGAGGAATGAAATATGAGCTTCCAGAGTAGCTCACAAGCTGGGAATTTAAGCATGATTGCAGATCAGGCGTAGTTGTCATTCAGTTTGTGCGGGGTGTTCTGTGACTGTGTGCTTTAATGCAGTCAGCTTCCTTTTACCTTAATTCTCATATTTTCTCTGAGCATTCATTATAATATTTTATCTTGTTTGAGAGGGACTCCTAAGCTTCCTAACTGCATCTGAGAGCTTTCATGGTATGATTATTGTTTGTCGTCAAAGGAAGTGAAGCTTAACAACCAGCCAATAATGTCACATTTTGCAGATGTGCAGATAACCTGCACAGCACCACCTCCTAAGCTCTGCTATTGTAAAAACATTGTTCCGTTCTTGCTGTCTTCTAAAACCCAGTTAAGGATGCTGCAACAAAGTGAGTTATAGCAAACAAAAAGCCTTTGTATGTTTGTAGATTGTTTTCCTGCCTGTCTGGTCTTTCCCACCAGTAGATGCTTGGCAGCTGCTTGTTGCTGCATGTCTCTGCCCATCTAATCAGAACAAGAGTCTACTAAATTCAGTAGGAGTTTCTTCCCCTGTTACAGGTAGTCCTTGACTGATGACTATAATTGAGCCCAAAGTATTTTAGTAAGTAAGATTCGTTAAGTGAGTTTTGCCCCGTTTTATGACCTTTCTTACCACAGTTCAGAGGTATTCAGCAGGTTCTGACCAGCTCTGGAGAACTGGTAGCGGAAATTTTGAGTAGTTTGGAGAACCGGCAAATACCACCTCTGACTGGTCCTGCCCCCATCTATTCTCTGCCTCCTGAGTCCCAGCTGATCGGCTGGGTCTTCTTTTGTTGCCCTGCATAGGAGAACGGAGCTGGAAAGCAGGTTAGTGGGGTGGGAAGGGAATGGTGATTTTGCAGTAACCTTCCCCTGGAGTGGGGTGGGAATCGGGATTTTGTAGTATCCTTCCCCTGCCACGCCCACCAAGCCACACCATGCCCACCAAGCCACGCCCTCGGAACCGGTAGTAAAAAAAATTGAATACCACCACTGCCACAGTTGTTACATGAATCACTAAGGTTGTTAAGTAAATAACATGATTGTTAATTGAATTTGACTTGGCCATTGACTCTGCTTATCAGAAGGTTCCAAAAGATGATAACATCACCCTGGGGACATTGCAACTATCATACAGTATATGTGAATCAGTTGCCAAGTGTCTAAATTTTGATTACGTGACCATAGGGATGCTGCAAAGGTCATCATGGTGACAAATGGTCAGAAGTCACTTTTTTTCAGTACAGGTTCAACTTTGAATGGCCACTAAATGAACTGTTGTAAATTGAGGACTACCTGTAATGTGTAAGATTGCAATCTCTCGTTAATTTGGAGCTCAGTGTTGACCAGGACTTTTGGGAATTGCAATCTTGGTGTATCTGGGGAGCACCAGGCAGGATACAGATTTATGGATGTTGGATGTTGGACATGAAAGCTATGTTTCTTCTGAAAGCTTCCATAAAGAAGAAAGTAACACTGCAGGTAATCCTTAAATTACGGCCTTTCATTTAACAATTCAGTTACAGTAGTCTTGGAAAAAGTGACTTCAGACCTGTCCTTGCACTTATGACCATCACCCTACCCCTACTCTCATGTAATTACAATTCAGTGCTTGGCAGCTGGCTTTGCATTTACTGCTATCACGTGACTGTGATTTGCTACCTTTTTGGCTGATTTACAGCAAAAACTGCCTATTGAGGAAGCTGGATTTGTTTAATAACTCTCATAAAAATTATCACAAGATCAGTTCCAATTCAACTTAACCACTGCAATGATGTATGATGGAAATTCATTTAACAACCAAGTTACTAACTTATCAACTGCAGTGATTCACTTAACAACTGTGCCAAGAAAGGTCATAAAATGGGCCAAAGCTCACTTAACAAATGTTTCCCTTAACAACAAATTTTGGGCTCAATTGTAAGTTGAGGACTGCCTGTAAATAATAACTAGATGGGATTTTTTTTCAAAGCTAGAAGAGCAGAGGACATCCTTCCCACTAATATAACATGGTCTGTACCTGGTATTTGTTTCCTGGGGCATCCTGTCCAATTTGACTTTTAGTACTACAACTTCTCTACTGGATCAGAGCAGAAAATTCAGCTACTCTTTCCAAAGGAGAAAATTTATAGGACCTTTTGCTTTTTCTGAGGCTGTATTTGGAAATCAGAGATACGCTAACTTGATATGTAGATGATTTGTTTATTTTATTTTTTTAAAGATTAAAGCTAGGGGGTATTACCATACTTTTCGAAAAACAAATTAAATCATTGCTGGTAATTAAACTCCTTTTTCAAAAATTTGCCCTGATCATACAACCAGCTTGATGATTTACTCTTGGGCTTCACCGTTATCAGAGAGAAGGGGAGGGGAATTCCCATTTGCCGCTTTGCAAATTCGTCTCCTGTATCTCTTATCTTTTACAATAAACACAACATCATTTTCATTAAACACAACATCTCTCTAATATCTTAGTCCTTCCTTTTAAATAATGAAATTCAACTCTTTGTTAATTAAATGTGCCCCTTTCTAAAACTTTTACAAAATCAATGCTGTTTTTTCTGAGAAGGAAGGAAAACTGGATTATATACAGCTTTTTTCCATAGAGTTGCATTATGGGTATAAAATGGCAATACTTTATTTTCAGTTGCTTTGCTAATTATTCTTAATGCTGAGATTGCAATTTATTTTTAACTGTTACAAGGCAGCTCATTTTACTGTCATTCATAATGCTTTTTGATTACCTTTTTTTAAAAAAGATGGGTTTTTTTTCCCTTTGCAGTTTGATTCAGCTTCAGATACAATGCTGTCACTAGTCCAGTCCTAATTGGCTTCACTCGTCCCTCTAAGCCAGGGGTCCCCAACCGGTACCGGTCCGCGGAACAAGTCTTACCGGGCCGCTGGTTGCTGGGCGCCGCCATCTTTTTTTGGTAAAAAGTGCTTCGGTGAGCTTTTCTGGGTAGAAAGCTCACCGGAAGCACTTTTTCATCAAAAAGATGGCGGCGCTCAGCTTCGTGAGCTTTTCCGGGTAGAAAGCCATTTCTACCCGAAAAAGCTCACCGAGGCTAGCGCCGCCATCTTTGACGAAAAGTGCTTCCGGTGAGGTCACCGGAAGCACTTTTCGTCAAAAAGATGGCGGCGCCAGTTGATGCCGATACCGGGCGCGGCACCCAGCTGATGCCAGTACCGGGCCGCGGCGTCAAAAAGGTTGGGGATCACTGCTCTAAGCCATGGATTGTTTGCCCAGCATCCCATGGTGGTCTGGTCCAGATATT
This sequence comes from Notechis scutatus, assembly GCF_049901735.1. NCBI lineage: Eukaryota > Metazoa > Chordata > Lepidosauria > Squamata > Elapidae > Notechis > Notechis scutatus. The sequence continues at coordinate 138,076,516 of NC_142010.1, forward strand.
CCACTAAGAAAAAGCCAAAATAGCATATTGATACATTAGTGTGATATGTGAAAGTTATAGGTTCTATTGAATTCAGTGAGAATTGCTCCCAGTTAAACAGTCATTGAGTTGCTTGTGTGGTTTTTCCACTGCTTCATGATGCTGACATTATGAAAACAGAGATGGCCAACAAGGAAAACTTAGGGAATTGGCCAAATACATGAATGAGTAAGTTTACCAATGGATGCTAATCCTAAAGGTTTTATGCTCTGTCCAAGCTTAGTATATATCTCTGGATGTAAGTGAATAGGATACACAAGTGGGAAAGAGCTTATTGTCCTCTTTCATATGCAGTCCACACAGTGGCATCTGTTTGGCCCTCTGGGATCAGAATGTTGGTACGATCTGAGAGGATCTTGCTTTATGTTCTTAGGTGTTTATGTATTTTGCTAGAAGCAGTCTTACCACATTCCTTTACACTGTCAAATTCATGCTTCAAACTGTTATGTGAGGCATGTTGGTTCAAAGTATTCTTAAACTTGATTCATTTAGTAACTAGGCTGTGTATACAGCTGAGAGTTTAGCATGCTGGGTAGAATAATGAAAACTGGAGGGGAGAGGGAATCTTATAGTGAAAAGCTTAAACATGGCTTCATGAAAATATCAATCAATCAGAATAGAGTTGGAAGGGACCTTGGAGGTCTTCTAGTCCAGGGGTCGCCAACCTTTTGGACCTCAGGGACCACCAAACTCATAATTTTATATCCCGTGGACCAGAGACCCTGGGAAAATCCCCCAAAAAGTCTGCAGGAAAATTCCCCACCCAGTTTTTCTACCGATCAATCTTTATTTGAGATCGCAGGATACTGTCTCCAGCTCCATTCTCAGGGGGAGGGAGAGAGAGACTTTTGGCTTCATGCTGTCATGCCCCTGTTGGAATCTGATTTGGAGGGGGATGCCGAACAGCTGACAGGGAGTGGGGGTGTGGCCCCATAGGCTGTGGAAGAAACTGGGGAAGGGCACAGTCTGGTTGGGCAGAGCAGGGGAGAGGTATAGCAAGGGAGAGGGAATTCAGAGGAAGACCCAGACCCACCCCCTCTTCATCCTAGGGCACACAGGGAGGAACGGAGAAGGGAGCAACATGAGTTACTTGGCTTATGTGGGAGGAAAGGGCCCTGATTCCCTTCATTAGCTGCAGCTGGGAACACGGTGTTTAAAAAGGGAAGCTCCGTGCAGCACGTTGTTGGGAGCAAATCGTGAATTTATCTGGTATCATCGTGGTTTATCTGTGTTCCTGGTGTCTTCCCAACTGTGTGAGTGTTGCGGTACTTTCAAGTCTGAAAGTCTTTCTCCTGCCCTCTCAAGTTAATTACTGCAGCTTTGTTTGTTTGGATTTTTAGTTACAGTCTGTATGTACCTTGTTTTGGACTGAATTTTCTACAGTTAAAGGCTGTTCCTGGGAGAGTTTTTCTCCAGCTGAAGGTAACCTGGACATTGGGGGCAAAGTTGGAGATAATAAACAGACTGGTCTTGCTTATTTGACTATGTTGCCTTTGTGCCACGCCCTGGGTCATCACACATGCAAGGAAAGCAGCAGAAGTAGCAGAAGCCTTTCTTGCTCTCCCTCAAACTCCGCCAGAAACGAGTCTTTGTCAGACTTGTCTCACCAGTGCAGCCTCTTGGAGCAGGATGTCTTGCAGGGTCCCAAAGACTCATTCCTGGCGGAGTTTGGGGGAGAGAAAGAAAGACTTTTGCTGCTCTCCTTGCATGCAGCCAAAAGCAGAAGAAGAAAGAAGTGGAAAGAAGCAGCCTAGTGGCCAGGCGAGGCGCGTGGGGCAAGTTCCCCCCCTCCACCCTTAACACCCTCCCCTCACTACCTCATGTTGTTCTCAATGCAAGCGACAGGAGCCTTGTGTTCCTGCGGGCCATGTGGGCAGTGCGGCCTTGTGTTTCCACGCAGCCTGGATTAATTGCTTTGGGGGATGCTTTGGGGGTGACATTTCTTTGTGGACCACCAAAATTTTATTGCAGACCACCGGTGGTCCCCAGCCCACTGGTTGGCGACCACTGTTCTAGTCCAACCCCCTGTCCAGTCTCTTCTTCAAAACCTCCAGGGATGAAGCACCCACAACTTCTGAAGGCAAGCTGTCCTACTGGTTAATTGTCCTCCCTGTTAGGAAGTTTCTCCTTAATCCCAAGGTTGCTTCTCTCCACCCATTGTTTCTTGTCCTGCCCTCTGGTGCTCTGGAAACTTAAATTTAAGTTTCCTTGTCCGCTGCTTATGCATATGTTGAAGGACTTAATGAGAGTGCATGCATTAAGGTAAATCAAAATTATTACCTCTGTAACAGACTGTTCTTAGGAAGGACACACACCAAACTAATACAAACATGAATAGATTTACTTCTAGACATCGGCTTCTGAATTGAACATCTCCAAGCCAGCTGTCTCAGTTCAACAAGATCCAATAAAGGTTGTCAAAGAAGAACTCACTGGTGCTGAGATATGTGCTTGTTTTCATTTTTGACCTTTAAGTCCAATCCTGCTATTTAGATCTTTTGATGCAGGAAAGAAACGCTAAACGTTTAGTTAACCCAGGAATCTTGTGCATGAACGTTCTTTCTGTAAGACAGGTTATCCATTATCTGCTCTTGCTTTCTCCAGAGCCTCTCCCCAGTTTTTACCAATTTTGTGTGTGTGTGTGTGAGAGAGAGAGAGAGAGAGAGAGATTCAGGTGTATGAATAATAGCCTTTTATTTGAGAAATCTGAGTATGTAGATTGCTCAATAGCTTTTTTTTTTTTTTTTTTGCATTGGGCGAATTGATTTTTCTTTTGAAAGTGTGTTCTCTAGTCTTGTTTATTCTGCGAAGAGGGCTCTCCAGTGTATCAGATGAGTTAAATGTTTCCTCTTAGATATCCCAACATTACTTTTGATACATACATATGCTTGATTAAAACAAAACAAAACACGGGGTGACCTAATTTTATGTACGCCTTGTATAATGTGTAATTTAAGCCAGTGGCATGTTAAAAAAAAAAATCCTCATAATTCAAGTGGCCATTCAAGGAAGGTTCTGAATGCTACAAGAAAGATTGCTGGCTTTTAATGACTTTACATAAATTGTTTTTATTTTAAAATTTATATTCCTCAAAACTTCTATTTTGTGACTTGAGTTGGCTTACAGATGTCTGGGTATGATAAATCAAAACCAGCAACCCATTAAAACCCAGCAGCTTCAGCACTGAAACTCAAAATCTTTAAATGTTTTGTAAAGATAACAACCATATTTTATAATTACTCATTCATCATGGTTTCATACCAAAGGAAAGTAAACAAGTGTGACGAACCTCATTGCCCCAATAAGCAGGTTACCAATTGTAGCCTTTTTTTTTTAAACAAATTTTATTAATTTTAAAGACAAACAAATCATCATTAACCATTACATACTTAAACCTTTTTCCATTGTAAATTTAACAAGTCAAATAAAACCTTATTTTATACAATATAATTCTATTTTTTCCATATGAGCATACAAATACCTCTTATCCAATTTCTCTTTACTTCTCTTTACTCTTATTCAATTTCACTATTATTATTTCATCTATTTCTTTCTGACTTGATTACCATTATTCTCATTCTATATTTCTGCTAGGTTTTATTAATTCTCCCAGAAACATAAACACACAACACACAAACATATAAAAAAACTTTTAGGAAAGTAACTTGGCCCCAGGTACCTCTCTCTGCATGGACTTCAATTATATTCATGCTCATCTTACATGTCATTACCTATTTTATTTACCATTCTATGTCTTCTATATTAGCTTCTCCACACATTTCACTCTTCTTAATTCTATTTTATTTAATCCATCTTAATTTAAGTCATTATATTTGTATCTTTTGTCCATTCTTTATTATCCCTCTGTCTCATTCCTTATAATAAAAAAAAGAATTTCTCCTGAAATCACTAATCAGAGTATGATGCCTTTCTGTCTTCCCCCTAAATTAATTAGATTAACATTTAAAATAACACCTAATACCCAATCTGATTCTGCTTGGTACATTCTATCTACTAATTTTTTATTTTAAATAAAAGAAAAATAACAAATCCAAAATGATTAAATACATAATTAAATAATAAATCTAAATATTGAATCTTATAACATTCCCATTACCTTTTCCAAAGACAAATGCTACAATAATAATTTTATAATAACATCAATACCATAGTCATGTTAAACTCTTTAATTAAAACTCAATATTCTAAACATTCCCTTTAATATTTTATTAAATTTTAAAATCAATCATTACTAAACATTTCAACATTTTAATCTCTTATTAACTCTTAAACCATTCTAATTTTCTATTTCTGATACAAATGCTACAATACCATCTTATGTACCTTGCAAAATCTTTTTTAAAGAAATTGTGCTTTACCCTTTGTCCCTAAAAAAGATTCCTCTTTTCCCATCCAATTTCAAAACTTTGTGGCTTTTCCCCACCTTTTCCCTTTCTTTCTTCCCCCAGCAGACCTTTCTACCCCGCCTTCTCCTAGCCTCTGCCTTACTGGCTTCCCTTCTCTGTTGTGTTCCTTTTTTCTTTTGTTTACTATCATTATATTGATTTTGCACCTTATTTTTCTCTTTCTTAAGTGTTTTTTTAAATCTTAAGTCCTTCATTTCCCTTCCTTTCTTTCTTCCTTCTTTCTTAGTTAAATTTTGAAATTCATTAAAGAATTCATTAAAGATGGCTTCTTCTTCTTCTTCTTCTGCTGCTGCTGCTGCTGCTGCTGCTGCCTCCATCTGCTGTAGTGATTGTTGATAGTTAGCAAGCGCCATTTCTAAAAAAAGGAAGGCTTCTTTCACACCATCTTTACCATCTGTTTTTGCTTGCTCATATTCTTTTCTCAGTTCCTCAGCAAAAAAAGCCATTATAAATCTTTTCTTTTTTTCCCCCCTCTTTCTTCTTACACCAACCAAGATATTTCAAAAAAATAGAACAATCTCAAAGTCCTCAATCAATCCAAGCCAAGACAAAGTTCTCACTTTCTCTTCCTGGGGTAGTATCAATCAAAAAAAAAGAAAGTCCAAATCTGTATCTTAAAGCCTTATTAGAATATATTTCAGTCTTCAAATCCTTAAGGCATCTCCTCCAACAAAATCTTAACATATAAATATATTTTTTGTCCTCTCCCTTCCCACTTATCACATAAAGCTGGTTTTTACCTGAAAAAGACAGGTTTCTCAATATCCACTTGTTGATTCCGTAGGGAAGGAGAGTAAACTTTCCTTTCAGCAACTCAAAATTGCCGCTTTTTTTCTCTTCTGGAAGGAATCATTCAAAAAGCCATAATTTCCAGGAAATGTGTTGAATATGTCTTAGAGTCCTGGGTCAACCAAGAAAACTTTCACTCTCAAAAGGCTTTCTCCTCTTCCTCCTGCGCATTCTTACCCAGCTGCTGGCTTCTTTGTGGCGGCATTACGGACCGCCGCTGCACGTCTTGGGAAAGGGGGTTCTGCCGGCCGGGGAGGGGGTCTGCAACACCCCAAACCCCTCTCCGGGTCCCCTATCTTCAGCCGCCCCTGCAGGCAGCCTAGCTCCGAACCCGTCCGGATCGGAGCACCAAAAGCGGCTAGCGCAGCAGGGATCGCGCAGTATCGCGAATCCCTGCCGCTCGCGGCCGACAAACCGGAAGTCCAATTGTAGCCTTTTTTGCAGCTGCCTTTTCCAAGCTGTAACCTTCCAGACCTGTTGTGTATATAACCCCCAAAATTTCTGGCTAGAATATTCAGTCAGACCCAGCATTCTCTTTGCATCTAGTATCTCTTACTAAGTACCTCTCTTTCTCTCTGTTAATATGCATAGAAAAAAAAGAAGAGCTGTAAAGAAAGTGTTTCTCTCCACACACCATATTTCATACCATAGCAACTCTTTCAGCCTCTTGATTTAGCCTCCTGTGATTGACATCCCCTGTAGAAAGATGTCCTGAAACCCCTCCCCCAAATAAGGTCTGAGGCCTTCTTTGCAAAGCTAATTAACTACTTTGCTCTTGAACTGAGGAAATCCATTTACACAATTAAAAAAAAACCAGTAACCTACGGATACATTGAGGGAGGTTAACCAGTATAACTTTCCTTTTCAATTAATTAACTCAGGCAAATTGTTTGTTGTGCTGATAGATTACTATTCCCTTGGAATGAAGTTGTTACAGTTCACCCCTTGCTGGTAAGAAAGCAGCAGGAAGTTATGCCATATAAAGGAGTCTCTGGTTGAGAAGAAAAATGTTGGTTGGGTGGCTGCACTTTTTTAAAAAAACTTTTCAGCTATTAGGCTTTCTTTCTCTAAGGAAACTAGGAACATACTATTAAGGCTTCTTTCCTGAAAGTCATAAAAATACAGTCTTATTCTCAAGAGGAAATATGGTAGAAATTTGGGTAATTTCATAATGGAAGAAAACTGGAATAATGGACTAGACTCAAGCAGAACTAAAAGCCCTGGATAGGAAGACCAGAAAAATGATGAAAATGTATTCATCCAGGTAGCAACACTGATGGACTTGTCGAAAAGCATAGTGGACATTGAATGTTGCAAGTATACCATACAGTTGAAGAATTTAAAAGAGCATTGGAAGACTATTTGAAGGACAGTGTAGAAGATGTACTAGAATACAAAAGAAGCCAAACAGGTCTACAAGAAAGACCAAATGAAGAAGTTTCATGTGGTAAGGCAAAGTATTATATGGCCAGTATGCAGACATCTGTGTGTGTGTATGCACATGCAAACACACACAGGCAAATAAGATCTGGCAATGGCTAATAGCAGAAAAGTTGAAAAAAGAGACAGGCTACTTCTGCCTGCACACAAGACCATGCTGTAAGAACAAATGCATAGAAAGCTAGAATTGACATGATGGCAAAGGCCACCTCAGTGAAGAAGAAACAATGGATCACTTAGCTCAGGGGTCCCCAACCACAGGGCCCTGGACCGGTACCGGTCCGTGAATCATTTTGTACCGGGCCGCAAAGAATGAATAATCGTGATTAAAATATATATAAAAATATGTTTTTGCTTCCGGGTGTCTTATTTTGAAAGACAACCACTTCTGCCCTCGCCTAACTTCCGCGCTTGACTCTTTGGCACGTATTTATCCTGCATCAGCAATGCAAGCTAGCCCTCGCAAAATGAGCCAGAAACAGAGTTCACTGGAGAGTTTTTTTTGGAAAGGGTAAGTTACGGGTTCATCGCTTATTTATTTACTGTTATTGGAACCTTCACGCCCCTACCCGGTCCTTGAAAAAGTGTTTCTGCATGAAACTGGTCCCTAGTACAAAAAAGGTTGGGCACCACTGACTTAGCTGTTGCGAGAAGATTGCGCAGACTGACTACAAACAATGGCGTGGCAAGTAGCAACAATGGTGCATTGGAATATCTGTAAGAAATACTGTTTGCCTGCAAGCAAGAACTGAGGACCAAGCAGTAGACAATATAACAGGAAATGAAATTAAAGTACTCGGAGATTTTAGAATTCAAATAGACAAATATCTGCCATACAACATCTCAACTTAACAATGATTGATAAGAAAAACACAGTCTGCGTTGTGAATGTTACAGTACCTAGAAAGAACAGAATAGGGAGAAAAGTACTAGAGAAAATTGTACTGGAGAAAAATCACAAAACACAAAAGGCAACAAATAGAAGTAGATTAGAGAATGGGTTGACCAGCTCTTTTTTGTGGTAGGCCCTTAGATATTGGAGCACTGCTATCATGTCGTCCCTAGTCCTTCTTTTCATTAAACGAGGTAAGGGTTCCCCTCACAGTGGTTTCTGGCTCTAGGGGGCGGTGCTCATCTCCTAAGCCGAAGAGCCAGCACTGTCCAAAGATGTTTCCATGGTCAGGTGGCTGGTATGATGAAACAAGGCGCACAGAACGCTGTTATCTTCCCACCAAAGTGGTCCCTATTTTTCTACTTGCATTTTTACATGCCTTCAAACTGTTAGGTTGGCAGAAGCTGGGACAAGTAACGGGAGCTCACTCCATTACGCGGTGCTAGGGATTTGAACCGCCGAACTGCCGCCCTTTCTGATCGACAAGCTCAGCGTCTTAGCCACTGTGGCTAGCGCGTTCCTTTCTGCAACAGTTCATAAGTTTTAGTCTCCAGTCCCCTAATCATCTTTGTTGCTCTTTTGTGCACTATTTCTAGAGTCTTGACATCTTTTTGATATTGTGGCAAATTTGGATGCAGTATTCCAAGTGTAATCTTACCAAGGCATTTTAAAGTAGCACTAACACTTCACATGATTTTTAAAATAATTCTTAAGTCCCAGTAAGCATCAAGAAAATACTAGGGATCAGAAACTTCATTAGCTTAATTTTGGACATCTGCATCAATCTGTATTTAACAACCAGTTAGAAGTTGGGATCCATCTGTCACTGCTCATATATTGTCTGATATTGGTAATTAATACAACTCTCCTTTTCTAGTTCTGCTGTATGAGTGTGTGACCTTCTATGAAAAAACAGACACACAAATCAAAACCCAATTCCTTTTCTCTTTAGGAAAATTAATGAAACTTAGACATATACAAACCAGATCATTAACCAACTCAGACTCACCTTCTCCTAGCAATTCAATCTTTCTGACACTTATATGGAAGATGTTTTAATGCATTGTTCAATCTCCTCCAGTGTTGAATAAGGATATAGTGATGAGTTATTTCCCATTCTACAAAGGATGTCTTGAGGCATGCAGTTTCATTATTGTCATTATCTTATCATATAAAATTACATCTATTCATAGCTAACAGATGATTGTCTATTCGGCACTACATGGTTTTTGTAGAAATTTTCTGATTGTAGTGGCTCAGAAAAAGGAAAAGGTTTACCAATCATGCCATGTAAGAGTTAATTCAAACAATGCTTCTAAAACAGCCCTTTTTTCAAACAACGGGGTCTATATGAATCTACCTACCTGAGGTACTCTCTAGGAACAAGAACAAGCTGGACAGTTGGGTTTTTTTCTGTTCTGAAGAACTTCTTGGATGAGAAGCAAAACATTTTCAAGGAAAAAACCCGAGAAAAGTCCAGTTGCCTCTAAAAAAAAGCACGTTTGGAACAACCATAACCTGGATGATTGAGAATCTATATAGGCCTAAGCTATACAGGTTCTGATTAAAACTTCCTCTCTGTTTTACATCACCTGTGCCCCTATCCTATCAATCAGCTACCTGCTACCATGCATGCTAATATCCTGAAGATGTAGAAGTAGTACTGAAGAAGGCTGGGAAGAATTGGCTGCAGCCCTCTGCTGCAGCAACCTCTCTGACTGAAACATGGCTACAGGTAGCAAGAGACCTTTGACCCAAAGATTTATGGGAGCTTTTGTGAATGACCCTAAATGAATACAGCCCCAATCTGCCGTTTAGCAATTAAGTGTTAAAGCCAGGAAAGCATTTCCTCTGAGACATGGAAATAACCATTAGAAGCAGAAGGATATAGAACAAGCAAAGAGAGTGTTGTATGCAGGATCCAATCTGGGTCGGTCACTGGGACCAGAGGTTAAGTCTTCCAAGCTTTCGGACTCGTGCTGGAATCCATCCTCAGGGAACCTATCTCTCCAGAATGTGTTGATTCCGCTAGAGAGAAGTTCCCTGAGGATGGATTCCAGCACGAGTCGGAAGACTTAACCTTTGGTCCCAGTGACCGACCCAGATTGGATCTTGCAACATTATCCTGGGATATGTATATTTATTTGCCTTCGTTGCTGAGAGTGTTCTTACAATTTCTTACCATGCCGCATAGATGTATTATGTGACATTTGTTTCTAAGCGAAGACAAGCTTGGAGATGTGTATATTTTTATTCGGTTAACACATTCTGTTTCTCCACTGGCATTCTTCTTAGCAACTTTTACAAGCCGTCTCTCAAAAAGAATGTTATTTTGTTTAAATAGGGCGTTTTATTGGGGGGGGAGAGCAACTAATTTCCCTTTCCTGAAGGTAACTGTGAAGCATGAAATTTTTTTTAAGGAGTTTCATAGAAATTGTGTAATATGAATTCCTTATGGCCACAGAAGACCTCAATGCGAGATACTCCCCAAATAGTTTCTGTGGAAAAGACTCATATTTCTCCAAACGCTGCTCCTCCCTTTCCCCCTGTTTCTCATTTCCAAAGTAAAAGCCCTCCCCTTCTAAGAAAAATAATTCATATTGTTGCTATCTGATTGCTGTAGAAAATCTCCTTCAACTACTTATGATTCTTTTCAAAAGACAGGAAATCAACAACTTTCAGTGGCATCCGAAAAAGGAATCCAGATTTACTCTGCATAGCATTAGATGAGGTTAACCTGATTTTAAAATAACCCATTCAGAGGAAAGCTATAAAACTTGAGATTTGAAGTAGAAGAAGGAGGAACATTTTAATGAAATATTGAGCTATAATATGTGATGTGGGGGGGAATAATTATGGAAAATAGGGCTCCCATAAAAGTATGTGATTTAATTGAAAAGCAATGAGTTAAACATTTAAGATATGAATGAATATCAATACTAATGAATAGATTTGTATTATTTTTGATAATATAGTATAATTTTAGAATGTACCAGACAGAATCCCAATGTATGTCATGTGTTTTATATTAAGTATTATAAATATAGGGGAAATAAATAAAGGCATCATACTCCATATAGTGTACAGGAGAAGTCTTTCTTCTTTTTTTAAAGAAGAAAAATAAATGGTTGGCTGGAATAGAACAGACAAAGAATAATAAATATTATGATACGAATTGAGAGGAGATAAATAAAATAAAATAAAATTGAGAAAATTTAAAGGAGAGGAGAAGTCATATAGAAAATTGAAAATGTTAATAAGATATGAAATGGTATGTAAAATGAATATGAATTTGAATTTGTGTCTGTACCAAGAGTTTTAACCCGGGACTAAGCAACTTTCAGAAAAGAGATTTTTTATGCTTTTATGTTTTGTGTTTATGTGTATTTATGTATTGTTTGTCTTGAAAATGAAATTTGTTTAAAAAAAAAAAAACTTGAGATTTTAGTATCCTCTTTTGTATGCGGCCAACTCCAATGTAATTTTTCCAGCCCTGGTCCAAGATCAAAGGCAACTTACCAAAGGATTTCAGTCGTGATATGAACATTCACCAACCAGGTCTCCCCCAAATCAGGTAATGTTACTGAGAAGCTAATGCACATTGTACAGGATCTGATTCTCTTCACCTAATCTGCAAAACAGCTGCCTGGTTTTTAGACCAACTGGCTATTTAAGAGGTTTCGTATGCCTTATTAATTGCAGAAGCCAAAGTTGACAAGATGGCTCCCAGGATCACATCTGCATGTGATCTATTAAGCTGAACATTAGCATCTGATCTCATTCAAGTCCAGGTTTCCTGTTCTGGGAGAGTCTACACTGGCCTTCTTTGCACGACACACCTTAATTGGATCACGGGGAATCGTGACTAACATTGAATGAACCCGCAAACCCAGACAATTGACCCATCTCTGAGGAGGTTACTTTTAGCCCAGTCTTGGGGCTGTTTGTGGATCAGTTAAAAAATCTATGCTCGTGATTGTGGTGATCCCCACAATCGGATACTCAGATACTGAGCTTTCATTTATTAGTTTAGATCCAGCAGAAAGGAGGAAGTTGGAACAGTGGTCTCCCGGTCACTTTCCTGGTGAGTGAAAGAGTTTGAAGATGGTCTACAGATGAACAACCTCTTTATTTCATGCACTGTCAATACATAAAGACAACTAGCCATTAGTTGTCTTTGTGTATTGACAGTACATTGGAAGGTATGTGTCAATACACTATATCTAGTAAACAAGCCTTTAGAAACACGGGGGAGAGCACATCGCCAGCCTCTCCAATCTATCCTTAGAGAGCAACCAGACTGATTCAGTTTATGTCACAACACAGCCTGTTTTAGGGCTCACTGCTGTGAACCTTCATAAATGTATATGAACCAGGCCACTCTTTGTAAAGAACTATGTACAATATTGTCTGCATCTCACAGACTCCTTGCATCCAAACCCAATTGCTTAGGGGAAGTATCTTCCCCTTCCCCTCTTGCCTTTTTGGAAGGATATTTGCACAAAATATGGAGAATTTAGCCCCCTTTCAGCCTACACTTTATTAATCAGCATAGCTTTTATTTAACTGCCACCTCTGTACCTGTGCTAAACTTGGTTATTGTCAACTAGATGCTGAGGATAAGCATTGCATTTTAATGGTCTGCAAGTTCTTTGTCCTCCCTATACAAATAATTTTGGCACCATTACAAGGATGGATGTATTAAGCTGGCCTGCAGCATTTATCACCTGTGTCACTCACCTTAAACCCAGCTGCTTTGTTTTCACTTTTGTAATAAATGGAGTGTGCAATGTTCTTTACTTGGGGATTCCAGATGAATCTTTTCCTGATTAGACTGAAGTATACCAAGTTCGGAAAATTTCTGGGCTTTAAAGATCAGTCCCTTTCGCCTAGATATAGGAAGAGGTTAAAAGAAAGACTCTTTTGTTTTCGTTCCAAAACCTCAGGAACAGAATTAACCAGAATTTTGTAAGATTGCAGCAATGCAGTCCTGTTCGTAGAAATTCCCAGCCAAATTTCTGGGAATAAAAAGTTTATTTTGGAAAGAGAAAAATAGAGGACAATAACATTATACAGAGAAAATGCCTTAGAAAATACATACATTCAATCTAACTTACTAGACATAGATTAATAACTTGTACACATTTTGAGTTTTTGAACATTTGCTAGGTATTTCATAGAAATAATATTTAGCCTCTGATAAGATGCTATTAGAAAGATTCAGGCAGAAAGCAAAGACATTTTTATATAAGAATCTGAGTTTTGTGAAAATAGTCTGCTAGTGGAGACTGTTTTGTCCAGTTATATAATATCCTGCATTTTTGATGTCGATAAACTAACCAACAAATCGAAAACTTAACCTGACCTCTTAATTATCTTTCTTAACAACTGCAAACATACAATTTACACAAAGCCTTCCAATTGTAATCAGATGGGTAGGCTATAAAACAAAGTCCTAACGTAAATTATTATGGAAGGTTAAAATATAACATCTGGCCCCGTCAGATTTCCCAGCAGGAAGTTAATTTAGCAGACCCTCTAGAGACATTGCTGAACTGCATTAAAAACAAAAATGCTTTATTTCAAAGGTATTTATATTGCTTTAGGGTATGCCAACGGTGCAATCTGAGGCATGCTAGTGAAACAAGCCTCTAATGCTTGAATGATATTCTTAAGTAAACATGCAAAAGCATCAGCAACTTTATTGTGAGAAGGAAAATTTTGGGACAGCCCATTTCATTAAACCAAGTTTTCTCCTATCAGTGGCACTCCAATCAATCAGTTTAAGAATGTTGAGTCAAATCTGTGACCATAATTAAAGTCTTTGAGACTCAGGTATCCAGGAGACAAAATATTACTGAATATTTTGTATCATGATTTTTGTTTTTTACAAATTGTATCCTGCTTTTCTGCCTGTTGGTATTCAACGTTTGTAGAAACTGAAACCTTGTGTGTGTGTGTTTTTTAAAAAACTTGCTCAAGCAATTTATTGTCAAAATTAAAGCCGAAATATAGCTTAGCGCTATTTAAAGCAAATCATTTATTTCTATTGATTTCAGTGAGTTTAATCCAAGCAAAGATGACCTTTTATCTAAAAATTCAGAATTTAAAAATGTATGATGTGACATAAAGCAGAGTCAGCATTAAAGTTGCCTTTGGATTACTGAAGGAAAAACTTGAAGATCAAGGGTTTAGAATGGCTGAAATCTAAGTGAAGAGAATACAGTGTATGACGTTGCAGAGGGTAGTTAGTTCTTCCAATTTATGCGTCATGGAGTGATGCCTATGTGAGAAATCTTTGGTGCTGAAGTCCAGATCCCATTCAGCAAAGTATAGATGTGGGTCCACGAAACAGAAGGGCTGCCTTAAGAGTATCTGTGTACTGACAACAGTTTCTCCCTCCCTCCCTCCCTCCCTCTGTGTGTGTGTGTGTGTGTGTGTGTGTGAGCGTGTGAGCGTGTCTGTGTGTTTACTCTCTGAAGATTATTACTTTGGTGACTTAAGTTATTTATTACCTTTGATAGTCTGGATATAGTTTATTGCCCTGCAAGTCTTCCACATCATAAAGTCTTCAGGTCAATTCCTGGTGACTCTTGTGCACACATCCAGATTGTTTTCTTGGTAATCGTATAGCAATGGCTTCTTCCAAGTTTTTGTTTTGTTTTGTTTTTCGAACTTCACAATCCAGCCTATATAACCCTGCATGTTTCTGAAAGGTTTCCCATTCAGTACTAATCTAGTCCATCCACTCTCCTTAACTTTTTGACATTAGCCGTGCTTTGTGGCCAGGAAATACACTATGGGGATTTGGTAGGGCAGTGATGTCTAACCTTTGACACATTGCGTGCTAAAAGTGCGCTCGCATGCCTGCACCCATCATGCAACATGCAGGCAACTCCCCCCACCCCCTTACACATTCGCGTGTGCCTCCACCAGCCAGCTAATTGTCAGGTATCTGCCGCATATGCGCGGGGGGAGATGTGCGCATGGAAGATGCATATACATACACAGAGACATGCAGCGTGCAGAGGGTTGCGTGTGCATGCACAGAGGTGCAGTGCAGGGGCTTGCATGCACATGCACAGAGGTGCGTGGTGCACAGGCAGGGACTTATGTATGCATGCGCAGGGGCGGGGGAGTCGCGCGCGTGTTGTATCGGGTGTAGGCACACAAGTAGCGAATGACTCCCTCCGCCCCTGCGCCTGCGCACACAACCCCCTGCCTGCGCAACCCCCCCACACCGAATGCCTGTGTGCATGCGCATGCAACCCCCTGCATGCTGCATTGCCTCGATGCATGCATGCTCATCTCCCACACGCATCTCCCCCCCACATGTGTGGCAGATACCTGACAATCAGCTGGTTGGTGGGGGGGCGCGTGCACATGCTCAGTGGGGCTCTTCCGGGTGACCTCTCACGTGCCAGCCAAAGTGGCTCTGCGTGCCATTTCTGGCACGCGTGCCATAGGTTTGCCATCACGGTGGTAGGGCATCTAGTAATGTTGTTTCCATAATATTTTCTGATATACCTATGTGTTCTGTCTCACCTGTGACCACGAGGTGAGAGTCCAAATTTCCAAAGGAATATAAATAAACAGACAGGACCAGGAACGACAGAGTTTAATTCCTTTGGCTGGAGAAGACCTTGGCAGTCTTCCAAAAGCTGCCTGCCAAGTCCGATAACAAGACAAGACCATAAATCAAAGGCAAACGCCGCACAGAGAATTTGTCAAAGCTTCAATCCCAAATAAACAAGTTGTCCTGAACAAGGATTCAGAGCTAACACGCCCCCTTTTATTTCCTGAAGGGCGTGTCAGTCTCTCATCTCAGTCCCTGATTTGACATTTCCTTTTACGTTGCATTTCACGTCTATGTCTACGTCTTTGCCTTGCATCAAACCAACATTCCTCAGTCAGAGGCTCCGCTACGCTGTCCTGATTATCTGCCGACACCTGAGGCACAATCAGGGAGGAAGGTCCTGGGGAGGAAGATGATTCCGAATCCTTCAGCAAAGCAGGCTCAAACCTCAGAGCCAAATCCTCCTCTTCCTCCTGGCTCAAGTCTGTGTCTTCCAGCAAAGCAGGCTCAAATCTCGAGGACAAATCCCTCTCTTCCTCATTGCTTAAGTCTGTATCTTCTAACAAGGCAGGCTCAGACCTCTGAGTCACAACACCTATGGGTTAAAAAATAATTGCAATTTAATTACAATTTCCCCATCTTTTCCAGTGCTTAACAAGAGAGAAATGGAGTCTTATGAAATTTCTTATCTGTTTGCTTTGGGCAACAAAAGATTAATGTGGTAGTTAACTGAAAAACCAGTAGAACTGTAAATATGTATTGCTCCCTTATGACATTATATTAATCCACTGAAATGACATTGATTTGAGTGTGTTACAATTAGAGAGGGATGCCTGTTAATACTGTATTGATAATTGGCTTTTGTTCATTATTGGAATGAAAAACGTCATGAGAAGGAAGAATTTGCTTACCTCTCTGAAAACACATGTTTTCTATGACTTTGTTTATGTGCGCCTTGAAGACCTGGCTGGGTTAAAGAAGCATGGCAGGTCTGTTTTGGGAATATGGGAGGCTGAGGGTTTTGTTTTTATTTCTCTGTTGAGTATAAGTTTTTTAACCTTGTTTTTTAATGTTCTACACTGACCAGAACTGTAGTAGAGTCAGGCAGCTTTAAAAATTTGACACATCAAATAAAGAAGTTATTCTCCATCACTCCTTGAATGTTAGAAGATTTTATGGACGTGTGTTTTTAAGTTTGGTCCTACTGTTCCACTTTTTCTATAAGCAAGATGTTCAACTTTTATTAATCCCTCTTTCCCCTAAATTTGCATCCTGTTCATTTTGAATACTCTTCTTAAAGGTCTTTTAATCTGTAGGAACCACTTTTAAGTAGGACTAATGCAGAAGGAGAGCTGCCCTTCCAGGAGCTTAATTCTGCTGGTGGTTCACAGATCTGGGTCTTAAGGGGGTCTCACCCTGCCTGAGGTCTTCCAGATGGGTTGAGACTCGACCATAATTCCCAGCACCCCCCCCACCCCCGAGGCCAGATTTAAGACATGCAATCCTAATTGGCTACATTCCCAGTTTTAATTCTAGCAGATCGGGGAAGGCTGTCGTAATGTTTAAACATATGTAAGTTCATGGAGGCCTTGTTGTTCAGTAGGGAAAACCTTGGCCACATCCCTGGAGCCTGTAAAACTTAGGCACGTGGCCTATGAAAGTTCACATCAACATGCTTATCTAGTAGGGTGATCCTTCTGTCGAGCCCTTCCATGTTTCCATGCCTTGCAAATTCTTTCCCAGGAACCGCAAATAGATAATGAAGTCTGAACGCGTATAATATGCTTTAAATGAGGATCTAGCCTTTGATTTGTGTGTGTGTGTGTGGCTGTCAAGCTGCTTTTCCTCCCAATTACCATTTATTTTAGTGTAGTGATGACTCTTTGTGCTCAGAAAAGAAAGCACAGGGGTCTGCAAAAAAAAGAATGCCAGGAGGAAAACTCGCTTCACACTTCTTTTAGGGCGGGTTAAATCATAAACATGGCTTTCTAAAGTACAGGTAGACCTCCACTTAACAACATTTCATTTAGTAACCGTTCAAAGTTACAGCGGCACTGAAAAATGTGACTTATGACCCTTTTTTCACAGTTGCGATCTTTGCAGCATCTCCATGATCATGTGATCAAAATTCAGATGTTTGGCAACTGGTTTTATACTGATAACCGTTGCTGTGTCCTCAAGGTCATGTGATTCCCTTTTGCGACTTTCTGGCAAGCAAAGGCAATGAGGAAACCAGATTCACTTCACAACCGGGTTACTAACTTATCAACTGCAGCGATTCACTTAACAACTGTGGCAAGAAAGGTCATAAAATGGGGCAAAACTCACTTAACAACTGTCTTACTTAACAACAAAAATGTTGGACTGAGTTGTGGTCGTAAGTCCAGGACTACTGTACTGGATTTTGCCTTTATGAAAATTCTGTTTCTCCATTGGAGATAAATGCAGATACAAGTCCCAAATACTGTATGCAGCTGACATTCTGGGCTAAAAAACAGCACTACTTTTTGCTCTTTGCAAGATATTCTTATTTTGGAAAGTTTTCCCTGTAAGTTCATGGAGTTGAACCTAATCTAAGATATTTGTGAATAATTGGGAAAAAATGCTGCAGATCATCCAATCTCTTTGAAGCACTTTCAAAGATAATGAGGTCTCTTCTGAGTCCTTGGGCTAGAGTCTTTGCCAATGGGAACAAAATCAGTATGACTGCTAAAGAAATTAAACAAATCTAGAAAAAGCCTTGATTCAACTTATCTTCTATATACCATTGACTGGTTAGTTGCACCTAGCCTAAAAGACTCTTCTTTCAGCTCCCAATTTCAAGAAGTGGGGGATAAATAGTAATCTACCTTCATATGGCTAATTTGTTATAAGATTTTGCTGAAAACTTACTGCAATGCCTTAAATATGCTAAATGTCAAATATAGCTTAAATATTCAGCTTTATATCAACGTATCCTAAATAATAGGGCTAATCATTTAAAAAAAACAGTAAAAATCGAACACTGTGGATACTGTTTGGCTTACCAGGTATTCTGTAAAAGGACAACATGACCTCCTTTTGCCTTTATCCCCTTCACCCAACAGATATAGCCTCAAATCAAATATTGTCCAGCGTTTTTGAGTGTCTTGTTTTTTTAAAAAATTTGGACTGTTTGCACAGCAATGGTTATTCAAAGTTTCGCATATTGCAACCTTGATAATTGTCTGCTTCCCCCACCCCCATCATCAATTGACTCAGCCACTTAGATTTACATTATTTCTCTCTTGATTCCAGCAACCAGCTTCAATCCAGCACCTTCAAAAGTAAAATTACAGTAGGCCGTGGTTCACATTAAGTCTATATTATCATTAGCATATGTTCTTTAAAATCAGGATCTGTTTAAAAAAAAATTACAATCGAACAACCAGATGCTACAAAAAATAATTTGATGTATACATAGGCCTAAGTACGGTTTTTGCAGGTTTTTGCTGTAATTTTTCTCACGGTGCCAAAACAGTCAAACAGTTAATGTGTTTCCATTCTCCCCCCCATTCTTTTCTAATTGTTTAGATCTTCTTTTGCCTGTTCATATATATGCTAACCTTACAGAGGGGAGATTGGCATTTCTCTACTCTTAGTCCAGCTTTTTTACCATTATTCCACCCTGGCTCTTAGCAGAAGGTGTGCAAACCAGATTTTTGTTTCTCAACAGGAAATCCCAAAATGTATGAATGTGAGAAAAGCTGTACTCTTGATTGCTATTTTTTTTAAAAAAGAAGCACACAATAAATCAAATTCAGACAGTCGACTCAAACAGATCCAATGGACAATTAATCAGTGGAGCAACTTTCCTCTAGAAGTTGTGGGTGCTCCATCACTGGAGGTTTCCAAGAAGAGATTGGACAACTATTTGTCTCAAATGCTACAGGGTATCTTGCTCAAGCAGGGGGTTGGACTACAAGACCTCCAAAATCCCTTCCAACCCTGTTATTCTGTGTCCTTTTTCTTATCCCTAATTTATTTGTCTTACTGTTTCTTTCTCCTTTTTGTCGCTTTGCATAGTGTGGCTCTCCTCACAAGGAAACACTGTGATTGGTACATGGTTGTATCTTTATACGTGAGCATTTCAAATGGTCACATACCTTTTCTCAAGCACCCTGTAAGGATGAAGAGAGGGGAACTCAGACTGATGGCATAGGTTGAAGTTCGCCAGTCTTAACTCATATGAGTTAAGTGAGAGGGATCCTGGAGCCCTAGTGGACAACCATTCAAAGATGAGCCAGCAATGTGCTGCAGCTGCCAAAAAAGCCAACACGGTTCTAGGATGCATAAACAGAGGGATAGAATCAAGATCACGTGAAGCGTTAATACCACTTTATAATGCCTTGGTAAGGCCACACTTGGAATACTGCATCCAGTTTTGATTGCCGCGATGTAAAAAAAGGTGTTGAGACTCTAGAAAGAGTGCAGAGAAGGGCAACAAAGATTACTAGGGGACTGGAGACTAAAACATAGGAAGAACGGTTGCTGGAACTGGGTATGTCTAGTCTTATGAAAAAAAGGACTAGGGGTGACATGATAGCAGTGTTCCAATATCTCTGGGGCTGCCACAAAGAAGAGGGGGTCAAGCTATTCTCCAAAGCACTTGAGGGTAGGACAAGAAGCCATGGGTGGAAACTAATCAAGGAGAGAAGCAACTTAGAACTAAGGGGAAATTTCTTGACAAAACAATTGATCAGTGGAACAACTTGCCTCCAGAAGTTGTAAATGCTCCAATGCTGGAGGTTTTTTAAGAAGAGATTAGATAACCATTTGTCTGAAGTGGTGTAGGGTTTCCTGCCTAAGCAGGGGGTTGGACTAGAAGACCTCCAAGGTCCCTTCCAACTCTATTCTTCTAAACTCTAAATATTGCCACTCCAGCTCCCACGGGTGAGGCCGTTTGTGTGTGACTTTTGATATCCAGAGTTCCCTTAAATAGATGGCACAGAGTTCTAATCAGCCAAGAAAAAAATAGGCTTATACGGCCTCTTTTAGCCGAAACCAACCAACCAAACAGTAGGGAAAAAGGGCCCCCAATAAAGACCCCCCTCTTGAGTGATGCATCGTAACTCTGAAGCAGCTGAAATTATAGTTGGCTAAAAAATATGCCATCCCAGTGAAGAAAAGTGCTCGTCTCTGATATAAAGGATGGGTGTACTAACTTTTCTGAATCCAAGGCCACCATTGGGGACTAATGTAGAAAAAACAAGCTAGGAAAAAAGGGCTGAATTAATCTTACTTATTTGCTGAAATTAAGTAGCAGATGGAGAAGAAAGCTGGGACCATTTAGAAAGCCTTGAAGAGGACATAAGGTTCACCCATGATTTCGTGACATCTATTTTAGGTTGCAGTTCTGTCACCAGCAGTGGGCTATGCTCATCCTTTGGTCTGAGATACTTGCTGTAATTCAGTGTTTCTCAGTCTTGGCAGCTTGATATGGACTTCCACTCCCAGAATTCCCCAGCCAGTGGGAAGTGGAAGTCCACATATCTTCAAGCTGCCAAAGTTTAAAAAAAAACACCCCACTGCTCTAATGGAAAGAGGTACAGCAATGCAAACAATTGGAAGAAAACCTTTCAGGGTCTTAGTTCAGAGGGGGGGAAAAGAGTGTGGATAACTTGATCTCTTTATGTCCTAGGTCTGTGCACTGTCAACCTACATCTCTTGATAAACTCTCCCCAAGCAAACTCAAAAGTCCAGAAGACAACTGGACTGTTTGTTTTTCTTTGAGAAAGAAGAACAAAATGTTTTGTTTCTCATCCAAGAAGCTTCACCAGTTGTGATGGTGGGTGGGGCAATGGGAGGATAGGTACTGACAGTAGAGATTGGATGGTGAGGGGGTGGAAGGATAGGTTTTGACCAGGGGTGGGATTCTACCGGTTCGCACCTATTCGCTAGAACCGGTTGTTAACATTCTAAGCAGTTCGGAGAACCGGTTGTTAGAAGAAATTACTGGCCTAATCCTGTAAAGAAGGCAGGAAGGAGACATTCTGGTGTTGCTTACAGAAACTACCTCTCCGTTAACTTTTATTACATTCTAGGCAGGACTGGACTTCTTGTCTCAGGAACTTCTCTGGAGTTTTTTTCCCTTCCTTTGATGGTACTTTGCTTGTGTGGAGTGACCATTCAAAGTTACAATGGCACTGAAAAAAGTGACTTATGACCATTTTTCACACTTACGACTGTTGCAGCATCCCCACAGTCATGAGAGGCCAGGCGAGGAGATGCGTGCCTTGATGTGAGTGATATTGAGTTGGCCACGCCCAGGCAGCCACATGACCACCAAGTCACGCCCACCAACTAAGCCACGCCCACAGAACCCGGTTGTTAAAAAATTTGAATCCCACCCCTGGTTCTCACCAGATGGAGGGGGAGCAGGTTGGAAGGGTTGTGTTTCTTTGCAGTCATCTGGTCGTTAGTACTCTCTTGCCCTCAGGGTCACCTGAATCAGAGAGCAGTTGGTTGTGGAATCTTTTTGGAACTGCTGCAAGAGGTGCGTTGTGAAGTTTCTTGGATGAGAAACGAAGCGTTTTGTTCTTCTTCCTCAAGGGGAAAAAAAAAAGTCCAGTTGACTTTTGAAAAAGCACCTTTGAGACAATTATGACCTGCATGATTAAGAATATCCACAGACATCTCCCCACGCAAATAAAACCACTTTGAAGAAAGAGGTTTGTTTGATGAATTCCTTTGATGAATGTCTATTTGGGAAGGAGTCTCATTACACCCAGTAGGATCTACTCCTGTGTGTAAGATGGCTCTTTTGTTTTCTTCACTCAGTTATTCCAGCTCTTTACTTACTGTACCTTCAAAAAGACTTTCTTTACCTATTTCTTTTGCCCAGCTTTCTCTCCCCCCGCCTTTCCCCCACTTCTTCTTCATTTGGGAAATAGGCTGAGAGAAACAGTTGACTAATTTTCACACTTTAACAATTCTGGGCTAAAGAGATTCTCCCCCTTCCACCTCCTCCTGCAATGTATTAGATGGATGGTATTATGTGGTATTTACATTTTTCATTTTTTAATGGAAATAATTTCATCTTCTTTTCTGAGGATTAGCTTCCAGCAGAGATGATCTTCCTCGTAGTCACTCTTAGCCGAAAGATTATGAGCTCAGGCCACCTTTGAGCAACTCAGCCCAAGCACATAAGGATTCCAGCTGCTTTCCCTTATTATTCACAGGCGGTAGATATCTGGTCCAAACTAATAGCAGCAGAACGATCGACCCAGCTTCCTCCCACATGTCTTGCTCTGGATGCATTTATTACTGCTAACCGACATACCTGTGGATGATGAGCTTTGTGGTTCAGACAGGGGCACCAGTTTGGAGAAAGCTGAGTTGGCAAGATTGGGGATGGTTGCATTGGGCAGTATAGAAACTGCAGTCAGTGCAATATTACTTCCAGGGCAAAGAGCTCTGCTGGCATCTGATAGATATCTTTTGTAGAACCTGAATCATGATCTAGAGAAGGGGTGTCAAACTCGATTTCATTGAGGGCCGCATCAGGATTGTGTTTGACCTCAGGGGACTGGGGTGGGCATGGCCAGCTCAACATCACTCATATTGGGGGCTCCTGTGGTGGTTTGAGTGCTCTGCCAGTGAAAATGGGCTCCCTGCGCAGGTATGGAAAACCCCAAATACTCCTAATGAAGAACTAATAATACATAAAGTAACGGAAAGCGCTGAGATGAACATGCTAACAATGAAACTGAAAGAAAAAGACGACTCTGAATTCTTTTCAATTTGGAACAATTGGTATAAATGGTTAACAAACAGAACTAAGAAGTGAGACAAAAAGCCTAACTGAAATAATCCTTAAGAAAGTAAAACAAAATTTTGTAAATTATATAAAGATATAAGACTAGTAATCATAGTTAAATCTATTATTTAATATTAGACAAATGTAATATAATATATTATGATATTTAAAGCAAAAACCTGTATAGATGCCAAGAATGCTGTTGATACCATGATGTTTTACGATGTAACAAAAGAAACTCAATAAAAATATACATAAAAGAAAAAAGAAAAAAGAAAAGAAAATGGGCTCCCAAGCTCCATTTTAGGCTGCCACAGCCTCCTGCAATCCTCTGCCAGCAAAAACAGAGCTCGGGAGGATCACATGTGGCCCTCTCGAGCTACATTTCCACTGCCAGAGGCACCATGAGCTAGTCCTTCACTGTTGCCAGGGCAGCTCTGTGGGCCAGATCTAAGCACCCCGTGGGCCATATACAGCCCCCGGCCCTTGAGTTTGACACCCCTGATCTAGAGACTTGGCTATTTTGGAAAAGCAACTGGCTCTTGGGAGTTTTCTACAAAGTCCTGATCTGATTTGAAAGAAGGAAGGCTGTGTGTCACAAACTGGGCCACTCTCTTGTTTACTTTTGCCATGACCTTTGACATGCAAGTCTCTCCAGTGTTGTCAGTATAGGAGTATTAAAGCTGGTCTATTTAAACAGTTAAGGATTGCTATGTAACCCCATAATCTGTATGGACCTCTTTTGCACTTGTTTAAATGTTAAGTAATATCCCTTTTCTTCATCCACAGTTCTCATGTGCCTGCAGTTGTATAGCTGTCAGAGTGACCTGTTGAACCTATACAGAACTTCTTTTAAAGTGTTACTTCATGGAATTCTCCCTCTCCCTCCCTTGCACACAAACATGGTTTTCCATTTCCAACTGCTTCCTTTTCTTTGTAAGAAGCTTGTTAACGGACTCTTAATTGTGTGGCTGCAGCATTATTTCTTTGTGTTTGCCCAATTTTTTCCCCACAAGAAGCATGAAGGCTCCATTGTCCTGCATAAACTTCACAGTGTATAGGGTAATATACACTCACTTGTGAAATGCCAGCCCTTTCCAAAGGGGTCAAGTACATTCCACAAGACAGGATGAGTCAGAAGGATAAACTGAAGCTCCTTGAGGATGATCAGGCTTCTTACAACATGATCTTCAGAGCTGACTAAAGTTCAATTCATCAGATGCATGTCTTTAAAACCCATATCTTAGTAGGGAGGAAGGGAAATTATAAATGAAGTGGCTTAATGGCCACAGAACATAAAAAGGAGAGAGGGTTGTTATTCTTTGTGTTAACCCAGAATGTGCTGTTTTGGGGTTGGCTCTCATGTGAACAATGTGGTGTATAAGTCATGATTGATGGCTTATCACACTAAGTGTGAGTGAAGCCAATTGCAGATGAGTTAAGAATACAAGGTAAAAGAAACCCTGCATGATGAATGACTTATCCAGAGTCTGAAACAGATCTGTGTAGGCTTAAATGTATAGTAGTTAAGGAACGGCTAGTGTTCTCCTCAGTGTTCTCCTGGGCAAACTAGATTGCTGTGGTTCCCCACAGCTTCCTACTCCCATGTTGATGCCACCATCTTCTTCTCAACTCACACTTGTCAAGTTGAAGCCTTCAGGCAGATTGGTGGAGGTCCAGTATGGCTGCCACAGCAGGGTGTGCACAAGGATAGGTACCCTCAGGCATTCTCTTGCCCAACCAGCTTGTAGCAGCATGGGAGGACCTGGGGATGAGGAGGATGGAATGGAAAATGGGTATATGTCTGAATGTGCCCCTCACAGGAATATGTCATTGCCTTCAGTTCTCAGGGATGAACAGACTGGGTATTCCTGGTTAAAAAGTCAGTATAGCGAACTTCATTGCAAACAATAATTATAGACTCAAAAATCCTTCCTTCAATAAACCATTGTTTTTTAATGGCTGGAGTTGGATTGAGTGGGAAAAACCAGGATCTAGCCCACCTTCAGCCAAAGAAGCTCACTTTGGACCAGTCCTGCACTGTCATCCAACCTCTCTCCCAGAAATGTTGCTCATTTTATTTATTTGTTTTAGAGAAAACAGTATAAGTTCAAAACAACATAAGTCGAACATCTTCCTTCCATTTCTCCTCATAACACCCCCTGGTGAAGTAGGTTTGGTGGAAGAGAAATAGAAAAGGAAAATGCCGCTATCTTGGGTTTCTGAATAAAAGCAAGATACAAATCAAACAAATAAATAGACCCAGGGAATAACAAGAGGCCCATAAATGTGCCAGGCAAAGCTGGAATGCAAGGTTTTCTTGAATTTGCAACTGTTGATAAATCTTCTAAGGATTCAGAAGATTCTGAGGTTGGGGGGGTCCTTCAGGCAGTCTGAGAAAACAGCCTCACCAAACAGTGTGAACATGTTTGAACAAGTGCCAATGGCTCTCACATCAGTCTCTTCTACCCCAGGTTCCATATTTCTAACTGGAAATATCAGGGACGGATGCTGTCATTTTTCCAAGCAAAACAATTGTTGTTTTACTGGAAATATATATTTCTCTTTTTTATACACCAAATGGCATCTATTATAGAGTCGTGTTGTTTTGCAAGCAGCAATCTCCATTTGATTTTAGTATCCATGATGGTGCCATGGTTTTAAAAGTCTTCATTATACATTCTTTTTCTCAAGTGATTGGAAATGGTCATCTGAAACAATAGGAAAAGATGGACCAGCATCGTGTTGGAGGAAGTGAGGAGGAGAAAAGATGAGTTAATGATGTACTCCATGCTGAAATATTACAATTGGACCATCTAAAGCAGGGGTGTCAAACTCATGGCCCACAGGTCAGATGTGTAATGCGCTGGCCACGCCCATGCCTAGTTTAGCAAAGGGGGGAAAGTTGTGATATGTCATCTGATGACGCCATAACAATGCAAGTTTGACGCCCATGATTTAACAGACGTGACTACAGTCAGATTATGGTGTGCTGTCTTTCCTTGAGCGTTTTGTTGAAGCACTTCCTTTGTAGATTTTGCCCTTTGAGACAGTTCAGAGGGAACATAAAGAGGCACCAAGAAGACCAGTAGCAGTTATTTGCTACTTTGGAAAACATTGATGAACAAGTTGAGGCACAATAAACCATAAAAACATACAGTGCATAGACATTTTAAAAGATAATCAGAATGTCGCTGCTGGCATGCAAGTGAAACACTTTTTTCCACCTTTACTGCTTAATTAAAAGCATCTTTGCTTTACTTGGCAAGCAGAGCTTGTAAGCTATGTAAAAGTGCCCTCATTAATGCCATCTTGGTTAATTGTTCAAATCTGTCTGTGTCCCTTTATTGTGGTTGAGCACGAGGTGGAATAAACCTTCCTGAATAATAAAACTGCAAAGCATTTAGCATTACTCTGTTAGATACAAGAGCACTCCTTCAGTTCTCTCTTCATCCTAGAAAGCAATAGCAATAACAATAGCACTTAGATTTATATACCACTTCCTAGTGCTTAACAGCACTCTTTAAGCAGTTTACAGAGTCAGAATATTGGCCTGCAACAATCTGGGTCCTCATTTTACTAACCTGTTTTCAGCATGGCTACTGAAAAGGCACCCCATCATTTAATGTAAGAAATCGTGTTACAGGTTAAGGCAGCAGACTGAAAAAGAAACACCATGTCAAGATTGCTGTAAATGACACATGTTAAATGTTGGTAACATACAAACTTCATTTATTGAGAGGAATGTGTTTAAGAACATAACGCATTTATTAATATCCTTAAAAACTCCAGTAAATAGACTAGGTGGGGCATTCCCTAAGTGAAGCCATGTTGCACATACTTGAACAAGGCCTGCGTTTCCAGATGTTTGGTAAATTTATCTTTAATGGCAGTTTCCACTATCTTCCCTAGAACAGATCTTCAGCTGACAAACTTTTAATTTTCTGGATCTCTCCATGATTCTTTCTTAAAAATTGAAGCTATGTTGGCTGTCTTACATTTCTCAATTACAGAGGCTGAGTGTAGAGACAGGTTAGATCAGGGCTGTCAAACTCCGGGCCAGATGCGTCATAGGCTGGCCACATCCACGTCTGGTTTAGCGAAGGGGAAAAAAATCCCAATACGTCACGTGACACCACCATGACAATGTGAGTTTGACACCCCTAGTTAGATATTTTAATGAGAAGGTCCTGGTGATTATCAAAAGAATTTTCATATGGAAGTATTCCTCCATGTAGAGAACTGTTTTGGTGTCAGAAGTTGGCTACTGCTTTCTTCATTGTGCCTAGACTGACATTTTCTTCTGTAAAACTGCAGAGACATAATTACTAGGTTTAAAGATTGTGCCAAGCCATGGTTTATTTAATGTTATCAATTGAAAAAAGCAATAGTCTACAGCCACATATGGTTTGTTGGTTTTGGTTTACCATGTTGTATCAACCCAACCACTGTGGTCTGGAAACCATGATGTGTGGTTATATTAATCACGGCTATGTTGTGCAAACTTGACACTTAATTTGGTTTTCTCACTCTTCCATATCTAGTTATCCAATTATGTCTATTGATTTGGGAATATAATAATAATCAATGGTTGCTTTCATACATGTTTATGAATGGATCATTTAAATGCAGCCTTCACAATCCATCTGCAGTTGAGTTTGTATGACGTACCAAACTAATCACCCCACCTAGTTTGGGTGACCATACTACTGCTATGATCATTGGACAGTAGCAAGACATCTTAGTTTTCTGTATCTCTGAGTCACCATTTCATGGTCATCTGGATTTATGCAGGCCAGATCTGATAACCCATTCACTGAGCCACAAACTAGATTACAGCTAGCTATTTTATGAAAATACAGCCAACATGTCTGGGTTTTGTTGTTGTTTTATTGTTTGCAGAACCAGAAATGAATAATTTGCACTTTTGATGGGGAACATTCTGGAGATTTGAAATTTTAATTCATCTCCTAACCCCAAGTTGACTTTATTCCTCCTGGATCTCAGGGAACTCTTTTCCCAGAAGGAAAGAAAATAACTTTTCTCTGTGGGATAAAGGTTTCAGCTTTAGCTAACATCAAAGGCCTTATTTTGAAATTAGAAGCACGATGGCATTTGCTTCTAAGGCCTGTTCTCAGTCATTGCACTATAATCAACAAAGATCTTTTGGTCTGTACAAAGACATGTGCTGACACATATATGTATGTGTTTGCAGCCTCCAACTCATTACCTGGTGCTGCATGCAATCCCTGAAGAAGTACTGCTTGCCCACTGGAATACCTGAGCTGTGTGATCTACTGCTTATAGTTTTGCCTGAAGCAGTAGCCTGCAATACTGCATGTGGTCCTAAGCCCTTTTTGGATTGGCCCTATAGCCTTCGGAAATCATACCAATAAGCCATAAATTGCTAAGAAATACAGGTATGATTTCCTACTGAAAAAAAAAAAAATAGTAATTATTTCCTAGTGAAGAGCATCTTATTCCTCTTATTCTAATCTTCATAACTTGTCCAGAGTAGATTGCAACCTCATTCTGTCATCCCGGGTGTTGACCAGAATTCTCAATTTTATGAAATATGCAAATCTGATAAGCAGCTCATCGACCCCATTATTCAGTTCATTAATAAAAATATTTAATAATACCTGCCCTAAGATAGATACATGCAATTACTGCAGTCCAACAATGTAGAACCATCAGGGCAAACTCTCTCACTGCAATTGACCAGCCAATTGTGGACTTAACCTTATTTATCATTTATTTATTTATTTGTATCCCACCTTTATTGTTTTAACAACTAACTCAAAGTGGTGAACATATCCAACGCACCTTCCTCCTCTTATTTGCCCACAACACCAGCCCTGTGAGGTGGGTTGGGCTCAGAGAGAATGATTGGTCCAAAATAATCCACCTGGCTTTCATGGTTAATGCGGGACTACAACTCACCGTCTCCCGCTTTCTAACCTGGTGTCTTAAAACACACTTATTTAAATGTTATTTAATTTAATAATAGTTGATAAATAGTTTTATTTATTTGTTATTTAAAACACTTGAACAGGTTGTCAATAAAAACACCTTATCGAAATGTTTGCTGTAATCAAGGTAGAGTACATCCATAGCATTCCCCTTCTCTACTAACACAATTGCTTTGTCACAGAAGGAGATGAAACTTTTTCACATGATTTGTTTTTAACAAAGCCTTGTTGACTCTTAAAAATCACGGCATTGTCTTCCTCATGGTAACTACTAGCCTGCTTTATTATTTTCTTTATCTGGATTTTCTTTTTCTTTTTTATTTCTTAGAGAGAGGAACCACATTGGTTCTTCAATTCTTTGATACAGTTTTCCTTGAAGATAACTGACAGAGGTTCTGACAGCTCTTCAACAAGTTCCTTTACTATTTAGGGCACATTTCATCAAGGCCTGGGGATGTGAAGGCATTCACATTCAAATGACCAAGAAGTTCCTTTACCATATCCTTGTTGACCTACATCCTCCCCTGTTGTGCTCATTCCCAGTTTATGCTTCTCAATTTTTAATTTTCTTCTCAATAAGAGTTGAGTTTCTCTGCTTTTTCATGGTCGTATCTTCTCTGGGTCACTAGAAGCCTTGATTAAGACTTCTCTGTTTGGAATAAGCAGCGAATACCTTGTCTAATTTGTCTTCTTTTAGCTGTTGACATTTGAATAAGGCCTTTCTAATGATTTTTTTTTTCTCTATTAGCCTTAGCTCATTTTCTCTTTCCTGACCTCATTTCTGCATTTTTGAGGTGAAGCTTTGTTGTCTTCCTTGGTAATTAACACTTCCTTCCATGTCCAACAAACATTTTTCTTTAGTTTCATTTCCTTCACACACTGCCTATTCAACCCTCTGGTTTCTTTAGAAGTCTCTTAGTTTTCTTTTTCACTGAAATTGTCTAAGAGCGCACTATTAATTCTCAATTTCCTTTTTTTGTTTTTGCAATTAACAGCTTTAAAATATGTGGAGCTTTGCACCCGAAGTCCTTTCCACTTCAAATATCTCCAACTAACTCTTCCTTGTTCCTAAGGTTCAAATCCTAGGGAACTGATCAGAGGTGGGTATTCAGCAGGTTCTGACCAGTTCTGGAGAACCGGTAGCGGAAATTTTGAATAGTTCGAAGAACCGGCAAATCCCACCTCTGACTGGCCCCGCCCCCATCTATTCTCTGCCTCCCGAGTCCCAGCTGATTGGCTGGATCTTCTTTTGTTGCCCTGCACAGGAGAACGGAGCTGGAAAGCAGGTTAGTGGGGTGGGGAGGGAATGGGATTGTGCAATAACCTTTCCCCAGGAGTGGGGAGGGAATGGGGATTTTATAATATCCTTCCCCTGCCATGCCCACCAAGCCACGCCATGCCCACCAAGCCACGGCCACAGAACCGGTAGTAAAAAAATTTGAATCCCACCACAGGAACTGATCCCCTAGTGCCCACATAAATCTTTTTGAAAGAGAAAATTATGCAGAATCCTATCTGAATCAGTCACGGGGACCAGAAGTTTAGTCTTCTGAGCTTTCAGACTCGTTTTGGGGCCCATTCTGAGGGAACTTCTCTCTACTGGAATGTGTGGAGAGAATTTCCCTGAGTATGGGCTCCAAAACGAGTCCAAAAACTCAGAAGACCAAACCTCTGGTCCCAGTGACCAACCCAGATTGGATCCTGCAACATTATCCTGGGACACCTGCTTACATTTGTGTGAGAAAATTATCACCAAGAATTTATCTGACATGGTGTTTAGCAGGATTTGTCTTCCGCTGAATGTTTTTGTAGGTGAAATCTCCACTCACATAGTTTCTTTTTTAAATGCTTCTGTCTGCTAAAAGTATCTCTCCTAGCAAAATATCCCTTCTGTTGGCTTTCAGCACTTGCGCTACTATCAGCTCAGACAGACTCATTCCTGATATATAAGGCTGCACCACCTTCTCTTTTCTCTTGCTGGTTCCTTTGTACTCAAAGTGTAGGTATATATACTCAGTGTTCCACTGGTGGAATTCGTCCTATCATGTATGTGTAATCCCTGCTATATTTTACTTTCGTAATATTTGATTATGCAAATGTTTTTATTTCGTGGGACGCTTTTGCCTTCTATTGGCTTGCTTGCTCATGCCTGGTATAACCATCTGCACCTGGCCTTCATCCATGCCCATTCAATTTTATATCCCCATTAGTTATGATTAGTTCCCTGAATTACTTTTCATAGGCATCAAATAGCACTTCTGCTGTTTCCCAAGGACTTTCTGACTCATATATATACTATCTCACGTCAACTCAGATTTGCGTCGTATTGGTTTACGGGGTCTACGCTAATTTTTCATCGAACTGATCCTTTTTGTGATGCTGCTGCATTAAGCAAATTCTATGTTTGCGCAACAGCCAGCTGTTACTTGCCAAAACTAACTGACCAGAGAAACTGTTGTTTTCTTTTTTCCATATGTGGAAATTTTCCCTTGCTTGTTGTCCTTATCAGGTTCCACACTTCCTTATCTAATTGTTTTCTGAGAAAGAAGGAGCCTGTCATACCTATTATTTAAAAAAAAAGCAATAAGAGGAAGGAAGAATGAAAAAAGTTCAGAGCTGTTCCCTATGGCTTAGTGTAAAAAAAATGTTTTTCTATCTGTGTCCAGTGCAAAATTAAACTAGCATAGATTTTGCTGTCTCCATTATTAAGTCAAGTCCCCTCTATTCTGGTTTATAGCTTGAGGGCAGTGTCCTGATGTCTCATGCAGAGAAAGTTGCACTTTCTCCAGCTCCTAAAACAATCTCCAGGTGGTAGGAGAGCCACCTATCAGCCAGAGCACGGCTTCCAGTCACAGACCCAGGGATCCAGCCATTCTCCCCCTTTCCAACCTTGACACTAAACAAATAGGTAGAAGAGGCTCCTTTCATGCCTGCTCTTTTAAGCTCTCCTCATCTCAGAAATCTAGATCAGGCTGAATCGCTGACAGCCCAAAAAGAAAGAGGACACCAGTTCTTTCACTTGCTTCACCATATATTTCCCATCCTCGCTGCCACTGATGTTCATCTCTATTCAGGCTCCCAAGACAGGGATCAGCTCAGAGATCCGGTGGCTGTAGGGGAGAGCCCAATTTGAAAGGGCTGGAATCTCCTCTTGGCCCCAAACAGGATGGCTCTGGAGGAGAGAGCACAAAGATAGGGTGTGAGGAGGTGTCCCAGATGTCTAACAAACTAAGATGGCTATGAGATGCTAAACTGATCCCTCTTGTTAGAGGTGACTGATTGTAGCACTGGCAAGCATGCTTAACAAATTATGCCCATGGTAAAACATATTGTATAAAATCCTACTTTAACAATGAAGCAACTACCAATGACTTTAAGCTACTCAAGTATGGAAGTAAGATAAGGGCTACCATCAGTGATGGGATTAAATTTTTTTTACTAGCGGTTCTGTGGGCATGGCTTGGTGGGCATGGCAGGGGAAGGATACTGTAAAAGCTCCATTCCCTCCCCACTCCAGGAGAAGGTTACTGCAAAATCCCCATTCCCTTCCCACCCCACTAACCTGCTTTCCAGCTCCGTTCTCCTGTGCAGGGCAACCAAAGAAGACCCAGCCAATCAGCTGGGACTTGGGAGGCAGGGAATAGATGGGAGCAGGGCCAGTCAGAGGTGGGATTTGCCAGTTCTCCAAATTACTCAAAATTTGCGCTACCGGTTCTCCAGAACTGGTGAGAACCTGCTGAATATCACCTCTGGCTACCACTGCGGGAAAGAGAGGCTGTCAGGAGATAGCCATACTATTAGTGCAAGCAGGGAATGATTGCTTAGGAAGCTAGATGATGTTGCTTAGTGCTTCCAAACAACTGTACTGCACATGAATGCTTAAGAGTTCTTCCTCACGCTTTCTTTCTCATGCTAACATGTGTTCCTCCCGTCCTTAAGGTGGCAGAAAAGGATACCAGTATAATTTGCCCTAAAGGCTGAGCTCTATTTGCTGTCCTTACAATTTCAATGTGAGGTTGGTTAAGGAAAACAATTGGTGCATTCCCTTGAGTGTATTTCTCTTCCTACTCAATATCATCTGTTGCTGGGAAAAGACAAACCATGGTCCTTGATGTGTGGTGGAGGAGCTGGTTTAATTGGCTATAGGGTGGGTGCCCAGGGCAGAGGCTTGAATCCTATCTCAAGCTGTCAAAGTGGCAAGTTTCTGGTGCAGGAATTATCTGTACCAGTTATCTGTTAGTCAGGCTATTTATGAAACCGCTCTAGTGGTCTTCTGGACCACCTCCAACCTTTTCAGCTCTGCGGATTGGCAGGTGGAGCAAGGTGGAGCATGGTTTCACGGGCACAAATGCAACTTCATACATGTGCACACTTGCCCACCACTTGTGCAGCCCGGATCCTAATGGGTTGTTGACTGGGGACCCCTGTTCTGGACAACAGTTGCTAAAACCACATCTGAAATAGTCTGACTGAAAGGTTGGTGGAGTGGATGATGGGTGAACTGGGAAGGAAACTAGATTGTGTGATCTCCTGCTTTATCCTGTCCTTTGTTCCACCAATCTGTCAGCTGCATTATCTTTGGACATGGACTTACTACTGTAGTCTTCTGAAAGATTGCTTCTGTAGTTATAAGCCCAGAAATAGCGCCAAATGACAAACCATCAGCACATTGGAATGCTTGCAGGGAGCATTAAACAATTTTCCTCAAGTTTTACCCCATACCCTTCCTTATTACCTGCCTTTCAGGCTAAACAAACTCTTGTCAATTTCCCCCTGGCTCTCATGTATTTCAAATAATATGGCTCAAGGAAATAGCAGTGCGAATAGCAATGATAATTTCTACGATAATAAGATAGATACATGTGTTGAGTTTCTGGGCTGCAGCCTTGATCTTTTCTTTATATCTGAGGTTGATGGAGCTACAGCTTCTCTTCTATGGAGCTCTTTTCTTGTAGTGGGTGGCAGTACAGGTGATTTGTTCCTGGACTATTGGGGAAAAGAAGTAGCTCAACTTGAGTTACCTCCTGATAAGGGAGACTGCATATTGAACAAAATATACAGACTAACAGAGGAGCTTCTAAGAACCTGTGGTTCTCCATCTGGAGTGCTTCTATACCCCTGTCCTGTGATGCCAATTTCCTGATCCAGATCAAACAGCACAAGAAGCCAAATATCTTCAGAATATACATCTCTTATAATCAAACATGCAGACTGATGCATCATCTTGAATCATTGCATCTTATTATGCTTGAACTGTGGAACAACACTTGCTTTAGATTCTGGCTTATTTGGTAAATGTGAATATTTAAGATCAAGGTTGGGAAGCCTGTATTCCACCAGTTGTTGCTGAAGTCTATTCTTTACCAGTTATTCCAGCTAGCATGTTACACAGGATGCTACAAATTTAAATTTTCTAACAACCGAAGGCTTATCTTCCTCCCTGATATACTTCAACTAGCAGGAAAGTCCAGACAGAAGTTATCAGCCAGCTTCTATTGGTATGAATGTTTGGTTCCATTAAACTATGATTCTTCAGAATTCTGGCTAATTATTGCACAATAATATCTTCCGACCACCTATCTCACCTGTTGAATAAGCATAAAATAAGACTATCCCAAATATCTTACTTTAAAAAGAGTACAACAAAGAACTAGAACTAAGGAGAACTTTCCTAACGGTGAGAGCAATCGACCAGTGGAACAGCTTATCTTCAGAAGTTGTGGGTGCCCCATCACTGGAGGCCTTCAAAAAGAAATTGGACAACCATTTGTCTCAAACAGTATAGAGTCTCCTGTTTGACAGGGGGTTAGACTAGAAGACCTCCAAAGTCCCTTCCAACTTTATTTATTCTATGTTCTATATTCTAAATAGAGTAAAACTATTGGCATTATGAGCTTGCCTGAGAAGTGTTATCAGGAAGTTCTTCTGACTCCTGGTTTCTTTCACTTGCCATTAATTTGTAATGTTCTGTAAGTTTTATGATGAGGACAGCTGGAGTCCTCTAAAAATAAATAAGCAAACTATGGAATATACAATGTAGGGAAGTAAAGAATGTGGGTGCCTAAGGGGGAAGAGAAGAAGCTTGGCAATATGGATATAACAATTTCTTTCTTGCAAAGAAAAAAAAAAAAGACAATGTCTCTTGCAGCTAATCTGCTAGCACACATGTCCAGTGTTTTGACTCTCGCCCTCTTTGTCACCATCTCCAGGGATCAGTGTTGTCAATTCCCCCACCGCTATCTGCCTAGAATATCATTAAGTTATCTGGGCACATATTTATAATAGGGATGCATGTAAACAGAGGCTGCGTTTAAATCAGCAAGTATGGCTGTTGACAAGGACCCAAATGCAAAGTAGTTTCTTCGAACGGCATTCTTATTAGTGTCATCCGCTCTTGAGGATAAATACAGCTTTCCTTAGTGTCTGCTGAAAAGGAAGAGACAGGTGACAAATCACGATTTTTTAAATATCTCCCCTCTCCCCAATCAGCTATAAATATAATAATGAGTCATTAGTAAAATAGCAGCTTGGAGTCAGAAGAAAGACTGTTTCTGTTCAGAGATCTTGTGCTGAAGTGCACTGTGCTTGAGATATTCTGGCAATTTTTAGCCCCAGTCCATTAGAATCACGTCCTTCTCTTGCCTTATTACTGTTGTATTTTAATTATCCCCGAACAGCTTTCCTTCACTTCACTGTGGATGTGTTAAGCTCCTGCCATATTTTGCATCCAAAAGGGCTGAGATTTTTTTTATACATTTATGTACTGAGTACAATTATGATCTGGTAATAATTCATAGAGAAATGAGAATCTCAGGAGTCGGCCAATGGTGACCTCAGGACCAAATCTATGGCTTCAGTTCCCATCCCACCCTCTCCCACACACATTCCAATTGATTTTAATTTTTATGTTCTAATTTTACTGCTGTTCTTCTAAACTTCTAATAGCATTTTATTGGGATGAGTCAACAGTAACACAAAATGTTTTTGTGCCTTTGCCCTGCATCTTGTATAGCCCCTTGGCTTATTTAACCTTTAACAAGTGTTGCTTCTTGCCAGATTAGATTCAGGAGGACACTTGTTTATCTTCTAATTCATGTAAAACTGAGAATGGAAGAAGAGCAATACTTACTTTTCTTATTGTGATGCTATAAAGTGAACTAAAATAAGGAAAATCAGATTACACAGAGTTGAAGAAAGATGAGTGTTTCTCTCCCTTATCTCCCCCATTACTTCACAAAGTGAAATCTTCTGAACACGAAGCCAAGTGTCAAAACACAATTATTGTAGTCACATATCATGCTATTCTTCAGCTAAGACACCATGTAATGGCTTATCCTGGTAGCCTGATTCACACCATCTGCTCTCCAGGAATATTCTTGCCCTCCGACAACTTTGGGCTGCCAGGGTGATTATTTAGGCACTTAAGGAATGTACTGTTTTCCCCTACTCCCTTTTTCTAGCAGCTAAAAAGACCAAAGGAGTATCTTTTTAGTTGATACCAGGTTTCCCATCAATATGTTGAATGCCAATCTTTCAACCCCATTGTAGCTTAGATTAGGATGTGGCGCAAACCCATTTGATGGCCTTCTATCAAACTTGCAAGTGAATAAATTGCCAGCTAAGTGATGGCATGGGAGAAATAATTCTAATCCATAACACAGAAACCTGAGAGAAGTTGTTCCTTCAGAGGAATAATCCTACTTGGTTAGAAACATGGGGGTGGTTGTGCTCCATTATTACTCCTATTTGGAGGGGCCTCAGAATGCAATCACTCAGAGTGAAGTGGCAAAGAACAATATTAGTTAAGGAAATAATTGATGTTCAAGATGAATGGTCTATGAAATCAAATATGCTCTATATTTTATTGGTTAAGAGCCAGAATGGAAGAATTAAATTATCTTGGGCAAATCTACATCTTTCAAGGCATCTCCATATAAAGTGTTTTTGCAGCAGTTCAGAAACACTTCCAGATCTCTGGAATTCTACCATCGTGTTTCAGTTTAGATCTCGTGGGGTTTTGTTTTATTTTTGGCTGAAACCAGACATAAAACTGATATTTTGTTCGGCAAGACCTGTGAGTGATCCATTTTTCATTATTAGGAATTCTTGTCTTATCTGCCTCCCAGCTTCTCAGGTCCGACCACTTATTAATATTTCATACTGCAAAAAGGTGGCTTGGTGGCTTTGCAGCTCTCCCGCTCATAGCAACTGTTGGATCATTTCACATAGAGAAATGAATGTAGTGTAGTCAGCAAGAACGTAAGAGTAGAGAGAGAAAACACTGGGCATTTATTTTCTTCCTCTTTTGTTTGCACAGGGGTTTTTGTCAGAACCAGCTGTAGAGTAAGTAGCTGAGAGCAAATCCTGATTAATGATGTTTCCTTATTATCCAAAGCATTTCAGCTTCAGATAAAGAAAAGATTACCATGTTTTGCCTCTAAGTATTTCTAGACAGTAGGGAGTGAAAATTGGCAATATGCAAGTGCCTTCAACTTAACCTTTCCCATAAGTTTGCTGTGGAGATAAATTAGATAGCAGGAAACAGTCATGCACATTGTTCCTGGGCAACTTCAAGGAAAAGGGATGGATACATAAAAATCACAGAGGGGGATAATGCAAAAACTTTTACAGTCTTTGTTCACTAATTTCCTGGCCAAGGTGTACCCAACTGCATAGAAATAACATATTCTTTTTCAATCCATAGTGGTTTATATAATCCTGGTTTTAGGTACAATTGCTGTTTCATGCGTTGAAGGAATTTGAAACAAACAAGCTAAGGTCAAAATTGTTTTGATTTTGGTTCTTCCTGTCTACCCGCCTAGGTTATTGTTTTGTACTATCATCCATAACTGCAGTAACATTAAGCTTTTTATGAGGTCTTGACTGTGAACTTCTTCAGAAGAACTGCTGTTTGTTTGCTTGCCTTTGATTGAGATTCGAATCACAGGCCAACAGGAATTTATGGACTGCTTGATGTAAACAGCCCTTGTGTTAATCTGTAGGGAAATAAATGTCAAATGTTTGCAGATAGAAAGTTCAAGCTGACTGGAGGGGAATTTGAAGGCAAGAAAAACAGGAGTTGGTGGAGGAAACTCCTAAGCTGTAGCTTCCATTTTTTAAAATCTCTGCAATGTCCAGAAAAGGCCTCATGTCTGCAAGTCTGCAGTGTGTATGTGTGTCTGTATTAGGGCTGGACTGCTCAGGAAAAAAATAAAGAAACATTAAGTCTTGACTCCTTTTATAAAAAGAGGTGTTGTTGAAGTATATTCAGAAACAAGTAAAGCTATTCCCATTTTTTTTAATGTTCTTCCAGTGAAGAATTAGAATTAGTGCCTCTTGCTTTTAACTTTTTAAATAAAAAATAATGCACTGAAAGATCAAAATGGAAAAAAGGAAACACAAATATAAAACCAATGAATTACAAACAAGCAGATAGCTCTTGCATTTTGCACATTTTAACATGAATTTGTTTTATAAGCTTTAAGTGTACCTTTCAAGGAAAAAAAAAGATAAATTAAGAATAATACCGTGTTTCTCCAACAATACGCCCCCCCCGTAGGAAGACCCAGCATGTTTTCTAGGCATAAAATGAAATTAAGCCCCTCCCCCCAAATTTAGGCCTAGTTTAAAACATGCAAAATTGGGGGGGGAAGGCAGGGGGGAACTTGACATTAGGAGTGCCCCGCAGGCAGCTATGTCTCACCATCAGCCACTCCTAACACCATGGTGGAGCACGGAGGGCTCCCTTACCCCTCCTTACATAGGTCAGCAGGTGGGCGGCGTCGGTGTGGATGTCCGGCAGCGTTTCAGTCGCTTCTCAGGCCTCCGTAGCTTACACGGTTCCCACTGGTGCTGGCGCCTCTCTTGCCAGCGCCATCTCCAACAACAGCGTCTGGGTCGTTCCCGCTTTCCCCCCGTCCCCATAACAACAGGGAAAAAAAAGATTTTGAGGTACCTGGGAGTGCCGTGCGCTGCGTTTTGGTTTAATCCCGAGCGGCTGGGTGGGTGTGAGAAGAGCCGAGCGAGCGTCTCTGCTGCTGCTACCCTTGGTGCTCCAGCCTTGGGCTCTGCAAGTTTGCAAAAGTCCCGGTGCGCAGCCCGTTCCTGCATTCCAAGCGCCCAGGCCGAGCTGCAGCTGTCCCTCTCTCGCCAGCGCCGTCTCCAATAACAGCGGCAACAGCGGCGGGAACCGTGGAAGTGTTTTAGCCGCTTCTCGGGTAGGGGAGCCGCCTCCGTAACTTCCACGGTTCCCGCCGCTGCTGCCGCTGTTATTGGAGATGGCGTGGCGAGAGAGGGACAGCTGCAGCTCGGCCTGGGCGCTTGAATGCAGGAACGGGCTGCGCACCGGGACTTTTGCAAACTTGCAGACCTGAGGCTGGAGCACCAAGGGTAGCAGCAGCAGAGACGCTCGTCGGCTTTTCTCACGCCACCCAGCCGCCGGGATTAAACCAAAACGCAGCACGCGGCACTCCCAGGTACCTCAAAGTCTTTTTTTTCCTGTTGTTACGGGGACGGGGGGAAAGCGGGAGCGACTCATACGCTGTTGTTGGAGACGGCGCTAGTGCGCGGGGGGGGGAGAAATTAATTCACCCCCAAAAAGACGTCCTAGCCATTTTTTCGTGGCTCAAAAAAAATAAGGCCCGGCCTTATTTTGTGAGAAACACAGTAGTAAGGAACCTGTACAATTATAATTAACATACTGAACTTAAGGAATCAGGTGGTTTTCAAATAAGCCCTGATATAATGGATTGAGCATTTTACATTTTAATTATAAATGTTACTTATGAATTAGAGGTGTGGGTTGGTTTGGTTTTGGCTAGTTTAAAATAGTTAGATCAATCATTTTTCTTTCCATGTTTTTCTATTTGCATTGGTTTAGGAAGTTCGTGTCCCATCATATCTTGGGCTTTCACCCACACATTCTGCTACAAAATGTTTAACATCCCCTCCACCACCACCACCCCCAAAAAATACTCAGTATTTTTCATGCTGGATGTTGTGTTGTGCTTTTTAAGGTGGCCTCTGCAATTCCAAATCATGGTGTGATGAACACATTAGCAGGGAAAATGGCTGCAGTGTTTCGCTCTAAAAAAGCCCTATTCACATTTTGGGTGGGGGGGCCAGGAAGATTCAGAATGCTGCTCAAAGCAACTGCCGTACATTGGCAGGCACATAAATTCTGAGACTGCTAGAAATAGGCCTGTCAGTTCTGAAATATCACTGAATTTCATTAATCTTGAATGTGCATTACCACTCTGGCTCTGATAGGGACTGGGGCTGTGCTCATTACTTTCTAAATACCAGAAAACATGATATGGGTTCTTGAAAGGGAGACAGCAGGGAAGGGCTTAGCAAGCATGTGAAATAGTCCACTACCAACTCGTCTGTGAATGAGGGGGTCTGCCTTGTGGTATTGTGCCAGAGAAGGAGAGGATTAAGGGACGGAGGTCAGCAACGCAGTAACTAAACTGAGGTGATTTTTCAAGGGCAGGAAGAGGTCACTCAGAGCAGCCTTTCAGAACAGATGCTGGATGTGAAGACAATGAAGGCCCCTGAACTCGAGGTGCTAGATGTTGAAAAGAACATGAGTCCAACGTGGGATGGGTGTGAGATCAGATTGCTGAATAGCAAATGACCGGTGGCAGGGATGGCTGGGGGTGGGGAGAGATGGAAATGGAATTAGAGCTGGACTTGGGAAGAAACTGAGGAGACGTTGGGACAAGAAGTTTGATTATTGATCTCTGCCTTGGTGCTGATCAGAAAAGATGCCAATTCTGGCCTCTGTTATTTATAATAAACCTGATGCTCCCTGAATTATTCAGTAGGGGCTGTGATCTCAATTACAGAGCATGTCCCCGTGGTACAAAGAGAGAGAGAGAGAGAGAGAAGGGGAAAATGAGATTGTGAACTGTGCAAACTCTTTAGTGCACAATTTGAAAGGGCAGTGACAGATGGGAACTTATATTGTATGTAATCAAGCCTGATCTGAATAGAATCTTCTCTCTTTTTTTTCAGACCAACCAAGCGTTGTTCCGTTGGTTGCAACATGTCCATCTAATTTGGACCTGGCTGGAATCACTGTTTTTCATGGCATTTTAATATGAACAAAAGATCAGAACGAAAGTAAGCATGGGCCAGAAAGGAATGAGTGAGTTTATTTGATCTATTTTAGACAAAAAATAAATAAATATTTGAGTTCCCTCTAATGGCCCATCTATTTACATTCTGTAACGAGCTGCTCAGAGGCACCAGCATTTCAAAAAGGATATATTTTTGAGAAATGTATAAATGCATACTGAGGCTAGTAGTTTTTTCTGCTGTCAGTAGTTTGGTCTTCATTATATTTAATTCTATTCCCATTTTTTTCATTGTAAACTTTAATTTCTAGTACTAGTGTTTGCAGATCCTTTGCATTTTTGGCTACCAGTGCAGTCATATCAAAGTAGTGTAGATTATTAATGTTTCTTCTTCCAATGACTGGAGTCAAATGAGCTTTGGTTGTGCTTGTGACAAAGTGTCCAAAATTTGCTCAAGTTGACTGTCATTCACTGCTAGCAGGTAAAGTTGCCAGGGGAATAGGTACCACCATGGCATATAATGCTCCAATGAATAGTGATAATGGAAGAAACAGAAATTAATGCTGGGTAGAATTGTGTAACATTCAAAATGTGATTCAGGGGGAAAATAATTCTGTTAGATGACACGAACAAATAGGTACAAAAGAAGAACGTAGAGTCAACATTACTGGGCCTTTTGGAGACCCAAGCATGAGTAAGAACGGTGATAGTTTAATAAAAATCTGCTTAGCAAAAAGTTGCATGTTTCAAATATGTAGTTTAAGTCTATTCATAATACTGAAGCCAGAAAAATGATCAAATACATCTAAAGGCATGACTGTTTTTAATCCAAGACTAAAGAAATTAGTGCAAGATAAAAAGGAGAGATTCTGAATGTGAACAGTGGATATTTCTTTAATAGTATCAAATATGAGACTTGGAAAAATAGAGAATAGAAGGAAAGGGAGAAAGAGAAACTTGAAGAGAAAATATGAAACCTGAATGAGAAGATATTAAAAGGAAGACTACATTCCTGAAAGAATGAATAAGTTGTAGAGGTAAGAAAAATACCATAGAAGTAAAAGCTGCTAGAGACAGTGTGAAAACAATAACACAGAATATCAGAGAAACACATGGGCTGATGGGCTGATGGGAATCAGGAAAAGAGATGCTTGATGAAATGTGAAAGAGTTGTGAATTATACATACATACATGCATGCATGCATACATACATACATATCCATAAAAGAGAATGTTGCCAAAATAAGGATGAGAAGCATATCTAATGTATAAAAACAGAAAAAAGGTAGTTTCAAAGAAGGTAATCAAAGGAGAACAAAAGACATTTAAAACTAGAATAAAGAAAATGTAGATCAGTTTTAGTAAAATTTAAAAACATGTTTTGGAAGTAGATGAAAGGGGCTCAATAAGAAAATTCCAATAGAATGAACTGAATTAAAAAATAAAGTGATGAAATCATTTGGGATAAAACTAAAATGAGAGAATGCCAGAAGGAGTATATTGAAAAATTGTTTGTGAAAGATACGTTGAAAAAGAAAACTGAAACTGACTCTATAAAGGAAAATAGATGAAAAGATAGACATAGACCTTTTGGAGAAATGTTACTACCGTTACTGTTTTTGTCTGTTTTTCCACTCAAGGTGGTGACATAAGGAGAAGAAACAGAACCCCAAAAGTCATCAAGTGCCTTCATAGATGATGATGATGCCAAGAATGGGTTACTTATTGACTGACTCTCTTCTCTACACTTAAAAGCCACTCCAAGCACAAATTACTTTGAATGATATACATCCCAAAGTTCATAGGTCAAGCTAAAACATAGAAGTACTCTAAAATCAAAATATATCAACAACATCATGCAGCTAACACATATAACACTGGGTGAAGTGATCAATACGTTTTATTTTTGGGAATCACAAATTCCAGCCTCCAAAGGCCTGGTGGAATAACTAACTGTTAATGGCTTTTCTGAAAAGCAATCGATTTAGAGTCTATGGAGATTCTCAGTCATCCAGATTTCCCTATCATCCAGTCAGAACTGAAGAAACTTTTTGGATGAGAAGCGAAACTGTTTTCTTCAAAGAAAAACCAGAAATTCCAGTTGCCTCTTGAAAAAGCACCTTTGGGACAATCAATTAAGAGTTATCCAGTTATCTGAGGGGAGAAGTAAAGGAGAATATGACATTTCCTCAGCAAAGGGCTATGGTAGGAGTGCTGCACCATAATCTAGGGCAGGGGTCTCCAACCTTGGCAACTTTGAGACTTGTGGACTTCAACTCCCAGAATTCCTCAGCCAGCTTTGCTGGCTGAGGAATTCTGGGAGTTGAAGTCCACAAGTCTCAAAGTT
Organism: Notechis scutatus; assembly: GCF_049901735.1. Classification (NCBI taxonomy): domain Eukaryota; kingdom Metazoa; phylum Chordata; class Lepidosauria; order Squamata; family Elapidae; genus Notechis; species Notechis scutatus. The sequence continues at coordinate 138,119,852 of NC_142010.1, forward strand.
GCCAAGGTTGGAGACCCCTGATCTAGGGTATGGGCAGATGGAATTGTGAGTCAGAAGTCCCATAGCCAACTCCTGTTCCATGAAGGTTCTTAAAGGTGACAACCAGCACACTGAATTGCACCTAGAAACTAATTGGAAATGCATATAGTTCTTTTTTTAACATTTTTTTCATTGTTTACATATAAATATATTGAATACAGTGTAATTGGCCACGGCATTCCAATTGCCAAAAAGCAGAAATAAAAACAGAATAACGTATATACTATTTTAAACAGTGCTAGTGTTGTACAATAGTTTCTGACCATCATATTCCAGTATGTAAACTCATCTATCATTCTAATACTTACATTCCTCTGTCACTAATACAAATAGTGTCTCTTTCCAAGTCCCCCTGACCTGATTCTTTCGCCTTCCAACTTCTACCTCATGTTTCTAACCATTGATAAAAACCTATTCCATGTTAAATAGTATTCTGTATCTCCTTTATGTTTTATTTTTAGGGTTGTGATGCATGTAGTTCTTGAAGAGGTGGTTAAATTGAGATATGCCCATGACTACTCAAACCACTGCATTCTGCACCAATTGTGGCTTCCAAACACTTTACAAGGGCCGCCTCAGCCCTACAGTTTACATAGCAATAATCCAACTGAGAGATGATTAAGGCAGGAGCGATTGTGAGGAGAGTCTCCCATTCTAGATTGTAACTGGCACAAAAGATAGACCCGTGTGAAGGAACATGTTGAGTGTCAAGCCACTTACAGGGAGGGCCTAATGAAGGAAAACAAGAATTGTATAGACTTCAAGAAGGTATTGAAATATAAGAACCAGTGGGTTCTTACAGAGAAAAACTGCAATGGACACCTCCAGCTATCCCTTTATTAGTGAGTTCATTATGGCAGAGTCTGTTTGAAATTTTGAATGTTTTCTTTCAAAGATTTTGCAATCTCAACTCAACTGATCATGGCTTGCTCTCTCTGACATTCTGTCTCTCTGACATTCTGTTTCTCTGACATTCTGTTGCTGCTGTGCTTATACTTTGATATCTTTGTTTACTGTAAATGACAAAGGCAACTGGTAAGAAGACTTTGTAATTGGATATTCTTTGGACTGTTAAACATATATGACCTGGACCATTTATTGGACTGCGCTATTCCTCAAAGTAAAGTTTAACCCAATTTAGTGTATCTGTGTGTGGCTGAATAATTATTCATAACTACTCTCATAAACGTTTCCATGTGCATATCCTTGTTACTCAAGGGTTATTCTGTACACATCATAACACACTTAGACTTATTTATTGCTTCACAGTGCTTTACAGCCCTCTCAAAGCAGTTTACAGAGTCAGCATACTGCCCCCAACAATCTGGGTCCTCATTTTACCCACCTCGGAAGGATGGAAGGCTGAGTCAACCTTGAGCCAGTGGGAATTGAACTTCCAAACTGCTTGCAGTCAGCAGAATTAATCTGCAGTACTGTATTCTAACCATTGCACCACCACAGCTCTTAGAAAGTAGTTCAGACTAGACACCAAGAGGAACATCATGATTGTATAACTGTCATCAGTGGAACAGACTGCCATTTGAAGTGGTGAGTTCTTTGCTGGAGTCTTCAAAGAAAGTCTGGAGGTTATCTGTTAAAGAAGCTCTAGTGACTCCTACATTAAACAGGAGGTTGGACAAGATGATCTCCGAGGTACCAACAGCAAATGGTTTAGCATTAAGCAGGGAATAAGGCAAGGATGCTTGCTGTCTTCTTGCTTGGTTAGTGTACTTTTGAATGCATTCATTATATGTTTATGGTGATGTTTGAAGTGTGTTGGTTGAAAACATGAATGTACATGTACTTTATGTGGACAATTCTGATTGAATGATTTGTATTGAATTGTTAGATTGTATAATACAAGAAGGAATATGGAACCGAAAATTAATATATCAAAACCCAGGGTAGTCTTTCTAGAGAAATGAACAATTGCAAATTATACATGAATGGTGGTGGTGGTGGGAAACTAGAAGAAGTAGATGGAATTGGTTATATTTGTAGAATGTTTCAGAATGATGGGAATATGCACAGAGAAATCTTAAGACATGCCAATGCTGGTAGGGAGATGAGTCGTATATGATCTACTAAAGAAATGAATGTTTTCTGAAAGAAGTGAAAATGAGTTGACATAAATATGTTCCTCCTGCCCACTTTGTTTTATGCAAATGAGTCCAGTCTGGAGAAACATAAAAGTAATTTGAATCAAATTACTTTTGGGCATAGGCTGCTTAAGAAATGTAAGCGAGGAGGAACTTGTTTTGGATATGTTCGCTACCTTGAGTTCTTGGTAAAAAATAATAAAGATGGAATACAAGTAAATAAATAAAATTAAAAGAGATGGGTACGGATTAAATATGAAATGTGGATTGAAAACAAAAGTATAAAAGAAAAATATTGAGATGATTTGATCTTATGGAATGGGGATACATTTGAAGTAAAGCTGAATACATTGAGAGGAAGGAGAAACCAAGCTGATGGGATCCAGGAAAAGAGAAGTGATAAGTTTAAAGAACAAAGACAGTGTATGAAACAGTGTGTGAACACAGTAGAAGCAAATATGGTTTGCAAGGATATAAAAATACTAGGATACATAATGGAAGTTTTAGTTTTAGCTTCCCCTTTTTCTGATCTCCTGTCTTTGCCTTAACTATTTCTTACATGTTTTGATGTTCTACATATCATTGCTTATCTAGAAGAGGAATAGTAAGTGTGATGGTGTAGTATAGTAGTGTATGATGGGAAACAGTATGAAACTTTGTTTGATGCCTTCTTAAGGTTGTTAGGGCATTTTACTAGATGATGTAAGTCAGCGGTTCCCAACCTTTTGGGCACCAGGAACCGGTTCCGTGGAGAGAGGATTTTCTGCAGATTGGAGGGGGCAAGATTTCGTATGCTGTCTGCATCCTATGGATGGAGCTTTGCTTTTTGCATGGCCCGATTTCTGGCATCTCGCAGCCCAGTGCAGGTCCATGGCCCGGGGACTGGGGACCCTTGAAGTAAGTTATTGAGTTTTTTTTTCTTAGATTCATGCATTCTTATCTCTATCCTAGATTATTCCCACTCGAGTGTCTCCTAGTTGTGTAGGATTTCTAAAAATTTGTATTCTAAATTAGCTGAGGAAATCTACACCTGAAGCTTATCATTGGGAGTGGTTAACAAACTTTGCATTTTCTGTTTCATATCGGGCTTTAAACTGAGGAGAGAAGTGGTTTTGGAGGTATGTTCAATATAGTTGTATGCCTTCTGTAGAGGAAGGTGTGGTTAGGATATTGCCTTAGGCTTGAGTGAAAATACTTTGTGCATTAGGACCCCATTAGTATTGGGCAGGGTGAGTCATCCACCCTGGGGATGGATGCTGGGAAGAAGGGGCTGAAGAGGGAGTATTGCTGTTGAGAATGACACATGCGCCTCAGGAGCTAAATTGCTACCAGTGCTGCTTTTATTAAGTGGAAGCAACTCTTTTTTAAAAAAAAAGAAAACCATTTTTTAAAAGTTTAAAAACATATCATTTACTATGTTTCCTGCAGCTCTCTCTGGATCTGGAGGCTTTCTCCCACCCCCAGTCTGTGCCATCTATGCCCTGCAACAGAGGAGGTATTCAGCAGGTTCTGACCAGTTCTGGAGAACCGGTAGCGGAAATTTTGAGTAGTTCTGAGAACCGGCAAATACCACCTCTGACTGGCCCCGCCCCCATCTATTCTCTGCCTCCCGAGTCCCAGCTGATCGGCTGGGTCTTCTTTGGTTTGCCCTGCACAGGAGAACGAAGCTGGAAAGCAGGTTAGTGGGGTGGGGTGGGGATGGGATTTTGCAGTAACTTTCCCCTGTCACAGGCACCAAGCCATGCCACACCCACCAGCCACACCCACAGAACCGGTAGTAAAAAAAAATTGAATCCCATCACTGCCCTGCAATCATCAGTTCTTACCACTGTCGCACAAGAGATTCTATCCTAGGTTCAAACCTGACTGCTGTTTGTGTGGTTGTAAGCATGCGCGTTCTGGATCTGGAAGAGCAGCATTTTGCCTGAGGCTGGCTGCATCCAGCAACAACCCTCAGAGACTATTAAAAATCAGCCAAAATGGCCTCACGTACTTTTTCTGCCTGAAAGTGAACTGCTCTTGAACGCAGGAAGACTAAATAAAATGACTGCTTCTAAGCTTATCGGGAGAAATGCAAAACAGGAAGCCTTTAAATTTATCTTTCCTTCCTGACAGTTTCTTCCACTGACTTTCGGCCGAGTTGTCCAGAGGGGTTATGCAAGCAATGATGGTTCAGAGGTTAACAGGTTTTCATTCTGTCTCCTTCCTTCTGATTCTATGACTTTCCCCTTTCCCCTCTGTTCCTGTTAGATAGGGTAGATCGATTCCATTGAGACGCGAGACCAAAGTGAACAGTCAGCTCTTTATTGAACATACAGTTCTGTACAGGACCTGCGCTCGCGGCGGCTCTTCATATAGAGCTAGCACGCAGCTCGGCGGCCAATGACAGCGCTTTGAATCTCCCGCAATCGGCTCGGCCAATCGCGGTAGATTCTTAGCGCGCCAATCATGGCCGCTTAGTTGGCCAATCAGGTTGCGGTCCGTGAGGACCAATCAGAATTTAGGATTTGGAGAATGTTAATATAGAACAGTTCCCCCCAGGAAGAATATATCCAGAACAATGCAGGGCCTCCAGATTCTGCACTGTGGGGAAGGTGCTAAAACTCAATATAGTGTGAAAATCTAGCTTAGGTTTGAGCTGCAACTATCAACCTTAGCTGAGATTCAAGAATCTTCAGTCTTGGTGGTGCTGTAGGAAAAGGTAATTAAATCTTCATGTAGAAACACTAGTGCAAAGACTTCCCCCCCTTTTTTATATATCAACAGAAGGAAATGGGTGAATAACAATCAGAAGAAACCTAAAAACAAGGTACAGGTAGTCCCCGACTTACAAAAGTTCATTTAGTGATCGTTCTAGGTTACAACAGCACAGACAAAAAAAGTGACTTACAAACCGTTTTTTCAACCTTAATGACCGTTGCAAGCAACCCCATGCTTACATGATCAAAATTCAGACACCCTGGCAACTGACTCATATTTGTGAGGGTTGCCGTGTCCCGGGGTCATGTGATCAATTTTTGTGACCGTCAAGCAAGATCAATGGGGAAGCCACTTATCGACGGTGTCACTAACTTAACGACTGCAGTGATTCACTTAACAGCTATGGCGATATTGTAAAAAAGGGCAAAAATCCACTTTACAAATGTCTCACTGAGCAAAAGAAATTTGGGACCCAAGTGTGGTCGTAAGTCGAGGACTACCTGTACAGTTTGAGCATTTTGAGGCACTGTGTGTTTTTTTTTAGGGGACCCCTCTGATTAATACTGAGACCCTCAAGGTAAACTGGATTTTATAGGATTCCTCTCCCCAGCATGGCCCACACATTTGGAGGGGTTCAACCTGGAAAGGCTAGTTATTATATGCAAGGTTTATCCTGAACTTTAGTCAGAAGGACCAAGTGGGCATTCCTAGGTAAATAGACCAGAAGCCTCAGTGTTTCATGGCTATCAGAACAAAAGCAAAATTGCAGTCCTCCTTGAGCTGCTCCCTTGACTAATCCATAGACTTGAGGTCAGCCGCTTTAACCCATAGCTTACCATTCATGAATATTGGGATGTTCCACAAGAAATAAATTTTTCTTAGGATGAGATAAGTTCTACACTGGAGATGTGTGCTCCCTTTGTTTTATGTACAAACAAAGAGCACACAAAGAAGTATTTCTATAACAGGCCTACAGAAAATTTCCCAGAGAAATATCATGCCCCCTAGACTGTCATAGATATATTATTATGCAGAATTCTTGACTCAATTCAGGCAGGTCTGTTGCATATTCAGGAAGCATCTACACCAGGGTTGGCCTTCAAAAATTTTAGCAATGGGTTCTCTGCCCAGTTCCTGGGTGAGCGTGGCCATGGTAAGTTTGGCCTAGTTGGCCTCCTGCACCATGGGGGGGCGGGGGGCTGTGTGTGTTTTTGCCTTCCCTGGACTCTGGAGGCTTTTCTTGAGCTGGTGAAAACTACCTCCCCGGGCTCCAGAGGCTCTTTGGAAGTCAGAAATGGGCCCATTTCCGGCCTTCCCAAATTTCCGGGAGGCCTGTTTTTCGCCCTCCCCAAGCCTCCACTCAGGCCCTGCACTTACCTGCATCCAAAACAGGCCACGTGGGGACTCAGGGGAGGGGAGGGGAGGGGTCAGCCAGGAGTGGGATTTGGGGGTTCTCTGAACTGCACAGAAACTTAACTAGGCGCTCTCCCGAACCCCTGTGAACCCCCAGCAGCCCACCCCTGATCTACACACCATATTTTGCACCTACTAGGCCAAAATTAACCAGCCACATTTTAACTTAGTGTGTTCCGAGCACTGAGCCCCGTGTTTGGTTTGGATTCAGTGTTTTGTAGAAACATAATCCATGAAATTACAGATGTGCAGATGGTTAAGGAACATTTAATATTATTTTTGCAAAGGGCCTAACTGCTCATTCACAGATATCAAACCAGTAAAAGAGAAGCTCTCAAGTAATTGGCATTAACTCATATTGTGGATTCACGGTGAATCTTGTCCAGTACAGTTGGAGAAGCTAACTTTCTCTCTTGAGGATTGAGTCTTAACACACAACATAGCATAAATTCTTTACATTCCTAGTCAGTTTTCTGTTTATACTGACTTTTGTAGACTGGAGGGGCTTCCACTTTGATAATTGCCTGGTGTCTATAACTCTTCCCCCTGATGTATCTGGGAAAATGGCATCAACATCCTTGTGGACAAATTGTCTGTCTGTACTCCTGTTACAAGCCACCATTTTTAGAGTATCTATATTTGTCACATACCTTTTGACCAAGCCAAGTTGCATCTATTACTCTTACCCTTTTGCTGGTGATAGAAATGGGAAATTGGCATCTCACCACTGGAAATTAATTGCTTAGTACTGAAGACATAAAATCTTGTAGACTTTTATGCAATACACTTTTACAAAGGATCATTTGAACTGCTAATTGGATGCTTTTAAATAGAACTTACGGAATTAAAAAGAATGGGAAGTGATTAAATTTCTTGTTGTGTATTCTGATGGTATAGTATGGATTCTGTTATATGACTTGAATTGCCTTTTTTAGCCGTATGATTCTATAATTATTATTATTTGCTTGATTGTGTTGATGTGTATAAAGAGAACAGAAAGAAATAAAAAAAAATATTGAAAAAGACATGAAAGGATGGTATATATGGAGAAGAAACTGATTAATTTGGAAGGGTTAATAGCTTAATTAAAATATGGCACATTGCCCATCTTACTGCATTCTGGTATGTGGCAGCCCATTAAAGAATAAAAAAACCAATATATTTTATAAAGTAAGAATGTTCATTATTGATTACAAGTTTCAGTAACTATTGCTTAATATTTTGAATAGAGGATGTCTTGCAATTAGTCTGAAAATCTATAGCCACCTTTAGGTCTGGGATTCAGTTTTTTCAAGAAAACGTGTGTTTGTATTTGGGTGTTTTTGTGTTTTTTTAAAGCACAGCTTCAAAATGCATTTAGTGTAGTGGCATCTTAACACTTTTGTGCTATCAGATTCTATCTAGCATAGGTAATCAGGAGAATTAATAGTCAGGTGTTTCTAGACAGGTAGCTGTATTAAAATAAAAAATCTATTTATATATTTGTTAGTCCATAAAGTCCTGCCAGATTCTAGGGTTAATAAGTGGAAGATTATGAAAAAAAGCAAGTTCATGTAACCTATTAACCCTAAGCCAAATGCAATGCTTGTTTCTGCCCATCTAATTGGAACACAAAATCTTCTGATGTGGTTGACCTACAGCTCCCAGCCAGCCTGGTTAATGGTGAGGAAGGTTGGGAATTGTAATGCAGCAACAATTACAACTTCACCACTCCCAACTTATTTTAGCCTTGTGGGATGAATCTCACTGAGTATCACCCATGTTCTGAAAACAGGCTTCTCCAGTTACTGAGACAAATTTGAAAAGAATATAGCAACTTTCTAAAATAGTTGTTCACTATTCATGAACTCCTTGACTCAGTTCTTGTACTCGTGCCAACTGCCTTCTGCTGGTACAGGCTGCATTCCTCCTCTCTTTCTCTTTTGAAATGAAAAGTATTTCTAGTGTTCTTCTGCCTTCAGTAATGGAAAGCAAGTGAATCACCAAGAGCATTGTTGAAGTCTTGCTAGTTCTCTTAGCTCAAAGGACGAGATTGCGTGATTGTGAATTCCCCCCCCCTTCTTTTTAATCAAAACATCAGTCAAGTATGAAAAGGGGCATAAGAAGCATAAAAACCAGGCATGCCAAGGAAAGGAAAATAATAAGGGGGAAAAATCTCAAGGAAGTTTGGGGGAAACGTCTGCATTTATTTATTTATTTATTTATTTATTTATTTATTTGATTTGCCAATTGTTTACAAGATAATAAGTATAAATGTATACATAGTTGTGAATACATGAAATGGTTACATATAAGAAAAATAAAAGAATAAGAGAAACAATAGGACAGGGACGGTAGGCACGTTGGTGCGCTTATGCACGCCCTACAGACCTCTTAGGAAAGGGGTGAGGTCAATAGTAGACAGTCTAAGGTTAAAGTTTTTGGGGTTTGGGGAAGAGACTACAGAGTCGGGTAGAGTATTCCAGACATTGACCACTCTATTGCTGAAGTCGTATTTCCTGCAATCAAGTTTGGTGCGGTTTACTTTGAGTTTGTATCTATTGTGTGCTCTTGTGTTGTTATGGTTGAAGCTGAAGTATTCATTGACAGGTAGGACATTGCAATGTATGATTTTGTATACCATGCTTAAGTCAGACCGAAGACGGCGTAATTCAAGGTTTTCTAGTTCTAGAATTTCAAGTCTGGTGGCATAAGGTATTCTACAGCGAGTAGAGGAGTGGAGAACTCTTCTTGTGAAATATTTCTGGACTTTCTCAATTGTGCTAATATCAGATACGTAGTGTGGGTTCCAGACTGATGAACTGTATTCGAGTATTGGTCTAGCAAATGTTTTGTATGCTCTGGTTAGTAGTGTGATATTACCAGAGAAAAAGCTACGTAGGATTAGGTTAACAACTCTTAATGCCTTTTTGGCTATGTAGTTGCAGTGTGCTCTAGCACTTAGATCATTAGAGGTGAGTATTCCAAGGTCCTTTACAGAGCTTGGGTCATCAACAAGATCTTGACTATTCAGCTTGTATTTTATTTTCTGATTTTTTTTGCCAATATGTAAGACAGAGCATTTATTTGTTGAGATTTGAAGTTGCCATTTGTTTGACCATTCTGATACATAGTCAAGATCTTTTGTAGGGTAGCAGTATTGTCTGTGGTATTGAACAGCTTTACATCATCAGCGAAGAGAACGCAATTGCTCTTAATATGATCACAGAGGTCGTTTATGTAGAGTATGAAGAATAGATAGAGATGGTTTTAGGTTGCGTATTGCTTTTTCAACATTGTCTTCTGTGAAATTTGTTTTCAAAAAGACATTTGTCTAGACCAGAGTTTCTTAATCTTGACAACTTGAGGATGTATGGATTTTAACTCACAGAATTCTGGGTGTGTACTAGTTGGGGAATTCTGGAAGTCCACACAAGTTGCCAAGATTGAGATGTCCAGATAAAGGTTATCTACCAAGAAAGCATATGTCAACCAAATCTTAAATTAACCTGATCCCCGCATATTTATGGAGGAAGTGTTATTGGGAAAGGTTTCAGTGGATAGTGTCCCTCAAGGCAAGAATTAAGTTCTCCCTTGGAGTCAAATTATACATTGATCCTTTCTTTGGGTGCTTTCCAGGGCAGAGTATAATATTGAAGTGACCTCAATATAGCCCCAGTTAACTTTCCAGTTCTTTTTGAAGAAAGTTGTGTGACAGGCATCATTGCTGCAGAAGCCAGCAAACAGGCAGACAACACCATGGACCAATCAGGGCTGCTCCTCCTCCAACTGACCAATAGGAAAAGCATATCAAATGTTCCAATATCTAAGGGGCTACCACAAAGAAGAGGGAGGTCAAAGTACCTGAAGGCAATAGATGGAAGCAGTAGATGGAAACTAATCAAGGAGAGAGGCAACCTAGAACTAAGGAGAAATTTCCTGACAGTTTCAACAATTAATCAGGGGAATGATTTGCCACCAGAAGTTCTGGGTGCTCCAATTCTGGAGGTTTTTAAGAAGAGATTGGACACCATTTGTCTGAAGTGGTATAGGGTCAATTGCTTGAGCAATTGAGGTCCCTTCTAACTAAGGTCCCTTCCAACTCTGTTATTCTGTTATCGCTAATCAGACACAAATGTGAAGGTGAAGAAGAAAAAAGTGCTTATCCAAAAAGAAAGAGGTAGGTGGATGGGGAGGCCATCCATGTTCACTTCACCTGGGCTACTGGACAGGGGAGGGGGGGATTAGTGGTAATAATCATTCTGCAAAGAATGAAACATCCCAGATCAATCCCAGCTGTGTTTTAAAATTAAATCAGCAGAGGGATATGCATTTGTATTTTTGTATTTTTGTACATACACAAAAAAATAGAAACCAATATGGGAAGTTGCTGAGAAGGAGAATCTCTGTAGCCATTAAACCTTCTTTCCTCTTTAAAAATCGGTGAACAGATGGTAACGTGAATGGAAACACGGAAGCAAGCATTCTCAGCAATGGGGTAAAAGATGTTTTGTAGAGCCTCAGCACTGCAAACAGGTACTTTAATTTTTTTTTTTTATTTAATGGATACATTGCAGCAGAACTAGAGTTTAATCTGCTCTGCTGCTGAAACAAATGATGGCATTGGTAACACACAACTCTTGAAGAAACCCCGGAGTGATATATAGACCCAGGATATGACTTATTCAGAGATGGCTTGTATTTGCTGGAAATAGGTACTTTGCCCAATAAGGGGTGCGAAATCTACTTATTGGCCTATAAATAAATACTTGTGTAGTTTTTCTCACAGTTGTGGGCGATAGGTAGGGTCAATCTGCAATCGGCTCTCTTCTTTCAGAAGATGCATTGTACTGTCATTGTATGCATCTCCCAAATGTAATTACTGCTGGGCCTTGAAAATGTCAAATTGTGATCAAAGCAATGGCTTCACAAATCTATTACACAAATCGGAAACCACAAGCATGAGCTCTGAGGGCAACCTACCACTTTTCCCTGATAGTGTATAGTATAAGTAAATGGTTTCACTGTCTCCTATGGGCACTTCAATAAACTTGTGATGAGGAAAATAATCAACATGCTCATTTGGCATTAATCGGTTACAGCACCTTAGGAACTACAGCATATTTTTGTGAACTTTTTAATGTGGATCTGCGCACCTCTATACACAAGCACAGATCCCTGCAGTTTATACATTCAATGTATTAAATTTGTAACGATAGTCTGTTTATTACTGCGCATGTTTTCGTAACGAAGCACTCTTATAGATGAGAACCTCTATTAAACTTTTAAGAACAGATGTCTGAATAGTTTGTATGGTTTAAATTTCAACCATGCAGGCAGGAATTGTAATGCTTTGAAATTATCTTATTTATTTATGTATTGTTTTTGTAAATAATTCAGGACGGCAAACGTATGTAATGCTCCTTCCTCCTCTTATTTTCCCCACAATAACAACCCTGTGAGGTGGGTTGGACTGAGAAAGAGTAACTGGCCCAAAGTCACCCAGCCAACTTTCATGCCTAAGGTGGGACTAGAACTCACAGTCTCCTAGAGTTTCTAACCTGGTGCCTTAACCTCTTATTCCGCTCTTCAATTCAAAAATGCAGAAGGAAGGTAGATGTTGAAATTAAGACTACTGCGCTATTTGAAGTGCAAAACTCCAGACAACTGCTAGATGGCAGGCAAGATGTCCCTTGCTTCTACCAATAGTTGCCTGGATTTTGCAGCCCAAATTCCATCAACCTAGTAAAAGTGGTTACGAAAGGACAGGTGAGTTTGGAGAACCAAGGCAGTTGCGTCCACAATTCTCACAGGTTTTTGGTAAAACGCTTCTTCCCTCCACTCCACAGATGGCAAAAGGACGTCCTAATTACAAAACAGAAAGAGATCCAAACCCAAACAAGCAGTCAAGCGCATGAATCGAAATTTCTCCCACTGCAAGTAAGGAAATTTGAAGAACAATTCATTGGGTGCTTATTAAAATGGAAAGGGCAGAGTCACGGGCTGTAGAGTGTGCCTTTAGCTCTCTTTCTTGCACCCGGTTTTAGCCTTCCACACATGCAGTTTGTCATAGATTCCCCAACCATCCCCCCTCTGCAGGAAGTAACCGAGATGACATTATATTTCATCTGGTTTCCCCTCCTGGTGGAATAGCCTGAGACATTTGCATGGCCCTGTGCAGCTGTCCTGTGCAGCTGTGAGCTTTTTGTGATAAGCCTGTGTATCGGACATGCTTGTAAATCAGAAAGAGAAGCCTGCAAGTTCAAGAAGTGCAGAGGGAGGCAGGGAGGGGAAGGGGCTAGTTTCTGCAGGATAATGTCCCGATGGTGTAAATTAATCACCGTTGAACTTTTATTCTGGTAGATTTACTACAGAAAAAACCCTAAGCGGCAAGGAACATGGTACTGTTTTTTTGGCTGTTTCTTATTTGGATTCATACATTTCACGACCTTGATTCTTTGGGGGCCTCATTTTAATTTATTAGCTTAAAATATTGACAGGCTGCTTTTTTTGTATTTATAGTTTACTACGTAAAGTAAATAAACATGTTTACTTACTATAAAAAGCTAATACTTATAATCGTATTAGATTAATGTGTTAAATTGAACAAGCATCAGAGGACTCATGTCTGACAGTGGAATTTCATTTAAGGGAGGGCGCTTGTGAACATTTCTCGTTAGCCGATAGGCTTCTGCACTTTGAAATTTGAAGGCTATTTCAACTTTGAAAAGATTCAGGGAAAGTTATCAAGCCAGAAAGCGCCAAAATACCATTAAAAAAAAATAAAAATTAAATTGTGTCTTTGGATTTGAAGTAGAGGCCATAAGCTTTCTTGAAAAATAAAGATCTAGATAGCACTAATGCATTTACATATAATCCGTGATTTAGGATGCATCTGAGCCCAAAATTTCTGTGCTAAGCAAGAGAGTTGTTAATTTAGCTTTACCCCATTTTTTGCAACTTTTCTTGCCGCAGTTGTTAAGTGAATCACTGCAGTTCTTCAGTTAGTAGCCCAGTGAATCGGGCTTCTTCCCCATTGACTTCGCTTGTCAGAAGGTTGCAATAGATAGTCACGTGACCCCAGGACACTGCAGCCGTCATAAATACATGCGTTGTCCAGCCTCTGAATTTTGTTCACGTGACCATGGGGATACTGCAATGGCCGTTAAGTGTAAAAAAAATGGTCATAAGTCACTTTTGTCAGTGCCGTTGCAACTTCAAACCAGCGGTGGGATTCAATTTTTTTTATTACTGGTTCTGTGGGTGTGGCTTAGTGGACATGGCATGGCTTGGTGGGCGTGGTTTGGTGGACATGGCAGAGGGAAGATGCAGTAATAAATCAGCTTCGGTACATACCAGGCCTCAAGGCCTCAAGGCCTCACGTAGGCTGAAAGCGTACCAGGAACAGAGAACATCAATCAACAAAACGTCATCATGGGCTAATAACTGGACTGCAAACGCTGATTTGCTACTTTGTACCTTTCAAACTGACCATGTAACTGTGATTGGATGTTACTATGTGTGCACTAATATTTCTACTCATGTAACATAATGATTGGATAGAATTCACCGCTTGTGACGTATCACTATGTGTTTTTAATAAAAGAGCTTCCCGAACTTGTGATCGGGGCAGCTCACCCAAGATAGAGCCGGCCTGGTGTCTTTCTTGATGCATTCGACCACCCAGTGAGAAGCCTTCCTAATGTGGAGCAAAGCCGCAGGAAGATTAATGCAAAATCCCCATTCCCTTCCCATCCCACTAACCTGCTTTCCAGCTCCGTTCTCCTGGGCAGGGCAACCAAGGAAGACCCAGCCGATCAGCTGGGACTCGGGAGGCAGAGAATAGATGGGGGCGGGGCCAGTTCAGAAGTAGTATTTGCCGGTTCTCCAGACTACTCAAAATTTCCACTACCGGTTCTCCAGAACTGGTCAGAACCTGCTGAATACCACCTCTGCTTCAAACACTCACTGAACGAACGGTCATAAATCAAGGGCTGCCTGTATTTTGTAAGTGTGCTGGCCTGCACAGAAAAAAAACCAGAAAGAGATGATGAGGTGGCTTTTGATCCTATTTATCCTGGAGGATTCCGTACTGTGGGGCCGTGGAGAGAACCGTTTCCAATGAACTGGGGGAACTGTTACTGAGACTTCTCTGGCTCTTACCACTAATCTATATCTTTTGAGTTATTTCATGAAGAAGGAAGGAAGAGTAACATTTGTCCATGGCATAGCTGTGCCTCTCTAGAACATGCCTAAGACCTTCCTGCAGTTTATTCTAAAGCAGGAGTGTCAAACTCAAGGGCCGTGGGGTGCTTAGATCTGGCCCACAGGCCCACCCTGGAAACAGTTGACTGGCCCGCGGTGCCTCTGCCAGTGAAAACAGAGCTTGGGGAGGCTGCTGCCCGGGCTCTGTTTTTGGCCGCGATGGCCTCCTGCCACCCGCTGCCAGCAAAAACAGCTCAGAGAGGCCATGTGTGGCCAAAACTGGAGCCTCGATGAGTGATGTCGAGCTGGGCCCGCCCCCACCCGCCCTCCCTGAGGTCAAACACAACCCTGAATGCGGCCTTCAATGAAATCGAGTTTGACACCCGTGTTCTAAAGGAATGCAATTTTGGTAGCACTGGACAAGTTATATTGAAATTATATATGTTTGTTGTTGTTGATCTCCTAATCTAGAAACCTCAGTGTTCCTGGCTGAGTAGCTTAAAAGCCTTCCACTTAAAAGATGAGGTAATAGAAAGGAAGCAAGGCAAATATATTGCCTTAAACAATGCATGGGAAGATTTTTTAAAAAATATGTCAAGTAAGTAAATTATTGTTCTAAATTATATGAACAATACATTTTGAGTGTTTCCAGCCAGAAGTATTTTGGCAAATTAAATTAAAAAACCAAAGAGTTTTATTTTTTTCTGATAAGCAAGCATCCAGAGAAATGGGTTTTGCTGCGTTTAGTAGAATTTGTATTTTCATTTATTGCTGTGTATGAGTAGGGTAAGTACATCCCTTCCAGTCTGCAATGTCAACAGGACAGGAAGATATTACGCATTCCAAGTTGCCATTAAAGCCCATTAATTAATCTAAAGAAGGTAGAACCTATCTTGAGGATAAGTGATTGTTGGGGCACTTCCAGGTAGTTTCCTTGGCAGCAATCTTAAAAGTATTCATCCAGAATTGTTTTTTTTTCTTTTTCTTTTTTGACTTCTTAGTCTAGCCAATGGGTCTGGCATTCCTTGCGGATCTCCCATCTGAGTGCTATCTAGGCCAGTGTTTTTTTCAAACTTGGCAACTTTAAGATGTATAGGTTTCAACTCCCAGCATGCTGGCTGGGGAATTCTGGGAGTTGAAGTCCACACATGTTAAAGTTGCCAAGTTTGAAAAAAAACACACCAAACAAACACACCCGTTTAAGCAAAGATTCCTCAAGGTGTCTGGAAATACACATTTTCAAACAACAAAATCTATCTGTTTCCCATATATT
Source organism: Notechis scutatus (assembly GCF_049901735.1). Classification (NCBI taxonomy): domain Eukaryota; kingdom Metazoa; phylum Chordata; class Lepidosauria; order Squamata; family Elapidae; genus Notechis; species Notechis scutatus. The sequence goes on from NC_142010.1 coordinate 138,135,560, forward strand.
GTGTGGGTCTGTGTACAGGGAGAGATTAATCTATTTGATTTATATTGAAAGAAGGCAGTTGAACGCTTTTGCTATGTAATTAGAATGCCTAACAATATGAGGTTTAATAATAGGGTAGCACTGACAGGCACAGTACTATTTTAGCTTTGAAAGGACAGGGAAGCACAGATGAAAGGTGGAATAAGGGATTTTTCTTCTTTTATCCGTGTTTTAAAACCCAGGGGTGGAGAAGACATTCAGTTAACTCTGTTTTTTTTTTTAAAAAAAAAAAACATAATGTATTCCTCTCTCCTGGTATAATGCTTTAAAAGGAACGGCAAAGATTGTGATTTCCCCCCACTCCTGGTCTTCTTATTCCTTCTAAATAAATCTGGCAATCAGGAATGCTTGCCAGGAGACCGGGAGATATGTTTAAAAAAAAACAAAAAACCCTCAGGAGGATGGGTGCAATAATGTCATTGAAGCATCACCTCTCTTTAACATCCATTGCAGTACTTGCACACGCTTAAAAAAAGGGCAAGTTGCCACACTTGTCACCTAGACTTTATTTTCCTTCCTTCCCCCGATGTCTCTGCCAATGTCCTGTCCTATTTCTTGGCTCAAGCATGCTTCTCTCCTTGGTCATTCGGTTCTTTAAAAGGTCTCTAGTCCTGTCAGGCGCAATGAACCAGAACAACTCCATAAGAGGGCCAAACAGTTTCTTTATCGATTGTCTGTTTACAAGAATCTCACCAGACTGACTACATGCACTTGGAAACTGGCAGATAAAGCTTGCAATATCTGTCATTTCCTCCCACGTAGCGACACCAAGCTGACACCAAGCTGGTTCATCTTTTTACTCCCCCTTTAGCTGGTAATTCTGCCACACTTACTCAGTTAATTCGGTGAATCTTTTACTACAGAGAGCTTTGTGGGTGGCTAAATATGTACGTTGGTGCATGCATTTCTGAGTTTCCTTTGTTATATTCAAAATGTGAAAGTTACTCCAAAAATGAGGTATTGGGGATGTAGCCAATTCTGCTGATATAAGCACTATATTCCCTGACATAGGTACTTTTTACATATTTGTCATCAACATTATTTACTTCTTCACATCCCTCTTTTTTTTTTTACAAGAATAAAATGCAGTATATTTGCTGCCACAAAGAAGAAGGAGTCAAGCTATTCTCCAAAGCACCTGAGGGCAAGAGAAGAAGCAACGGGTGGAAACTAATCAAGGAGAGAAGCAACTTAGAATTAAGGAGAAATTTCCTGACAAGTAGAACAATTAATCAGTGGAATGCCTTGCCTGAAGAAGTTGTGGCTGCTCCAACGCTGGAATTTTTAAAGAAGAGATTGGACAGCCATTTGTCTGAAATGGTGTAGGGTTTCCTGCCTGAACGGGGTTGGACTAGAAGACCTCCAAAGTCCTTTCCCACTGTGTTATTTTGTATTCGGTAAATGCTCTCTGAAAAGAACCGTCATTACCAGTTTAAGAAACACGAAAAGGTTGTGTGCTTGTGCTATTCCAGAAAGAGGGAATTACTGCTGTTTTCTAGATACCCTTGATCTCTTACAAGGTCAGCATTCAAAATATCCTTATTCTGTTATAATATGTCATAAAATTTTTAGTATTCTTGGTAAAAAATTCTTAGAGAAGCTCTTGTCAGAAGTAGGAAGGGCCCAATCCATATAAGGCTAAAGGGTAATCCTCAGTAACTTGAATTCAGTCCAGAAATCTACTGGCAATCAAAGTATCCGAGAAAATATATGTTAATTTATTAAACTGGTTAGTGCAGGCTTAATACCAAATTCTGATCTGTGGAATCATTTTTCTCAAAGAAACAAACAGGTTTTCCCAGGCTTAATCTGAAGTGCAACAAAAACCTGTTTGACTAGAGCAAGTGGGGGGAAACTGTGCTTGTGTTTTTGTGATACAAATAACACCCTACCTCCAATGTTAGGTTGACAGGTAGGAAATATTTGCCAAGCTATAATTTTGTGGCTGTCCAATTTAAAATGTAACAAGAATGTCACTGTGCTATGTCGCCTTAAGAGACAACTTTTCCAATACGGACTTATTTTGCTACAGATATTAAGATACTTGCTTAGTAGTGGAGGTATTAATATTTTATACCAATATCTTATGGGGGAGGGACCATATCATCAGTCATTTTGGCGTACAAAAAGACCATTACAATATACTCTTGGGAAACTGTTGGCAAAATAATGGTCAACATAAGAAATGCTCTAGGCACAGTTCTACCAGATTTTTGGTGCAAAGATTCTGATGATCTCAGAGAGATACACACCAAGTTTGAAGTTTTTTCTGGTGAATAATACAATGCAATGCAATGCAATGCAATGCAATGCAATGCAATGCAATGCTATGCTATGCTATGCTATGCTATGCTATGCTATGCTATACTATACTAGTACTGTGCTATGCTATGCTATGCTATGCTATGCTATGCTATGCTATGCTATGCTATGCTATACTATACTAGTACTGTGCTATGCTATGCTATGCTATGCTATGCTATGCTATGCTATGCTATGCTATGCTATGCTATGCTATGCTATGCTATACTATACTATACTATACTATACTATACTATACTACCGTGTTTCTTATATAATAAGACCGGGTCTTATTTTTTTGAGCCCCCAAAAATGGCTAGCCATCTTTTGGGGGTGACTAATCCCCCTTGCATCTTCGGGCGGGCAGGCAGCGACAGCTTGGATGTTGACCTCGGCGTTGGTGGGGCACTTCGTATCGGGGTCAACGCAGGCAGCACCATATCCAGCTGTGCAACAAAAGTACTTCCTAACGGCAAGCTCCCCACCATTCCCCCATTTCTCATGTTTTAATATAGGCCTTAATTTGGGGGGAGGGGCTTAATTTCATTTCATGCCTATAAAACATGCTGGGACTTCCCTATTGGGGAGGTCATATTGTTGGAGAAACAGGGTATACTATACTATATTAATAATATTCTATTCTATTCTGTTGGAAGAACTATTCTTCTGGGTTCAGTTCCAAGTGGGGAAAAAGACACTGGAAACATGGAGGCTGTTTGGGAAGATGGCTTAATGGTGGACAGTAGGACCACATGGCTTGAAGCTCCAAAGTGAAAAGGATGATCACATGCTTCAAAGTGAAGGAAAAGATCAAGAAGGGCTGATATGCTGAGAGTGCCTGGCTTTTATAACCTTTGTTGGGATTTGAATTGGAGCTTGTATTCTGATTGGTTGTCAGACTCCCATGGGGCCATGAAGGGGCAACTCTGTAGGGTGTCCTGAGTTCCAGGCTTGGTTGAGCCTTGCTGGATGATGATGTTTATTTATTTATTTATTTATTTATTTATTTGATTTGTCAATTGTTTACAAGATAATAAGTATAAGTGTATACATAGTTGTGAATACATGAAATGGGTACATATAAGAAAAATAAAAGAATAAGAGAAACAATAGGACAGGGACGGTAGGCACGTTGGTGCGCTTATGCACGCCTCCTACAGACCTCTTAGGAAAGGGGTGAGGTCAATAGTAGACAGTCTAAGGTTAAAGTTTTTGGGGTTTGGGGAAGAAACCACAGAGTCAGGTAGAGTATTCCAGACATTGACCACTCTGTTGCTGAAGTCGTATTTCCTGCAATCAAGTTTGGTGCGGTTAACTTTGAGTTTGTATCTATTGTGTGCTCTTGTGTTGTTGAAGCTGAAGTATTCATTGACAGGTAGGACATTGCAATGTATGATTTTATATACTATACTTAAATCAGACCGAAGACGGCATAATTCAAGGTTTTCTAGTTCTAGAATTTCGAGTCTGGTGGCATAAGGTATTCTGCAACGAGTAGAGGAGTGGAGAACTCTTCTTGTGAAATATTTCTGGACTTTCTCAATTGTGCTAATATCAGATACGTAATGTGGGTTCCAGACTGATGAACTGTATTCGAGTATTGGTCTAGCAAATGTTTTGTATGCTCTGGTTAGTAGTGTGATATTACCAGAGAAAAAGCTACGTAGGATTAGGTTAACAACTCTTAATGCCTTTTTGGCTATGTAGTTGCAGTGGGCTCTAGCACTTAGATCATTAGAGGTGAGTATTCCAAGGTCCTTTACAGAGCTTGGGTCATCAACAAGATCTTAACTATTCAGCTTGTATTTTATTTTCTGATTTTTTTGCCAATATGTAAGACAGAGCATTTATTTGTTGAGATTTGAAGTTGCCATTTGTTTGACCATTCTGATACATAGTCAAGATCTTTTTGTAGGGTAGCAGTATTGTCTGTGGTATTGAACAGCTTTACATCATCAGCGAAGAGAACGCAATTGCTCTTAATATGATCACAGAGGTCATTTATGTAGAGTATGAAGAGAGTTGGTCCTAGAACACTGCCTTGGGGGACACCACTATTGACAGGTACTGGATTTGATAGGACGCTCCCAATTTTGACCATTTGTTGTCTGTTTGACAGGAATGCTTCTATCCAGTTATTCAGTTGTCCAGAGATACCATAGGATTTTATTTTTAGGAGTAGTTTGTCGTGTACCACTGAATCAAAGGCTTTACAGAAGTCTATGTAGATTGCGTCTATTGCTTTGCCCTGGTCGAGTTGTGTCGTCCATATGTTTTTGCAGTGTAAGAGTTGCAGATTACAGGATAGTTTTTTTCTGAAACCAAATTGTTTATTGGAGAGTAGGTTATTTGTCTCTAAGTGGAGAATGATGGATTGGTTAATAATTGATTCCATGACTTTACAGGTGACGCAGCATAAGGAGATTGGCCTGTAATTTTCAACTAGGCTTGGGGTCTCCCTTTTTGAAGATGGGGATGACTGTGGCTTGTGACCATAGGTTAGGCAAGGAGCTGGTCCTGAAAGATTTTTCAAAGATTATGCTTAGAGGTTTGGCTATGGCAGTGGATAGCTTTTTTAAGAAGTAGGCACATGTAATGAAAAGAGCTTTGGGCAATTGCTATAGCTTTACCTGGAGTAGATCTTTGCTATATAAAGTGTTCTGGCCCAGGCCTTAATGGCCCACCCATGAACAAAGGTGGGGCTGAGCTTTTACTTCTGAGGTGAGTTTCTGCTTCTGAGTTTCTACTCTTTTTAGGGGAAATATTGTGCCTTTTTAATATTTCCTAGGATATTTCAATTTTCTAGGAGAGGGGGCGGGTGTTAACTTCCTACAATTCTGGAGTTGGAAGGGACCTTGGAGGTCTTCTAGTCCACCCTCCTGCTCAAGCAGGAGAACATATATATTGTCCAGTCTCTTCTTAAAAACTTCCAGTGATAGAGATCAAATATTTAGGCACCCCAATTCTCTAGTTCCTGGTTGTCCCTGGATATGACAAAACCGTCATCAGTGTCTCATTAAACATTAGGGGAATGGCTGAATGAAAAGCTCTTGAAAGTTCCTATGGCTTATAAGAAGTGCAGGATAGTGATTTTACTCATTTTCCTCAAAAGCATGAGGATATAGCATATAAAATTATATGCATATAGCATATAAAAAGCCCCTGAAAGTTATTTGAGTTCAGCTCCACAATCCAAACTATGCATATTAAAGTATTTAATGTCAAGATTTAAAATTAGAAGAGAATTTTCCCAGTCCAAATGTGAGGAGGACAGATTCCTGATCTGGAGAGTCATGAAGAAAGGAAAGGCAGGAAGATGTCATGAGGGCCTAGAGAAGGGAAGTACTTTCCAGACCCACCACTTGAGAGTCTTTTTTTTCCTCAGTTATATTTTTTTTGTTAAGAGCCTTTAGTACATTAGAAATAACAGAATGATCCAATCAGGCCCAAATGCAAAGGACAACTTGTTTTCAGGTATGGCTGATGAAAACAGCAAAGCATCACACATGGTTGCAACATGGTCTTCAGTGGAAAAGTTGCTTCCTTAAAAATCATAGGATCCCTTAATATTTTGTTTATCACGACACATTAAAACTATGGATGCATGCAGTGAAAGGGTGAGAAAAGGAGACTGGGCCTGATAGCTAGGTCTACAAATGCTTGGTTCTGCTTGATAACACGGCGGGTGAACATACTAGCAACCTAAGAGGTGACTTGCAAGGACTTTTCTCCTTTCTCTTCATGTGCTCAATGTACATGTGGAGAGATTGCAAGTGAATCCAAGGTTATGCATTCTCACAAGGGTACCATCTGTCCTGGTCACTCATACTTTGGTCATCTGGGTGGATTGCTAAATGGGACTGCCCTTGAAGGAAATCCAGAAGCTACAGTTGGTCCAGACCATAAGAGTGTAAGTAGTTATTGGCATGAACTTGGGACACCCATGTTACATCTCTACTCTACAAGGCAGTTTCAAGGTATTGGTTCTCAACCTTACATGACCTGCGGCTGGGTTATTTGAGAAGCTGCCCCACCCTTTTTTTCCTACCATGGCTCCTGCTTTTTGGAACATCACAGCCCCCCAAATTAGTTTGGGCCAAGTCCTGCTGGCCTTCCAGAAAGCTCTTAAGTCCTATCGGTCTTCTTGAATTTGGGAGATTTTTATTTTATTTATTTATTTTTGTCAATTGCTTACAAGATAATAGGTATAAGTAAAAACATAGTTATGAATACATGGATACATATAAGAAAAATAAAAAAGAAACAATAGGACAGGGACGGTAGGCATGTTGGTGCGCTTATGCACGCCCCCTACAGGCCTCTTAGGATAGGGGTGAGGTCAATAGTAGACAGTCTAAGGTTAAAGTTTTTGGGGTTTGGGGAAGAAACCACAGAATCAGGTAGAGTATTCCAGACATTGCCCACTCTGTTGCTGAAGTCGTATTTCCTGTAATCAAATTTGGTGTGGTTAACCTTGAATTTGTATCTATTGTTTGCTCTTGTGTTGTTATGGTTGAAGCTGAAGTATTCATTGACAGGTTGGACATTGCAATGTATGATTTTATATACTATACTTAGATCGGACCGAAGGCAGCGTAGTTCTAGGTTTTCTAAGTCTAGAATTTCGAGTCTGGTGGCATAAGGTATTCTGCAACGAGTAGAGGAGTGGAGAACTCTTCTTGTGAAATATTTCTGGACTTTCTCAACTGTGTTAATATCAGGTACGTAATGTGGGTTCCAGACTGATGAGCTGTATTCGAGTATTGGTCTAGCAAATGTTTTGTATGCTCTAGTTATTAGTGTAATATTACCAGAGAAAAAGCTACATAATATTAGGTTAACAACTCTTAATGTCTTTTTGGCTGTGTAGTTACAGTGGGCTCTAGCACTTAGATCATTAGAGATGAGTACTCCAAGATCCTTGACAGAGTTTGGATCATCAACAAGGTCTTGACTATTCAGCCTGTATTTTATTTTCTGTATTATTTTTTTTGCCAGTATGTAGAACTGAAGTATGTAGGACATGTAGAGCATTTTTTGTTGAGATTTGAAGTTGCCATTTGCTTGACCATTCTGATACATAGTCAAGGTCTTTTGAAGGGTAGCAGTATAGTCTGTGGTTCTGAATAGCTTTACATTATCAGCGAAGAGAACGCAGTTGCTCTTGATATGATCACAGGTCATTTATGTAGAGTATGAAAAGAGTTGGTCCTAGAACACTGCCTTGGGGGACACCACTGTTGACAGGTACATAGTTTGATAGGACGCTCCCAATTTTGACCATTTGTTGTCTGTTTGACAGGAATGCTTCTATCCAGTTATGCGGGTGTCCAGGGATACCATAAGATTTTAGTTTTAGGAGTACTTTGTCGTGTACCACTGAATCAAAGGCTTTACAGAAGTCTATGTAAATTGCGTCCATTGCTTTGCCCTGATCGAGTTGTGTAGTCCATATGTTTTTGCAGTGTAAGCGTTGCAGATTACATGATAGTTTTTTTCTGAAACCAAATTGTTTATTGGAGAGTAGGTTGTTTGTTTCTAAGTGAAGGATGATGGATTGGTTAATAATTGATTCCATGACTTTACAGGTGACGCAGCATAAAGAGATTAGGTCTGTAATTTTCAACTAGGCTGGGGTCTCCCTTTTTGAAGATGGGGATGACCGTGGCTTGTGACCATAGGTTTGGCAAGGAGCTGGTCCTGAAAGATTTTTCAAAGATTATGCTTAGAGGTTCGGCTATGGCAGTGGGTAGGAAATTTGTTGAGCCAGTGAAGTGGCTCTAACTTACTGTGATTGGTTTATCCTCCATAGCCATTTAATGCTTTTCTTTCGTGTGCTTTTGCTTTACTGTAATCATTTGTGGTGAGTGTTTTGCGTTGTTTTAGCTGCCCAGAGTACTGTTGTGAGATGGGTGATCACAGAAATCAAATCAATTAAACTAAGAAACAGACTGTATGAGTTCTGTTGGAGGCCCAGATACTGTATACTGTATCAAGTTGCTTGAAATGCTCCCTTCATCTCCATAAATCTTCTATAAACCGACTGTGGCAAAAAAAAAGAGAACCTATTATGAGAAGGGTAGCTTAATTATTATTTGTATACTTCTGTTTCTCTCTCCCTTTCTCTCTCTCCTTCAATACTCAAAGGTTCATTTATTTACTTTTTAAGTACGCATTATCAGAGTAACAAGAGAAAAATTGTAAGCGTAGGACAGGTGATTGGGAATAATCAGTGAAGCTCTTCAAGAGCACTCTTAAATGCAGTGGTATTTTTCCACCAGGAGCAGAGAAATGGGCTCCAGGCTTGCTCACTTAACAGTCTGCTGCAGCTCCATAATATCTGCCTATGGGGGAAAGTTACTGTTCAGCGCTTAGGAATGCATAGCCAATGTGACAGCAATAGGAAATAACCTCAGAGATTATAGTGGGGGCCATGAAGGGGCAGCAAATTCAAAACACAGACTGTATGTAAACAACCTCTTCTCCACTGCAGAGCTCCTACCCTGGGAGGTTTTCAGACCAGCAAGAGAGCCATGGTGACTAAATAAATACAAGCCCAATGCAGCAGCCTGTTGATTGATTGAGTTTAGAACATTCAAGTTAGACAGAAAATATATTGTGATTAACCAGGCAGGGCATTTGTAAAAATAACAACCGAAATTGCTGGGTATGTTAAAAAACTGTAAGTGCCATCTGAGAAAAGAAGTTCCTTCTTCTCTTGCAAGAAGGAAATGCCTTTTCTTTAAGGTCTGCCAAAAGACAGGTGCGAGTCTTATAGAAACGAAGAGAGAATTCTTCTTTGGGATGGATTTATTCCCAGGCAAAATGGGTGTGGGATCAAATGTGATGATTAATTAATCAAGTATCAATTGGACGATAATCAACTTGATGGCTCTGTACGGCAGCGATAATAAATAGACAGTTTCAGAATAACAGAGTTAGAAGGGACCTCAAAGATCTTCTAATCCAACCTCCTTCCCCCCACTTCCTTATATTGAACCTGAATTCAAAGGTCAGTGATGCTGGGACACTCCACGAGGAACAAGACACTCCATGGATTCATGAATACTTGACATATAAACAGGATCTCATTTGCAATCTTAGCTTCTCCCACCCACATGCTCACTAGTTTCATAAACTGGACCACAGACATTGGCCACACAAATGCCTCCTTCACCAGATCCATTGGAGGGAAAGGGCCAAAAAAAGGTTTGCCGCAGAAGTTTACAAACTGAATCCAGGTATGTGTTAATGAACTAAACTAGTCCAAGAGACCAGACAGGCATGCTGGATAAATGTACTGGATGATGAAAGTATCCAGCAGCTGCCAGCTTCTCTTCCTGGGCGCTGTCACTTGACCTGCTGGCATTCCCTGTAGGGTCCCCGAGGAGAGTTCGTCAGCTGTGTTGCTGTGTGGGTCATATTTGAACAGCAAGGACACCATGAGTAACTTTGAAAGAAGGAATGCCCCATTGCTATCTGAGTTCCCAATTTGAAATGCAAGCTGCTACGTTTGGGGCAAGGCCCGGCCATCGGAGTGCTAGGACTGTTCCGTTGTACTTTTTGAATGGGAATTGCTAAAACTGCAATCAAGCTGTTGCTGGCTTAACAGGTATACATGAATTGAAGCGACGCTTAAGTTGTCTCTGCCAATGTTGACTCTTCCTTTCCAGTTTATTTTGCGTCTTGGTTTCCCTGGCTGGTCCACACATCACACAATCATCATGTTGAAAGAGGCCATTTAGATCTCTGAATCCCAACCATGCTCAGTGCCGGAATCCAAATTAAAGCATCTCTCCAGACCGAGTGAAGGGGAGTCTATCGCTCCTCTGAATAATTCTTTCCACTGTTGAACAGCTTTTACTGTCAGGAAGGGATGTTCTGCACCATGCAATGATGAAGAACAGAGCTTCTTCTGTTTGACATCCTTTCACATGTTGCCAGAGTCTCCTCTCGGTCTTCTCCACCCTCCCACCCCTCCAAGGCTCAACTTCTCAATTTCTTCAGATTGATTTGCCTTCATCGGCTTCCTTTCTAGACCCCCGATTAGCCTTGCAGATTTTCTCTGAAGAACTTAAGTTTGTTTGTTTTTTAAATGTGACGCTCAGAACCGGACAAAGTATGCAAGGTTGGATCTGATCCATCTAAAATAAAGGGTAAACTATTACAGGTAGTCATCAGCTTACAACAATTCATTTAGTGACCGTTCAAAGTTACAATGGCACTGAAAAAAGTGACTTATGACCATTTTTCACACAATTGCAGCATGTGATCAAAATTCAGATAGCAATAGCATTTAAGACTTATATACTGCTTTACAGTGCTTTACAGCCCTCTCTAAGCGGTTTACAGAGTGAGCATATTGCCCCCAATAATCTGGGTCCTCATTTTATCGATCTCGGAAGGATGGAAGGCTGAGTCAACCTTGAGCCTGGTGGGATTCGATCTGCCAAAGTGCAGGCAACTGGCTGCAGCAGAAATAGCCTGCAGTACTGCACTCTTAACCACTGCACCACCAAGGCTTATGCTTGGCAACTGACTCACATTTATGACGGTTACTTTCTGACAAGCAAAGTCAATGGGGAAGCCAGATTTCACTTAACAACCATTTTACTAACTTAACCACTGCAGTGATTCACTTAACAATTGCGACAAGAAAGGTTGTAAAATGGGGCAAAATTCAGCTAACTGCCTCGCTTAGCAACAAAAATGTTGGGCTCAATTGCAGTTGTATATTGAGGACTATCTGGACTTTCCACAATTCCGAAACTACTATTGATGAAGTCTAAAACTAAATGTGCCCTTTTTATAGCTCCAGCATATTGCTGACTCAGATTCAGTTTTCAGTCAACTAGTACAATGGCCCCCAACCTTTTGGGCACCAGGGACCGGTTCTGTGGTTTTTCCGGGGATCAGAAGGGGTGTGGTTTTGTGTGCTGCCTGCATCCTGTGGGTGGGACTTCGCTTGTTTGCGTGACTTGGTTTCTGGCATGCTGTGGCCCAGTGCTGGTCCACAGACTGAGGGTTGGGGGATCCCTGAACTAGTATTCCAATATCTTTTCTTCAAAAATACAATTGCCAAGCTAGGTATCTTGATTGCGACTATTTCCCCTTCTCTGTTGTTTCTCTGAGAGGGTGATTTAGAAAATGAGAAATAAATGGTATTCATTTATACAGCTAGATCTCAGCCTGTAAATGAATATCTGTCCTCAACCACAACTGAGCTCAAAATTTCTGTTGCTGAGTGAGACATTTGTTAAGTGCATCTTGTCCAAATTTACAGCCTTTCTTGTCATAGTTATTAAAGTGAATCCCTCTGATTGGTAAGTTAGTGACATGATCGTTAAGTGAATCTGGCTTCCCCATTGACTATGCTTGTCAGACTGTCGCAAAAGTTGGTCACATGACCCATCATAAATATGAGTCAGTTGTCAAGCGCCTGAATTTGGATCCTATGAACTTGGGGATGCTGCAATGGAGGTAAGTGTGAAAAAAAACGTCATGTCTCTTTTTTTCAGTGCGGTTGTAATTTTGAATGGTCACTAAATGAACCATTTAGTCGAAGACTACCGGTACTGTTGTATGTTTCTTACACCTGCGATGGTGATCGCGGCGGCTTATGAATTAGATAAACAAATAAATTCATTCAATAAACCTCTCTCCCACTTCCACACTTGTCTTTCATACTTGCCTCAGTCGAACGGCCATGCCCATTTCAGCCAGTTTAGCGATGCACTGACTGAAGAGCATTCTTCAATTCTGTTTGTTTTGGGTCTCTCTTCCTTTCCTTTCATGGGATGACCGAAGTTTGTTACATTAAGAAGATGGAATGAAAGTTCCTCCCTATTTTTTCTTCCCACATCATGCAAGGTTTTATATACCCCCCCCTCTCTTTGCAGGCTTAAAAAGATATCCAGATGTGAGGTTATTTGTCAAGGGCTGGAGTCTCTGATGTGACAGGAGAATTTCAAGTGCTAGGCTAATTGCCAAGATTCTTTTTGTAAGACTAAAATCCAGAAATACCGCTGCTGTTATTGCCTCTGTATATCTGTGCGTACAAGAAAGACAGAGAGGGAAGCTGCATACGCAGGCAATCTACGGTATCCTGGGAGGTCATGGGGCCTCTGTTTTTGCAAGCTGTCCTATGAATGTGACCTTGTCAGAACTGAACCCTGATCTGTTTAAAATAGGAATCAGAGCCAGAAAAATGTTGTTGACTATGCTAAACTCCCAGCCCAAACAAGAAAGCTTTTATGTATTACTTCCTGTCCAGAAAAACCCCAAGGTCAGTTTGAACTTTGCAGAGCAGGGGAATATAATCCAACTGCAATTGTCTCAGCAAATCTCACAAGGCAACCTCCTCCTTGTCTAGCAGCTTCACACACTTGGCTGGAATGTAAAACCCTCAAAAGCCTGCTCTCCTTCAGGGCTTCCAGATTGCCTCAGAAAGCTACACTTCCTATCTTTGCCCTTCTCCTCATGTAAATGCTTCATGGAGATCTAACCCTACCATATACTGATAGTTTCTGGCTCACTAGTTATATATCACTGGCCTTCAGCCTAACCTCAGGTGAAACACAGTGACTAAATTAGTAGACCAGCAAAATACTGTGGACATAATATACACTGCTCAAAAAAAATAAAGGGAACACAAAAATAAGACATCCTAGATCTGAATGAATGAAATATTCTTATTAAATACTTTGTTCATTACATAGTTGAATGTGCTGACAACAAACTCACACAAAAATTATCAATGGAAATCAAATTTAGCAACCCATGGAGGTCTGGATTTGGAGTTACACTCAAAATTAAAGTGGAAAAAAAAACACTACAGGCCGATCCAACTTTGATGTAATGTCCTTAAAACAAGTCAAAATGAGGCTCAGTAGTGTGTGTGGCCTCCACAGTGCCTGTATGACCTCCCTACAATGCCTGGGCATGCTCCTGATGAGGTGGCGGATGGTCTCCTGAGGGATCTCCTCCCACACCTGGACTAAAGCATCCCCCAACTCCTGGACAGTCTGTGGTGCAACGTGGCATTGGTGGATGGAGCGAGACATGATGTCCCAGATGTGCTCAATTGGATTCAGGTCTAGGGAATGGGCAGGCCAGTCCATAGCATCAATGCCTTCGTCTTGCAGGAACGGCTTACACACTCCAGTCACATGAGGTCTAGCATTGTCATGCATTAGGACGAACCCAGGGCCAACCGCACCAGCATATGGTCTCACAAGGGGTCTGAGGATCTCATCTCGGTACCTAATGGCAGTCAGGCTACCTCTGGCGAGCACACGGAGGGCTGTGCAGCCCCCTAAAGAAATTCCACTCCACACCATTACTGACCCACTGCCAAACCGGTCATGCTGGAGGATGCTGCAGGCAGCAGAACGTTCTCCACGGCATCTCCAAACCCTGTCACGTCTGTCACATGTGCTCAGTGTGAACCTGCTTTCATCTGTGAAGAGCACAGGGCGCCAGTGGCGAATTTGCCAATCTTGGTGTTCTCTGGCAAATGCCAAACGTCCTGCACAGTGTTGGGCTGTAAGCACAAACCCCACCTGTTGACGTCGGGCCCTCATACCACCCTCATGGAGTCTGTTTCTGACCGTTTGAGCAGCCACATGCACATTTGTGCACATTTTGCAGGGCTCTGGCAGTGCTCCTCCTGTCCCTCCTTGCACAAAGGCGGAGGTAGCGGTCCTGATGCTGGGTTGTTGCCCTCCTACGGCCTCCTCTATGTCTCCTGATGTACTGGCCTGTCTCCTGGTAGCACCTCCATGCTCTGGACACTACGCTGACAGACACAGCAAACCTTCTTGCCACAGCTCGCATTGATGTGCCATCCTGGATGAGCTGTACTACCTGAGCCACTTGTGTGGGATGTAGACTCCGTCTCATGCTACCACTAGAGTGAAAGCACTGCCAGCATTCAAACGTGACCAAACCATCAGCCAGAAAGCATAGGAACTGAGAAGTGGTCTGTGGTCACCACCTGCAGAACCACTCCTTTATTGGGGATGTCTTGCTAACTGCCTATGCTTTCCACCTGTTGTCTATTCCATTGCACAACAGCATGTGAAATTGATTGTCAATCAGTGTTGCTACCTAAGTGGACAGTTTGTTTTCACAGAAGTGTGATTGACTTGGAGTTACATTGTGTTGTTTAAGTGTTCCCTTTATTTTTTTGAGCAGTGTATTTAGATTTCAACAAGGCATTCGACAAAGTAGACCGCAACCTACTTCTTAGTAAGCTAGAAAAAAGTAGAATAGATAGCACCACCACTAGATGGACTCACTGGCTGATGAACCGTACTCAACGAGTAGTCCTTAATGGGTCTAAGTCTACATGGAGGGAAGTTAGCAGTGGGGTGCCACAAGGTTCTGTCTTAGGCCCAGTACTCTTCAATATCTTCATTAACGACTTAGATGAGGGAATAGAAGGGGAAGTTACCAAATTTGCAGATGATACTAAGCTGGCAGGAATAGCTAACACCCAAGAAGATAGGCTCAAGATCCAGATGGATCTTGACAGACTAGAACACTGGGCCATATCTAACAAAATGAAATTCAATGTAGAGAAAAGTAAAGTCCTACCCTTAGGCAAGAAAAACCAAAAGTACACATATAGACTGGGTGAAACCAGGCTCAATAGCAGTAACTGTGAGAGGGATCTTGGAGTCTTAGTGGACAATCAGCTAAATATGAGCCAGCAGTGTGCAGCAGCAGCCAAAAAAGCTAATGCAATCCTAAGTTGCATTAACAGAGGGATACAATCAAGATCAAGGGAGGTACCAATACCACTCTATAAAGCCTTAATAAGACCACACCTTGAGTACTGCATCGAATTTGTTCACATTACAAAAAAGATGTTGAGACTCTAGAAAGAGTACAGAGAAGAGCAACCAGGAATGATTAGGGGACTGGAGACTAAAACATATGAAGAACGGTTACAGGAACTGGGGATGGCTAGTCTAGTGAAGAGAAGGACCAGGGGAGACATGATAGCAGTCTTCCAATATCTGAGAGGCTGCCACAGGGAGGAAGGGGTCAAGCTATTTTCTAAAGCGCCTGTAGGCCAGACAAGGAATAATGGATGGAAACTGAACAAGGAGAGATTTAACCTGGAAATAAGGAGAAACTTTCTGACAGTGAGAACATTCAACCAGTGGAACAGCTTGCCCTCAGAAGTTGTGGGAGTGGCATCAGTTGAGACTTTCAAGAAGAGATTGGACTGCCATTTGTCAGAAATGGTGCAGGGTCTCCCGTTGGGCGGGGCGTTGGACTAGATGACCTACAAGGTCCCTTCCAACTTTGATTATCTGTTATCTGAATCACATATGGTAGAAAGAAGAATCTCCAAATATAACTGTAAGCCAAAGATAGATCATAAATCTACACAGGCTGAATACTGTTCCCTGATCTTCCCGCTTTTTTTACTGTACTGGCTGAATAGTGTTCCTCGGTTTTCCTTCTTTTTTTTCCCCCTACATGTCTTAAATTTACCCCACTTCATATTCTGACTGTAGACTATTTCTAACAATCCTATCCAGCCATGGGGAACTATGGCCCTTTTATGACTGGTGGACTTCAGGAATTCTGGGAGTTGAAGTCCACCAGTCATAGTTCCCCACCTCTGCTTAATGGCCTGTCATACAGAAGAGGGAATACGAACATCAACGAACAGAAACACAGAATGGAAATAAATACATAATTAAACAACAAACCAACAAAGAAATAAAATTAAATGAGCAGGAGGTTAAAAACAATCTACCTACCCAGCTATTGTACAAGTTATATCCACAAGCGTGAACGTTCCAAGGAATAAAAGATCTGCTACATATACATGTATAAATAACGATGTGTAGCTGCTACATTTGGCAGAATTATCAGGATTCACACTCATGGCAAATCTTGAACTGGCAATTTGAGAAATAGCCTCAAACATCATCAGTGGAAGGAGACAAACTTGTAGGTACTTTGAACCATGTCCATAAGGCTCTTTTTCTAACATCCTAAATTAAAAAAAAAAAAAACCATACTAGGACACTAAATTAAGAGGTTCTACACTTTCTCTATCTGCATAAGCAGCCACTGAAATAGGTTTGTAAAACCTCAAGTGGACTATTGTACTATTCATGTACCAGAATAGCAATAAAGTGAAATAAATTTTAAGAGAGAGAGAGAGAGAGAGAAAATGAGAACATTTCTGGGCCTGTTCCCACAAGTCAAATCATATTTTAAAAAATATTAGGAGTAAACATGTAGTCGCAGCTGCAAATACATTGTCTTTCCCTGGTTTATACCAACAGACAAGAGCTGGAGGTATGATGCTACTACAGACCTGTAAAGAATTTGGGTTCCAGTGTAATCACTATTCTGAGTAATTTCAGCTTTTGTTCTAATAAGTCCTATCCTTGGGCAGAAAGTGAATCTGATGGGTGCCTGCAGAGTTGTTCATAATCCATAAGAGTTCCCTGGGCAACCTTCAACCTGAGTATTATTCAGGAACTAGTTCTTGTAAGAAGTTAATAATAGAAGAAATTTCATTTTTAAACCTCCCCTATGGGCTCTTTCTCATTTCTAAAAATCCAGGTGTTGCCCTCAGGAAGTGCATCTGTATCTGAAGATGCATAAAAGCAAAGCTCAAAGAGAGTTTACACTTCTGGCAAAACAATCTTCTTCTTGAGAAAAAGATTTGCACGGGTAGGTATATGTTTTTCATATTTCTGAGACAGAGCCACACACTCATGGACTCATCAATAGTGATTACACGGGAGCCCAGCCTGATTAAGAGGTTGCCTAGGTGCGAAAAAATATGACATTGACAGGTAATTGATGTGTTTCCACATGTAGCCATGTGTATGCCCTTGTTATGTTAATCTCCGCGTGTGGAATTTGATAAAGCAGATATAAAGGGCTCCATTCTCCATCATGTGTCTAAATCTACTTTGTGCGAGTTGAATGCAGAATGCACACTTTCCCCTTGTATCCTATTCGGCAATAGCAATAGCACTTAGTCTTATATACCTCTTCCCAGTGCTTTACAGCCCTCTCTGTGTGGTTTACCAATGTCAGCATAATGCCCCCAACAGTCTGGGTCCTCATTTTACCAACCTCGAAAGGATGAAAGGCTGAGTCAACCTTGAGCCGGTCAGGATTGAAATCTTGCTTCTGTGGGCAGACTTAACCTGCAATACTGCATTCTAACCACTGCATCCTCACGGCTCCTATTTAAGGTCATCATTATTACTAATGTGTTTATATATGATTTTATGTCTGATTCAAGGTATTTGCAATGTGACTGTGAGGTCAGCTTTCAGGAAGCAGTTAATATAGCTTGGCCTGTAAACCATAAAGGACTTCAAATATCTTCCCCTTCCTTCAACTTGGTTGGAAGCATTGTAGTTTAAGTAACAATTTATAAAGCGTTTTCAAGCATATAACTTGACAGAATAAGTTTAGGATAAAGAGATTATTGTATAAGCACATAGGCTGCCTGCCTACGATGTTGGTGAATGTCATCACAATAGGGACTACAGTCTTCATTAAAAATATTTGTGTTTGAAACAAGTTCAACCAACCAGCCTTCTACTTCCTTGTGGCAATATACTGTGTGAGACTGGACGGTTTTCTTACTAAACATTATCATTGTGATGAATGGCCTAAGTTTTTGCCCTGTACTGGAAACCTTTCTGTGTTCCCTGCATCTTTCATCTTTTGGTAACAAATCAAATGCAATCATTTACTTTGAGTGGATAGTTCCTTAGTTGTGTTTCTGTTATGATCAGAGTTAAAATAATATCCTATCTTTAAAAAAAGAGAGAATAAAGATGTATGCTTTACAGCAGGGTCTCCAACCTTGGCCACTTTAAGCCTGGAGGACTTCAACTCCCAGAATTCCCCAGCCAGCTTTGCTGGCTGGGGAATTCTGGGAGTTGAAGTCCTCCAGGCTTAAAGTGGCCAAGGTTGGAGACCCCTGCTTTACAGGGCTAGATACAAATCTGTATTTAAATAGATAACACATATTCATCTTATACAAATATTCTATGTTCTAGCTACCATTTTGGAAAATGTCAGATATGCAGATGGGGCTGAGGTGGGCTAAGGCAAACCATTCTTTGAAGAACTATTTTTGGACTGGAAATTATTACATGTAGTGACCATTCAAAGGTACAACAGCATTGAAAAAAGTGACTGACGACTGTTTTTCATAGTTATGACTTTTGCAGCATCCCCATGAACATATGATCAAAATTCAGATGCTTGGCCACTGGTTCACATTTATGACCGTTGCTGTGTCGAGGTCATGTGATCACCTTTTGTGACCTTCTGACAAAGTCAGTGGGGAAGGCAGATTCACCTAACAACTGGGTGACTGACTAATCAAGTGCAATGGTTCACTTAACAACTGTGGCAAGAAAGGTCGTAAAAAGGGGCAAAACTCACTTAACAAATCCCACTTAATAGCAGAAATCTTGAGCTCGATTGTGGTTGTAAGTCAAGGAGTATTTGTAGAAGCAAAGAAAGTATCTAGTTGGGTATACTTCAAATTATCTCTAGTTCTCAAACTATTTCAAGACCAAGTACCAAAGTGATGGATTTAACTGTCCAAGCTGGGACAGCCTTGTCCAACTTGGTGTCCTTCAGATTTAATAAACTTCAATTCCAACCATCCACAGAGAGCATGGTCATTGTGGAAGGATAATAACTTTTCACATAGGCCGACCCAATGTTTAAAAGCCACATTTGCTGCCTCTCGAAATGTAGAAGGTGACCCAGGAGGAAGGTTTTGGTTGTGTGTTATTCAGGAATCTGCTGCTTGGAGAAGCCAAATTCTTTTTTTGAACATATAATTTTGACTGCTCTGTTGAGTGTATTTCCCCCCCCCCCGCCCAATGCTTATGCATATTTTGGTGGTTTGACGACATCTTCTTTAATTGCTAGGAGTCACCTTGAATATATTTCCTTTCTTTGTAGAAAGGTATCTAGCAATGTGTAGTAGTAGTAGTAGTAATAGTAAAACTATCGGAGCATTTTATTAAATTGCAAACACCAAGATCGCACAAAAGTTATCTCAATAACAAACCTGGTATGTGTGTGTGTGTTTCCTTTTCATCTTAAAATGGATGCAAGACCAATAATTTCAATTCAGTTATAAACCTTTGTGACTTATAGAGAATCTTTGCAAATTGCTTGTAACCTTCAGTTGGGCAAAATCCTACAACACAAGGCAACAATTTTTACATGGGCTAATTTAATGCATCCAAAATCCATGACCCATGACTCCAGTGGGATTGAAATTTAGCAAAGTTGTGGCTACCTCAATGCCACCGTCCCACAGTCACATGATTGCCATTTCCAATGTTCCCTGTCAACTTTCTACAAGGACAATCAATAAGAACGTTGTCCCCACTTCCATTGCTTTTTTGTTCACCTGTGGTCATTGTTTCTCTGCTTAGGTACAGAAATATCTTTGAAACAATGACTCAACAGATCATGGGTTGTCTCATAAAAGCTGTAAACAATATGATGATTAACTCTAAAGCCATAACATTACCTGACTGATGGGAATATAGAGGCCAAATCCAAAATAATTCCCACCGTAATCAAAAACAGAGCACACAATGTGACATGTTCTGACAACTTCCATCAAATTCCCTCTGGAATCCAAGTCTGGGGCAGATTGATCAAATTGTCTCATCGTCCCTAGCAGAAGGAGCTCCATTGCAAATTCCCAGAGCAATTAGAGGACGATCTGATCACAATAAGGAGAGATGTTAATGTCACTCATCCTCAGATCATGTCACAAGTACCCCAAGACAAAGATCAGATCTCATGGACAAGCACCCATGTGGGCCCTTAGTCATCTGGTTTAGGTTCATGGTTTCTATGATGATCTTTCAAGCCCTTCTAAAACCTCACCAAGAGAAGGAAACCATCAGCCTAGTAAACTGCACCATCTGTCTATCTGCCTGCCTGCCTAGTACCTACTAACCTATTTGTCTGTCTGTCTATCTATCTATCTATCTATCTATCTATCTATCTATCTATCTATCTATCTATCTATCTATCCATCTATCTATCATCATCATATAGTGATGGTACTATTAGCCAGGAGACTACAGTATTAGTACCTAGTTATTTGGCTTCCGAAGAGTGCTAATCTATTTATTTCACACTCATGTGATAAGTGTGCACTACACAGCAAACTAGCTCTGCAGCAGAAAGGTAAGCTGTCAGCTATAAAGATGCTCCAAGCAGCGTCATCTAGGACGTTCTCTCACCACCAACGTTGCCTGTCAGGCGTCACATCTGGACAGATCCAGTTTTGGCAGAAGTCTGACTGCATGAAACCCTGCCAGGTTTCCAAGCGAAGTGGTACCCAAGCGAGGTGGGAAGAAGCTGAGGCAAGTGACGAGAGCTCACTCTGCCATGTGGTGCTAGGACTCGAACTGCTGGAGCAGAAACCGTCTCCAGCATCTTTAAGCCACTGAGGCACGGCACCTCTCCACCTACTTAGTGAAGGCTTTGAATAGCTAAGGCAGGGAAGACACCAGGAAGCTCAGCAGGGCGGTGGTTACAGCAGCAGGACTCTCAGTATTCCTTGGAGTCCACCTTCAAATGGTTTATATGGCTATAGATTAATTTTAGTATCACAAGCACCATACTTATGAATAACACAGTACAAAATGAACATTTGGCCCACTAGGCCTCGGGGGAGTTCTGAGCTATTCTGCCAAGCTGCTCCTGTCAGCATAACATTAACAAAAAAAATAAAAACAACAACACGCTTTGAATTTACTTACCCAAAGCCCAGGAGTTGTAGAAATAAAATCTATAAAATTCAATGGGTAACTAGCAAGACTTCCATATATAGGAAGGTTTAATGAGAAATGATATTTTAACACAATGCAAATCACTGAAAAGCTACAGCCCAGCCTACTTTGCAGAGTTGCTGCGGGGATAAATTGTAAAATGTTAACATACTTTTAGCTCCTGGAGGAAAAATGGGTTAGAAATCAGACATATAATAAACATTTATTGGATGGAAATGTTGATGGAAAAAGGAGAAACGAGAGTTTTATACACACTCACACACAAAATTCCAAGTAAAGCTAATGTCCATTATGAAATTTTAACTACTTACATTTGAATTGGTGCAATAAAATCATGGATCTTCAAGTACCATTTGCACAGGCTTTCTTGCAGAGAAAAGGACCTGGAAACTCTGGAGTCATAATTAGGTATAACCAGGAAGACCAAAGTTTGAGAATGAAGTTTCACATCTTTAAGAGAATCTGAGAACTGAATCAGAGCCACCACTCAGTAGCAACCAACCATCGAAGTTTTGCATTGTGAATAAGCTCCATTTTTTGAGGTTACTGATTTAATCAGCCAAGAAAATTCTTTAGAGTCTGCCTTTAGTGGCTTAGCAATATCAACCAGCAACCATAAACAATGATTGAGGAGCGTGGGGGGGTCTGATATCTAAACTATGCGAAGAATACTAAGTTGCTTACCCACAATAAGGATTCTTGTCCCCCCAAAAGGAGAGTAAACTACAAAACCACACAGAGATACCTGCAACAGCCATTCTGTGATTGGCTCAGCTGTAGGCGAATTTTTGATAGGATAGGCCAGGTGTAATATTCCAAAGAAACCCACTTTACTTCCTGCTCTCCCACTGTCAATAAACAATTATCTGAGGACCCAAATTGCTGAAGACAATATGCTGACTCTGGAAATGCTTAGAGCAGGGGGCAAGCTTCCCACTTTGAACATGTGGACTTCAACTCCAAATTCTCAACAAATAAATGCTCTGTCTTGATATTGGAAAAAATATATCAGAAAATAAAAACAAGCTGAATAGTCAAGACCTTGTTGATGATCATGATGGTGCAGTGGTTAGAGTCCAGTACTGCAGGCTACTTCTGCTGACTGCCAGCTGACTGCAATTTGGCAGTTCAAATCTCACCAGGCTCAAGGTTAACTCAGTCTTCCACCCTTTGGAGGTGGGTAAAATGAGGGCAATATGCCAGATTGTTGGGGGCAATATGCTGATTCTGTAACCTGCTTAGAGAGGGCTGTAAAGCACTGTAAAGCGGTATATAAAATGCTATTGCTACCTTCTGTATTTCACCCTTGTAACAAAGGATCCTGGTTTCGAAAATAGAATGTCTCAAGTGGGTATTAGATACAGGTAGTTCTTGACTTACGATCACAACTGAGCCCAACATTTCCATTGCTAAGTAACACAGGTGTTAAATGAGTGTGTTGCCCCATTTTATGACCTTTCTTGTCACAGTTGTTAAGTGAATCACTGCAGTTGTCAAGTCAGTAACATGGTTGTTAAGTGACTCTGGCATCCCCATTAACTTTGCTTGTCGGAAGTTCACAAAAGATGATCACCTGACCCCAGGTGATCCCTCATAAATCATCATAAATATGAGCCAGTTGCCAAGTGTCTGGACTTTGATCATGTGACCATGGAGATCCTGCAGTGGTGAAAGACGATCATGACTCACTTTTTCCAGTGCTGTTGTCAGTTTGAACGGTCAATAAACAAATAGTTGTAAGTCAAGGACTACCTGTATTGGCATTTTTAGGCGGGGCTAATAAGAGCACTTATAGAGGCAGTCCTCACCTGTACTCATACTTTAAATGTCTTTGCAGTTAAATGTTAGGTCTTCATGTCATTAGTCCTCCATACGTTCCCTTTCCTTCTATTCAGAATGCTTGAGGTATCCTTGTCTCTTTTATGTTGATAAACAAGTTTATTTGCCTCAATATTTGCTCACTCAGACACATGGCAGTTGTTTTCTCCTTTACCAAGGAGGAACTGCAAAGAGCAAAAGGAATGAAAGACTTGCAAAACAAATTCCGATGTCCCTAATTATTCTTGATGAAGAAATATTACATGGCACAGAACAAATATTTTGTTCTTTCAGGAGGAATCTTCTTCAGGACGTGTTGAAGGACAAGCCGAGAAGTTTTAGTTAGACCAAACGCATTGAGAAGCTGGAGCGAGCAACCATGGATCTACTTTTCAGTTATATACCACAGAAATTTAGCAATTTGCCACCTGAATGAAAATACAAATGCATATATGTACCCCATAAAGTCTAGCTGATTAAATATGCAAGCCCATGGTTTTGAACAGCTTGCACGGGAAAACGAGAATTAAAACAAGTTGTTAGCATTCTATTCAGTTCAACTTCAAATCATTTTTATTTACAGGAAGTAGAGGCTATCTATCGGAGATACAGAAAAGCCTGAGCACCTCTATTCCTACTGCATAGATGGGAGTGGAATGCTCTTCATGTAAACAAAATACTCTGAAGCAGGTTTTGGATAATTATATGCAGAGGTATCTTTGCATGCACAAGGCAAAGGCATGGGTTGGTCTAACTACAAACCTAATTTGTCTATAGAAAGTCATTTACAGAATACCTCTCAATCTAGCAGCGGTGACAATAAAATGCAGAAGCCGTGTTTTCCTTATGTAGCTTCAATGCTTTCCTACAAACAGTTCAAAAGGCTTCATTAAGATTTATCTGCATTGTTCTTTAGGAGTGCTTCACAAATGCTGTGAACCAGCCACTTTCTTTCTCTCTAAAGCAGAAGGAGGAATAAGACTGCAGATATAGGAAATCTGACATCACCAGGAGTGATGCTTTGGAAAATCCAAAGAGCTTTAATGCTAATAGCTAGCTTACACACCCATACCCACACACCCACACACCAATCACCTCTGTTCTTCATTTCTGTACATATAGTGACGATTTGGATACACACAAACATGCCGATCTTCTTTGTCTTTTCATTTCTGTTCATATAAGGACAACAGGATATGCAAATATTTTAACGCAAAAGCTTTATGTAAGATGAAGCAAGATACAAGAAGTTATAATGGATGGTGCGGTTGATCCCTACAGGCACACTTTTAACATGGGCATTCATGCATAAATCAAAGCTCTCTCGCTGTTCAGTCCTGGACAAGCCTCTGTGCTTCTACATGTGCAAAAGAAGAAGGTGTTCAGAGCTTTGGGGGAGGGGGAGGGGAGCAATGCCTTTAAAAAAAATGTTAATGAGATGGTGCAAAGGCAAAAGGGAAGCAGCCAGATTGTCTTCCTCAAATTGCTGCAGTTTGAATGCACCTCATTCAGCCTTCAGAATATACCAGGAAGCGGAGACTTGGATCCTGCACGAAGCCCAGCCTTCTGCTTGCCAGGAAGTGGTGGGGGCTTCCTCTATAATATAACAAAGCAGCTGTTGCTGAGGAATGATGCAAACCTCCCCAAATCGGTGAGCCTGGCAGCTGCCCCTTTTCAGAGACAGCTGAGACCAGTTCTGCTGACAGGACTATTTCGAGTTGAGGGCAGATCTCCTGCTCCAATATGCCGAAACCTCGGCTTCGCCTTGCCGCCTTGCCTAAGAACTGCCACAGAGCCTGCTTTCTAGCTGCAAGCATCGCTGGATTTGAGCATCTGCCACCAACTGCCACCCCCTCCCCACCTTTTGCAGCATCCTCCAGCCTTAGCTCCACGCAGTGTTGCCCTGTTCCTGTTTAAAGGTTGGACAAAGCAAAGCTTTGGTCCTGAAATTGCCTCCAGGTTGTGTGGAGGGCTAAAGAGTTTCCACCTAAAAACATCCAGGAGAGATGGAGAGGGTGGAGCCACTGGTTCAGAGGTGGGGTATTCAGCAGGCTCTGACCAGTTCTGGAGAACCGGTAGCGGAAATTTTTGAGTAGCTTGGAGAACCGGCAAATACTACCTCTGACTGGCCCCGCCCACATCTATTCTCTGCCTCCCGAGCCCCAGCTGATTGGCTGGGTCTTCTTTGGTTGCCCTGCACGGGAGAACAGAGCAGGAAAGCAGGTTAAGTGGGGTGGGGAGGGAATGGAGATTTTGCAGTAACCTTCCCCCAGGAGTGGGGAGGGAATGGAGATTTTATAGTATCCTTTCCCTGCCACGGGCCCACCAAGCCATGCCCTGCCATGCCCACCAAGCCACATCCCACAGAAGCGGTAGTAAAAAAAAATTTGAATCCCACCACCGCACTGATGCTGCTAGGATCGGATCAGAAGCGCTGATTTAGGGCTCCACAGTCTAGGAAGACTCTCAAACAATGCACAGAAAGTGGCGGTGGCCAGTTTTTATGAGCTGGTCAAGCCTGCAGTGGCGCACCTTTTAAAAGAAATCATTTCTCAATGTTTGAGCAAGCAGGAAGCCAAGGCAGTCAGGTGCTACTTTCAATAGGATTATTTTCACCTTCGGAGTGATATGGAGGGTGCACCGATGATGCTTGGGAAACGAAACGCCTGCAAGAAAACAAGCAACCATCAAGGATCCCCCAGGCCAACTTTCAGCTACAAGCGCAGATAGCCCTCAGCTTTATGATCCCAACTGAGCCTAAAAGTTCCTTTGCTAAGTGAGACAGGTAAGTGAATTTTTCCCCATTTTACAACCTTTCTTGCCACCGTGGTTAAGTGAATCACTGCAGTTGTTAAGCTAGTAACACGGTTGTTAAGTGAATCTGGCTTCCTCATGGACTTTTCTCCTCAGAAGTTCACAAAAGGTGATCACATATCCCCGGGGAGGCCGCAACCACCGTCATAAATATGAGTTGGTTACCAAGCATCTGAATTTTGATCACGTGACCATGGGGATGCTGTGACGGTTCTAAGAGTAAAAAATGGGGTTCGGTCACTATTTTCAGTGCCGATGTAAATTTGAATGGTCGCTAAATGAACTGTTGTAAGTTGGAGACTATCTGTATTCTCCTTTGTCAGAGTGCTTGCTGTTTAGAGTTGGTTTTTTTGACTGACGTGGCTTACAAGTCAGAAATGAATGAATGAAGCCAGCCGATTGGAATACTTGAGTAGTCTGTCACTTGTCACTCCTGCACATAACTTTAAAAAAAAAAAAAGAAAAGGTTTCCAGAACAATTAAACAGTTTCTACCCTCAGGATTATAATCTAAAAGTCAGCATCAAAAGGGTAAAAAATTACAAAACAGAGCAACCCAGCAACTAGATCCTAATTTAAAAGTTTTTATAATTAATTGGTTGAAGAAGAGCCAGAAAATGTTGCTGTTCCAAGAAAGCCTTTGCCCTTCTCTCCCTCTGTGGCCTGTCTGATGCCAGAGGGCAGTTGATAGAAGCAAATGTTGATGGAGATGGCTTTTCCCCACCTTCTAGTGATTGGAACTAACCCAGTATGGAAAAGATAATCCTCTTATGTTTGATGCAGAATGGGAGAACTTGCTACAGCCAACGAGCCACGGCCAACGAGCCATAGTTGGACAATTCAACCAATACAAAAGTTAAATTGATTTCGACGGAATTGTGGCCAAAAATAATAAAATAAAGAAGGTCAATCCAGTGTTACAATAATTTGGACGAAAATGTGGTCACTAATAATAGAAGTACCTGAATGAAACAATTGATAAAACTTCCAATTGTCCCATAGCAAGTTGTTCTGTGATGTTGCCATGTTGAATTGTCCTGCGGTCAGTTGGCCATGGTAAGTTGTCCTTAAACCCTATTGGGTGAAACAGTTGCCATTTGAACCTCTGGTCTTATCTGCTTCCTGATGAAACTGAAAAGACCCCAGTTTAGAGGGCATTTTCACAGACCACAGAATATTTTACAGGAACAGCATAAGTTCAAAAGATATATAGCCCTTTCTTTTGGGCATTAACACCTGGCAGTAGCTGTTCTATCAAGTTGCAGTAAGAAAGAAGGAGGTTAGTTCAGAAGTGGTATTCAGCAGGTTCTGACCAGTTCTGGAGAACCAGTTGCGGAAATTTTGAGTAGTTCGGAGAACCGTCAAATACCAGCTCTGGCTGGAGATTTTACAGTCTCCTTCCCCTGCCACGCCCATCAAGTCACGCCCACAGAACCGGTAGATAAAAAAAACTTGAATCCCACCAATGCCCTCTATCCCTGGAGGGAGAGGAGTGGAGACAGAGAAGTGCGCAAGGTAAGAAAGGTGGGGGAAATTGGGAATAGGGCAATGCCCACCAGGAATAGTGGAAGGCATATTGTCCAGGACTCCGCAATCCTGTCAATGCCCCTAGCCATGCTGGCAGGGAATGGGGGAGTTTGTTTCAGCACGCCAGGGTGGAAAAAACTGGCATGCTTTGGAAACGCATTAAATATACTATTACATATTGAGAATAGCATTAGAAGGGAAAGGCCTCCTTGGTAAGAAATTAAGAGAATCTATCCTGCTCACATCAAACAGTGCAATCTTCATTTTGTCCGCACTAAACAACATTTGTTGTAATTTGTTGTTGTTTTTTTAATGTATGCCCTGCATGTCTCTGAATGTTATTTTTGGTTGACTTCTCTCTGCTACTGTTCTCACTTCTCTCCAAAGCTCTTCTGTAAGCTGAATGTCAGGGAGTTTAAAAAACAAACAAACACAAGACAGGCAGATTTGTAAAATCACAAAGTTTTGTTTAAAAAAAAAAAAAGTCCCAGAAAGGTCACCTCTGAAGAGAGGGAAAAAGGGAAAGGGCAAGAAAGTGGATGCCCCAAAGAGATGCTGGGAGAGAACCTTCTAAGCAGCAGGTGTGGATTGGAACCATTCTCCTAACTATTGCATAACAACAAAGCCGAAAAGAAAGTCTACTACACAAACCACCTTTGCCTGGAGGTGGGGAAAAACCACCGGATGTTCAGCTGCAGCTGTTCCTTCACCTGCTTTCCCTGCATTCATACATAGGAATGCTCAGCTGCTGCTAAAGGCTTGCTTTGTCCCAGGTTCAAACCAAAATCCAAAGTGCTGAGATCACCATCTTCATATGTCAACACACGTCTTTTAATGCTGCAGATTTTGGGCCAGAATGGGAAAGGAACTGTGGAGGGACAGCAACATTTTTTTCCTGCTCTGATGCATGACCCTCTCTTGAGATGAATAGGAAAGACACTGGCCTTAAAGGACCCTTTGGTTTTCATAATGATGGGACAATAAAGGTTTAGAAAGGCTCCAAGCCAAAGTGTTCAAGGAACTTGGTTGAAATAAAGAGATTAACCAGATGGATAGTTGTTTCCTTGCCAGACTTAGGCACAGGAAAAAACTGCACACACGGAGAAATGTTTTCTTCTGGTTTCAGTGTGGCCTTGGCCGCTATAATTAGCTGAGCCACACAAATTCAGGTCAATTTGATGGTGACTCCGGAACTAAGAACTTCTCTGCTGAAAGAGAATCAAATTGCTCTCTGGGGCACGTTCAGGGTAGGGGGCAGCTTCCCATGTGAACATGTGAAATGGCAACTTCAAATCTCAACAAATAAATGCTCTGTCTTACATATTGGCAAAAAAATATATCAGAAAATAAAAACAAGCTGAATAGTCAAGACCTTGTTGATGATCCAAACTCTGTCAAGGATCTTGGAATACTCATCTCTAGTGATCTAAGTGCTAGAGCCCACTGTAACTACATAGCCAAAAAGGCATTAAGAGTTGTTAACCTAATCCTACGTAGCTTTTTCCCTGGTAATATCACACTACTAACTAGAGCATACAAAACATTTGCTAGACCAATACTTGAATACAAGCTCATCAGTCTGGAACCCGCATTACGTATCTGATATTAATACAGTTGAGAAAGTCCAGAAATATTTCACAAGAAGAGTTCTCCATTCCTCTACTCGTTGTAGAATACCTTATGCCACCAGACTTGAAATTCTAGACCTAGAAAACCTAGAACTATGTCTCCTTCGGTCCAATCTAAGTATAGTACATAAAATTATACAGTATATTGCAATGTCCTCCCTGTCAATGAATACTTCAGCTTCAACTATAACAATACAAGAGCACACAATAGATACAAACTCAAAGTAAACTGCACCAAACTTGATTGCAGGAAATACGACTTCAGCAACAGAGTGGTCAATGTCTGGAATACTCGACCTGACTCTGTGGTTTCTTCCCCAAACCCCCAAAACTTTAACCTTAGACTGTCTACTGTTGACCTCACCCCTTTCCTAAGAGGTCTGTAGGGGGCGTGCATAAGCGCACCAACGTGCCTACTGTCCCTGTCCTATTGTTTCTTTTTATTTTTGTTATATATATATCCATTTCATGTATTCACAATTATGTTTATACTTATACCTGTTATCTTATAATGGCTTGACAAAATAAAATAAATAAAAATAAAATAAAAAATAAACAGCCTTCTGTGGAATAGGCGTTAAGCCCACCAGTACTGCAGAATAGCACTGGGGGGGGGGGGGAACCGCTCCAAAATCTAATTCTTTGCTTTGATCAAAGAAGTAACAGGAAGCAGGTGAGGTAATTCAACAGTTAACTGCCAAGCAAACTTGCTGGATAACTTCCAACAAATCATTTCAGCTGAATCTGAGATTCTCCCTGTAATATGTGGGACAAAACTTTGCTATTCCTATCTTAAAGGTTAAGAATAAATATTGTATGGGATAATCTATAGCAGAGAGGAGAGATTAAAGTGAGACGAAGGATAAGAGACATTAGGACAACAGTTTGAAAGTGATGTAAAGTGAGCTTTTTGGAATGGCCTGGAAAGATAATATTTCTGTGTTTCAACGGTCCTCTTTCCAGGAAAATACTGCTATTTCTGGTAAATGCTTAGACAGTTTTCCCAGGGCTGCATCATGCAGCTTGCAGATGGGGAAATTGCATATGTATAAAAAGTGATTAAAACTAATATATCAAGGGAAATTGTATGCTGGAACCACATACATTTGCAGAATATTGAAGAAAGAATCAGTTAATGCAGTCAACTAATAGTTGCTCAGTGACTGGGTTTGTGCCTCATGCAAAACCTTAGTTCATTGGTTTAACCATTGGTTTAATCATGGGATAAATCATGCTTGCTTTGTTAAATGCTTAATCCTAGTTTGTGCAATAAACTGCAAAAACTAAGCCAGAATCAGAGGTGGTATTCAGCAGGTTCTGACCAGTTCTGGAGAATTGGTAGTGGAAATTTTGAGTAGTTTGGAGAACTGGCAAATACCACCTTTGACTGCTCCCGCCCCCCATCTATTCTCTGCCTCCCGAGTCCTAGCTGATTGGCTGGGTCTTCTTTTGTTGCCCTGCACAGGAGAACAGAGCTGGAAAGCAGGTTAGTGGGGTGGGGAGAGAATGGGATTTTGCAGTATCCTTCCCCTGCCACGCCCACCAAGCCATACCAGCCCACAGAACTGGTATTAAAAAAAATTGAATCCCACTACTGGGCCTAGAATTATAATATATAACTTCCCTAACTAGACTTTGTACACAAAGTCAGAACCAAACCATCACACTACAGTGTGGCTTACACTAGAAGACGTGTCAACTCTGAAGTAGTACCCCAGCCCTGTTCTCCCCACCCCCCCGCCCCGATATATCTGCTAAAGAGAACAACAATTTGTATCTGTGCCTTTGAGAACTATATTGCAGATAGTCCTTGACTTATGACCACAATTGGGAGCAGAATTTCCACTGCCAAACAAGGCAATCATTAAGTGAATCATGCAGCCATTAAGCAAATCTGTCTCTCCTCACTGAATTTGCTTGTCAGAAGCTGGCTGAGAAGGTCACAAATAGCAATAGGGATAGCACTTAGACTTATATACCGCTTCACAGTGCTTTACAGCCCTCTCTAAGCGGTTTACAGAGTCAGCAGATAGCCCCAACAATCTGGGTCCTCATTTTACCCACCTTGGAAGAATGGAAGGCTGAGTCAACCTTGAGCCTGGTGAGATTTGAACTGCCAAATTGCACGCAGCCGGCAATCAGCAGAAGTAGCCTGCAGTACTGCATTCTAGCCACTGCACCACCGAGGCCATCACATGGCCCTGGGATGCAACTGTCATAAATGCCTGCCAGTTGCCAAGTGCCCAAAATTTGAACAAAGGACTATGAGGATATTGTAATGGTTTTAAGTGTGAGGACCAATAAATAGTAAGTCACTTTTTTTTCCAGGGCCACTGGTCACTTAATGAACAATTGTAAGTCAAGGACTACCTGTATACACAATAGAAGCCACTTCCCTTTGGGGCATAAGGGGAAACCTATGTATCATTTGCCATGCAGTGATTAAAGGTAATGGAATAATGCAGAATTCTTCTACTGTTCTGGAACCTGGAGTACAAAGAGAAATCTTTGCAGAGTAGGAAGAAAATGTTACCTCACATTCTTTCTCAAAGGTTTTATCAGCTGCTTACTTCATCAAAAACTGGTTTTCTACACCTTCAATCATCTTATTCTAGAAGCATATTACCAGCTGATTGGTAGCCAGGAGGCAAAGCAAGGGACATCACAAAGCCATTCCAGTACGAAAATCAAAAGCAGATCATATCCAGGGGTGGGATTCTACCAGTTCACACCTATTCGCTAGAACTGGTTGTTAACATTCTAAGCAGTTTGGAGAACCGGTTGTTAGAAGAAATTACTGCCCTAATCCTGTAAGGAAGGCAGGAAGGAAACATTCTGGTGTTGCTTATAGAAACTGCTTCTCCATTAAACCTTTTTACATTCTTGGCAGGACTAGACTTCCTGTCTCTGGAACTTCTCTGGAGTTTTTTTCCCCCTCCTTTGCTGGTACTTTGCTAATGCAACTGAAAAAGGTGACATGACCATTTTTCACACTTACAACTGTTGCAGCATCCCCACAGTCATGAGAGGCCAGGGGAGGAGATGCGTGCCTTGATGTGAGTGATATGGAGTTGGCCACACCCAGCCAATAACATGACCACCAAGCCATGTCCACCCATCACATGACCACCAAGCCATGCCCACCACCTAAGCCACGCCCACAGAACCAGTTGTTAAAAATTTGAATCCCACCCTTGCTCATATCTCTCAATGAAGTAAAAGTAGGAATCATTTTGAGAGGTAAAAGTTCTGAGCAAATGAAAGTCATTAAAGTCTTTCTGTCCCCTAATCCCACATTGAAAAGCAAAAGAAAGAATTTGAGTCCGCCATATGAAAACATAGTCTGAAACATTCCCCTCAGTTCTAAAGGATTAAACAATAATAATCTACAAGATTAGCCAAGTTTGTCCTCAGGGGAAAGATGCCTAGTCCTAAAATAGATAGAAAAGGAACCCATGGTATCTTTGCTTCCTGCTTGTTTTTTCAAGCTTCTGGTACTGGACACTGATAAAAGCGTGTATTTTTGACTTGCTCCGGAAGAGTGACTTATTTCAGAAGTTCCTCTGGCCAAGGTTAATGTCCAAACTGTTGAATAATATTTCTCCTGCAATCTATTTTAACAAGAGGGTCTTAAAGGCGATCCTGCCTGCTGAGGATAATTTCACAATCCTAACCTTTGAAAATTACTGATTAAACTCCCCGGTTATTCAATTCGAAACCAGAATCAGAGGGAACAATTACCAGGCTCCAATTGGAAGAAGGATATGGTGCCGTTCTATTTCTCCTTTAAACAATGGAAAAACAGTAATTACTGCATGTATTCCTCTGGGATTTTCCTCCTCCTCCTCCTCCTCCTCCTCCTCCTCCTCCTCTCCTTTCTCTTGGATGTCAGACTTGAAATCCCACAAAGGAGGTGAAGATCGTCACAAGGAAGCACACAGTTGTGCAGAAATAGGCAAAGTTGACAGATGAAGCATTTCCCCTAATGTGGGAAGGGATCTATCTCAGAAGAAACCATTATCCTATGAGAAAAACCAACTAAATTTGAGTGTGATAGCAGTGGGAATAAGAGCCAAATGGCTCTGGCATAGCTTCCTTTCCTCCTCTTGTTTGCATATGCATGTAATCTGGGTTCAAAGCTCCACAAGGTTTCTTTTGATGGGATCAGTAGTGGGATTCAATTTTTTTTTACTACCGGTTCTGTGGGCATGGCTTGGCTTGGTGGGCGTGGCAGGGGAAGGATACTGCAAAATCCCCATTCCCTCCCCACCCCACTAACCTGCTTTCCAGCTCCATTCTCCTGTGCAGGGCAACCAAAGAAGACCCAGCCAATCAGCTGGGACTCGGGAGGCAGGGAATAGATGGGGGGCGGGGCCAGTCAGAGGTGGGATTTGCCAGTTCTCCAAACTACTCAAAATGTCCGCTACCGGTTCTCCAGAACTGGTCAGAACCTGCTGAATAACCACCTCTGGTAGCATAATGCATGAGTCCAGCCACGGAGGTTTGTTCAAGAAATCATGATAACAACAACCCGTGGCTTACTAGAAGACATGAAACTTGCTGGGAAGAGGAAGCTTTTCTCAAAAAGGACTGTTGTTCCCGGGATTGGAGTTTCCTGAAAAACTGGGAGTGTTGAGGATGGGATGAAATTAAACGGAGAGCTGCAGCTTCCCCTAAAACAGGGGTGTCAAACTCGTGACATATCACAACTTTTTCCCCCTTCACTAAACTCGGCGTGGGCGTGGCCAGCACGGGAGGCATCTGCGGGCTGTGAGTTTGATAACTGTGTCCTAAAAGATCCAGTCAAATGGTAACAATGGCCTCCTGCATTGCTACCACAACAAACACGGATCTTTTAAATCTCCTGAAACTGCGGAGTGGACAACTCCTGGCCTCGATTTACGACCACAATTCAGCCCATAATTTCTGTTGCTAAGCAAAATATTTAAGTCAGTTTTGCCCCATTTTACGGCCTTTCTTGCCACAGTTGTTAAGTGAATAACATGGTTAGTAAGCGAATCTGGCATCCTCATTGACTTTGCTTGTCAGAAAGTTGCAAAAGTTGATCACACGACCCTGGGACACAACAGCCCTCAAAAATATGAACCATTTGTCAGGCATCTGAACGTAAGTCACTTTTTTCGGTGCCTTTGTGACTGGAAATGGTCACTAAATGAACTGTTGTAAGTCGAGGGCTACCTGTAGGATGCTTGCTCGTTCTCTTGGTGGAGCCATATAAAAGTTGCCTCCTGCTCTACAATCTCCTTCTTTGAATCTCTTAATGTATTTTCAAGAGGAGGCAAACATGGCCCTTTATATTTTGTGATATCCTTAAGACCTTTTGGATCAGGTACCTGGCACATTTTTTAAAATGTTTTTTTTTTTAAATTCCACCTTTATTTTTGTAAATAATTCAAGACAGCAAATATATCTCTTCCTCCTCCTGTTTTCCTCAGAGCAATAAACCTGTGTGAAGTGAATTGGGCTAATAGAGAGTGATTGGCCCAAAGTCACCCAGCTGGCTTTGATTCCTCACTCCTGCTTTAACTTTTGAGATTCTATTTGGAGGTTAAGCTAAGCTGAACAGATGAATTAACAATGTACATGGCATCATTTTACACATACCTACCTCATTTTCCCCCTTTACTTGCTGGTCTTAATGTTTGTAACTTAGAAAGGCATTAGAAACCAGGAGCTTCTATCTGATGTTGCCAGAAACCGGGTCTTCTACTTCGACAAAAAAAACCCAAAAAACTAGGTACCAGTTCCAATTTTGGACATTCAAAACAAGCTTTTTAGCTGTGGGAACACAGCAAGGAATGTACCTCAGCCACGCACAAATGTATTCTTTTCTGTTATTTCTATGTAACATGTCATGACAAGG
This sequence comes from Notechis scutatus, assembly GCF_049901735.1. Classification (NCBI taxonomy): domain Eukaryota; kingdom Metazoa; phylum Chordata; class Lepidosauria; order Squamata; family Elapidae; genus Notechis; species Notechis scutatus. The sequence continues at coordinate 138,170,409 of NC_142010.1, forward strand.
CTTTCCCAGAGCAGTCCATATGCATATTTAAAAACTAAACTATAACCAAAATCACATCCTTATTATTATGATGTACATCTATCCAATGCTTCTATAGATGCTGCTCTTTCAAATTATGGAATAATAGAATTTTGGGACAAGGTAGGAAGAATTGATCAAGCTGACATTCTAAACTATAAATCTGTAAGTGTCTAATCTCTGTCCATTCGAAGTCCCTAGTTTTAAACACTTAAAAGAAAAAAGAAAAACCAAAGATAGCTAGGTTGGTTGTCCGCAGACTTTCAAGTTCCATTTTAAGATAGCATTTTTATTAGGACAATTTGAAACCCCCAAATTGCATCAAACTCTACGCATCCTATTAGGCGGGTGGCAAGCAAGACAACGGAATAAAGAGGCCATTGACCTAGAATCTGTATTCAGTCACCATCATCATCATGCTAAGCCACAATACGATTTGTTTCACTTTAGATTAGTGTGATGCGTCAACTCAACTATTGTTTATGGTTTAGCGCGATGCATGAATCCAGTTTAATTTAATTATGATATGTTCAAATCACCCAGTCTTTTAGGTTCATACTTTTGGTATGCTCTTCAAAGTAGCCAACTATATTTTAGCCTGGCGTATTGTGTGAAGCCTATGAACTTAGTGTTTCAGAATGTCACGATACAATAGTGTTTGTTAGCCAAAGAGAAAAATGCAATCTTCCTGCACAAGTCCAGTGAACCAAACCAAACCCATACAAGAATGGCTCAAGTTGAAGTCAGAGGTGATATTTCAGAGGTGATATTCAGCCGGTTCTGACCAGTTCTTGAGAACCGGTAGCAGAAAATTTGAGTAGTTTGGAGAACCAGCAAATCCCACCTCTGACTGGCTCCACCCCCATCTATTCTCCGCTTCCCAAGTCCCAACTGATCGGCTGGGTCTTCTTTTGTTGCCCTGCATGGGAGAATGGAGCTGGAAAGCAGGTTAGTGGGATGGGGAGGGAATGGGGATTTTGCAGTATCCTTCCCCTGACACGCCCACCAAGCCACGCTCACAGAACCAGTAGTAAAAAAATTGAATCCCACCACTGGGTATTCAGCAAGTTGTGACCAGTTCTGGAGAACCAGTAGTGGAAATTTTGAGTTCAAAGAACTGTCAAATACCATCTCTGACTGGCCCTGCCTCCTGAGTCCTGAGTCCCAGCTCCTGCCTCCTGAGTCCCAGCTGATCGGCTGGGTCTTCTTTTGTTGCCCTGCACAGGAGAACGGAGCTGCAAAGCAGGTTAGTGGGGTGGGGAGGGAATGGAGATTTTACAGTATCCTTCCCCTGCCACGCCCACCAAGCCACCCCCACAGAACTAGTAGTAAATTTTTTTGAATCCCACCTCTGTGATATTTGCACAGCAACTAGCAGAGAGTTAACTAAATTAACATAGCTGCCAGGGCTGATGGCATCCACGGGCAGTCAGCGTCGTGGAATTAATTGCAAGCCCTTCTTCTTTTGGATCTGTGTGGTGATGTCATATGCAAGGGATGGAGCCAGCAATGTGAGGCTTCTTTCATCATTCTGACCAAAGCATCGAGGTCCTGCAGGTGCCTACTGAAAACATGAAAATAGTGTGGTGCCATTCATGACGTAGGCTTTGCTCTTTTTTCTCTGTGGGGCAACTGCGTGGAAATGCAGTAAATCCATTGTATTCAAGATTTTCAGCACGTCTTCTCCACTAGGTTTCAATGGGTAGGCAGGCAGGCCGGAGGACTGAAATGGAGGAAAGATGAGATATCAACTGGGAATTTAGAGGTGATAACTGCCACTGAATTGTCCCCAAAACCAGTGCAGATCCTGTGATAGCCCTGGTCCATGATTCAGTCTAGGTACTGCCATAACTACAGGTAGTCCTTGACTTACAACCGTTCATTTAGTGACCATTCAAAGTTACAACAGCACTGAAAAAAATGTGACTTGTGACCATTTTTCAGCCTTATGACCGTTGCAGAATCCCCATGGCTGCACGATTTACATTCTGATGCTTGACAATTGACTCACATTTACGACGGTAGCCGTGTCCCCTCCGGAGTCATGGGATCCCCTTTGGTGACCTCCTGACAAGTAAAAATCCACAGGAAAGGCAGATTCACTTAACAACCAGGTTACTTATTGAAGAACTGCAGTGATTCACTGAAGAAACTTGGTGAGAAAAGTCGCAAAATGGGGCAAACTCACTTAACCAATTTCTCACTTAGTGACATAAATTTTGGGCTCAGCTGTGGTCGTAAGACGAGGACTACCTGTATTTCGAGCTGTGGTGGTGCAGTGGTTAGAGTGCAGTACTGCAGGCTACTTCTGCTGACTGCCGGCTGACTGCAATTTGGCAGTTCAAATCTCATCAGGCTCAAAGTTGACTCAGCCTTCCATCCTTCCAAGGTGGGTCAAATGAGGACCCACATTGTTGGGGGCAATAGACTGACTCTGTAAACTGCTTAGAGAGGGCTGTAAAGCACTGTGAAGCGGTATATAAGTCTATGTGCTATTGCTAATGCTATTTTAGTTCAGCATAATGAATCATGCTGAAGTTCTGAATGGCCTTCAAAGGCTGCCCCAAGTAGCCCAAACTGCAATACTCTAACCACAAGGTAACCAAGATATGAGTCAATGAGAGGAAAGCTTCCTGTTCCTGAAATGGCTTCGATTGGTGCGCAAGATATAATTGTCTGCAGCCCTCTTGGCCACAACTGTTACCTGCTGTTTCGTATTGCACTAAGCTACGCTGCGATTTCTTTTATTTTTAGCAGAGCAGTGGGTTTTTGGAAATTAAACGCGTACCTTGCCTTTGTTTTTAAGGAACGTAGAGCAACACAGAGTATAGCTCACCCATCAATTTATCCCCACAGCAACAAACCTGTGCAATATAGCTGGGCAACAGTCAGGACATTTTAATTGCTCGCAGTACTGTGCAGTAACACCTGCTCTTTCTCCACCGCTGCCCTCATGACAACTGACATCGGCTGTGTCTACGTGAGCGACATGTTAGATTTCTGCAGGTGAGACCAGCCTGCACTAACCTGGTTAGAGGGGTGGAGGGAGACGGCAACCTTCCTAATTCCCCACATGGCCAAGACTCAGCAGAGGTGGGCAGCCAATGTGAGGAAGCGGCCATGTTGCTATGAAAGGGACGTACTATTTTCTCTCCCTGACTGCACCCTCTTGGTTGTCGATTACCCTGAGAGAAGACTTTTGGCGCTCCAGCTGGCTTAGCAAAGGTGTGGGGGGGGGCAGCAAGGCCTCCCTAAGGCAGAAGCCCACCGAGGGGCCTCTGCTGTTGAAAGAGTTGTGAGAGCATCTCCATAAACACGGTCGGGATGAAACCCAATCTATCGCCAGAGTTTCCCTATTTAGGAGAACCTGCTGGAGTGGGGCTGCTAAATTAACTCTTGACTCCTGGGGTATGATGTCATATGACCCTTATGGCATAAGGTTACCATTCATTCCAGCAATGCACCCAATAGGAAGGCAGGCGGCTGATCCCATGCCTGCCTACCCATCCTTATTTATGTCTGTTTATGCTTCTCTCTAAATAACAGTCAAGCTATACTTTCCCACATAACCTTCTATTATAAGGGAGGGAGGGGGGAGACCCATTCTAGTTCCTTTTCACTCACCTTTGCTGTTTTTCCAATGTCTGTGCATGAAGACAGTTGCTTAGGGAGGATTAGCAAATCCTCCCAAAGCTTCACAGCAAGAGGTTGTATGTTAGAAGTCTCCGTCTGAAGCCTTTACTTATTGTTCTCATCCTCCGGGGAGCACAGCTTTTGGCTTATTTATCGCTAATATTTTTAATCTGCTCAATAACTTGCTATTTGGATGGATGGCGTATGAATTCTTTTATTGCGCCGTTGTTCCGATTTCTTAATATTACTCTTTTATGAGAAGCAGTAAATGAAGTGGTGGCTGGCTTTAAAAACAAAAAACAAGTAATTCACCCACCCATTTATTTACTGCTTCTCGTCTTTGCAAAAGCCCACTGAGGAGGTGAGGCTGAAAGGCAGTGAAACATTTGGGACGAGCTTCGTGGCAGAATAACTGTTTGGGTCTGGTTCCGACCCGTACTGAGCCACTCAAAACCACCTTGTTCAATGCAGGGAGGTTTCGCTAAATTGCACCTTGTCTACTGGCCGTTGGTTGATTAGACCCTCTGCAATTGTGCAGTCCATTCGGATAGTACTGCCATCAGTGGTGGGTTGGGGAGGGCTCATATCAACCGCTGAGGACCAATTGTTAAATATTCTGGACTCTTGCAAGCCAGCTCAGAGCAGAGGTGAGCCACTATGCTTGGTTCGCTGATCAGTGGTACCATGGCTGGCAATGGCAACCATGGACTGGCAGAGCCAGTTCTTAAAACGTCTACCATCTCAGGACTGGCTGCCGTCATCCTTGTAATATTGAGGCCCTCCTACATAATTCTGTTACTTCAGGGCCTTGTTCCAGTGACACCACTGTATTTTTGCTGAGCAACGAATTATAAGTACTGCTCAGAACGTGGGCTTCAGCCTTTGCTCCAATGGTGGGATTCGAATTTTTTCACTAACAGCTCTGTGGGCGTGGCAGGGGGAAGGGAACTATAAAATCTCCAGTCAGAGGTGGGATTCGCCGGTTCTCCGAACTACTCAAAATGTCCGCTACCGTTTCTCCAGAACTGGTCAGGACCTGCTGAATGCCACCTCTGCTTTGCTGATTATCCTGGAAGGGGAAAAAAAAAAATCATTGTGAGACTCTTAAAGAATTTCAGACAGGATATCCTGTTGTCCCCAACCTCTCCCCCTGACTTAAATGAGAACCTTATTTTTGGGTGCAATTAGTTACATACAGTAGACAAGGCAGCCACTCAGCAAAGGTGCATCCGGGCCCTGCAGGTGAACATAACAATCCTCCTTGGGCTCTTCCTTGTATTGATTTTTTTTTTTAAGAAGATGCTCTATCGCTGGGGTGCCCAACAATTCGCAAACACCACCAGGCACATTTGATATTTAAGGACATGTGGCAGGTGCTCTGAGAAAATGACCACGATGGGTAGATGGGGTGGAGCTGAACCATTCATTCGCAAAATATCTGATCCTTATACCTTTTAAGAACCGAAGACGCTTCTTGGATGAGAAGTGAAATGTTTTCAAAGACTACATGAAGAACGTTTAGTTGCCTTTTGGAACAAAAAAAAGAAAACCATCTTTGGGACAACCATGACCTGGATAATTGAGAATCTCCATAGACGTCTATCCTTATATTTGTGGCCGCATGAGCTTATTCTCAGCCATTTTCTCCCCCCCCCCCCCGCCCCCGCAGAACTGTCACCAATTGAATTCACACGACATGTTTAACGTGTCAGCATTTTCCAAGTGCCCACAGCATAGAATTGTATGAGAAGGGATCCCCCAGGATACAAAGTCATAAAAGGTAAAGCAAGCTATGCTTAGTATATTGTGTGAATTTAGTGCTAGATCTTTCAGCAGCTTAGGTCGGCTTCCTGGAGAGATCCACTCATTGCCAGCCCCATTCTATTTATGTTTGGGGTTTTTTTTTCCAGAGCACGTAGGCATATTTCCAAGCAGCCCTGAATGGCTGCTGCGGGGACCAAACCCAAGTGCATTTGGAGGCTGCTGCTTTGCCTTTTTAAAATGAATGAAAATAAAAATAAGGTAAAATAAGTTTTTAGCATTTAAAAAGTAAGTCGTGGAGGGTCACAGAAAGACCAAGGGGGGCTTCTAGGGGCATAGTTTTGGGGGGAGTGGGGGGGGAAAGGTGGTGTTTTTTTTTTAACATATTGGGGACCTCCAGACTATTAATTGGCAATAACAATTGGGAATAACATATTTGATGGGGAATAAATTGATTCCAGACAACATCTTCCTTCTACCTCTCATCAAATAATCAGCACTCTCAAAAAATGGAATGGAATGGAATGGCATGGAATAAAATGGAATGGAATGGAATGGAATGGAATGGAATGGAATGGAATAGAATAGAATAGAATAGAATAGAATAGAATAGAATAGAATAGAATAGAATAGAATAGAATAGAATAGAATAGAATAGAATAGAATAACAGAGTTCGAAGGGATCTTGGAGGTCTTGATAGTATTATTTGTTCTGCAAAACAAAACAACATCATATCTAACTGCTGCACACACAGCCCTCTAGACCAGTGGTCCCCAACCACCGGGCCCCAGACCGGTACCAGTCCATGGATCATTTTTTACCGGGCCGCAAAGAAGTGGGCGCCACCATCTTGTTTCGACGGCGCTTGAGAAAGTGCTTCTGGGTGAGCTTGTCGGTCGTCGGTTGGAAAGCGGCATTTGGGTGCTGAAGGAATCCTCGCGCCTTAGTTTTGTCGAGGGGGGGCGGCTTCAAACGAAGAGCCGTCCTGATGGTATGGAGTCTCACATTAGGAGGATGGTGGTGGAGTCTCGCATTAGAGCCTGAAAAGCCCATCGACAAAGGTACAAAGGAGGAGTTGACGGTGGCAGGGAGAAGCGGGGGACGGCTGGCTGGCCAGTCGCTCGGCTCGCCTTGCCTTGGTCGTGCGTGCTGATGCCGGTACCAGTCCATGGATCATTTTGTGATGCCGGTACCGGGCCGTGGGACAACAAAGGTTGGGGGCCACTGCTCTAGACTATATGTCACCCTCTTCCCCCAATCTTAATCATATTTTTCAAAGGTGTTATTTCTAGAAACTAATATTAAACAGGTTATACAAAGCCATTATATTTCTCAGGCAGTGCTTTTTTAAAAAAATAGGCAAACTTGTTAATTGTTTACAGGCTTTTTTAAAAATGCAATTCATATGTTAAAAGCTTAAAGACTAACTAGCCAATAACATTTTAAAATAACATATGCCTTTATTCACACCTCTCTTCTACCGTAGTATAATATACCAGCCTTATGCTATGAAAGAATGCTGCTTGGTTTTTTAAAAAATGTAAATCTAGCAGCTGTAGCATAGAAGTGTCATAGTTCCATATTTCTGAAATTACACATTATGTTATATCTTTTTCTATCCTTCCGGATAAAAACTGGAGGTGTTTTATCTTCTCTAAATGCCTTTTTGCAAATTTGCTGTTTAAAGAGGACATAGAGTCCCCGTAGTGAGTGGGTATTGCGAAGTAATAAAGCACAGTGAATGAGGAGAAAAAACAATGGTAAATTGAAATGGCCACTGCTTGCAGAGGACTAGTGGAGTGTCTGTGCATAATATGTTTACTTAGACTTCAAAAAGAGACGTTGAATGACAGAAGATCCACTGGGATCTGCAGCTTCCTAGTCCCTTGAATACTAGATTTCACAGATAAAAAGGGAGAGCTGTTTTCCTTAGGTTATCAGAAGCATATCAGACTAGAAAATAGATAGAATTCTTTATTGGCCAAGTGTGATTGGACACACAAGGAATTTGTCTTGGTGCATATGTTCTCAGCGTACATAAAAGAAAAGATACATTCGTCAAGAGTCAAGAATCATCAGGTACAACACTTAATAATAGTCATAAGGTACAATAAGTGATCAATTCATACTAGGAATCAGTCAATATCAGACTATCTGGATAGTCTTTGCTAGATTGGATGGTGCAAGGCAATTCAGAGGATCTTCTGAACTGAGATCATCAGACAGGACCACTGCTGGGCAACTGGAAATCCCAGGGCCACAGAAAGTGGACAGATGTCCCCAAATCCTCCTTTGGTGGCCCTAGGAGATCTTGACTGCAGTAAACAGATGGCACACTTCCATACTATTTTGAAATAGGAAATAGATGAACACTGGAAGTTTCTGCACTGCCTTTCCAAGCAACCTTCCCCATTGCTAGCATTGGAAATGAGGCAACGTCTGGAGTGCTACAGGTTACTGTAAAAGGCAAGAGTTTCCAATAGGCAGCTTCATTTTTCACACTTCTGCTGCTGGAGAGAAGACAAAAGGGTGTTGTGTTTTGGATTTGTGGTGCAATTTGGAAAGGGTTGATTTGCCTACCCCTTCCCCACCTTCTTGTGGGACGCCAGCAAAGCTGCAGGAGATTAGATGATTACAGCTAGAAATCTCCCTCTGCCCTACCTGCCCAAAATCATTTTAAAACTCCCTGTAACACAAAGTTTGCTGAGATATTTGATGTTTCCTCTTCTCATGAATTGCCAGAAGTTAACGTAGGTGGTTATTTCAGAGGCTTAAAAAGGGATTTACCAAGGACACCCACATTCAAGAGAGAAAAAGAGAATCAAACCCGTAAGAACAAGACACAGCAATTTCCTTACCTTTGCTGGCAAGGAAAACAGTTCTCCCTGTCAGAACTGGGATCACAGAAGAGACAGATTTAGTGGTGGGATTTCTCTTAGTGTGTCCCGGCCTGTGCAACCAAAAGCACTAAATGTGCCTTATAGTTTTTGGGGTCGGAGATATTCCTTTTTTAATCATATTAGTCTTCAAATTATTAAGTATGGTAGGGACAGTGATGCGGTAGTGAGAAAGAGCTAACGCACGATGTGGGACTTTTTAACTCTGGAGCTGAACACTGACAGAAAAGTTATGGGAAAACTCAGGGTACTCCAATTATATTTAGCCATGGAATTATATATATTTAAATATATTTTATATATTTAATTATATTTAGCCATCAGAATAACAGAGGTGGAAGGGACCTTGGAAGTCTTCTAGCCCAATCCCCTGCTTAAGCAGGAAACCCTATAGCACAGTGGTGGTGTTCAAATTTATTTACTACTGGTTCTGTGGATGTAGCTTGGTGGGTGTGGTGTGGCTTGGTAGGCATGGCTTGGTGGGCATGGCAGGGGAAGGTTACTGCAAAATCCCCATTCCCTTCCCACCCCACTAACCTGCTTTCCAGCTCTGTTCTCCTGTGCAGGGCAACAAAAGAAGACCCAGCTGATCAGCTGGGACTCGGGAGGCAGAGAATAGCTGGGGGCGGGGCCAGTCAGAGGTGGGATTTGCCGGTTCTCTTAACTACTCAAAATTTCCGCTACTGGTTCTCCAGAGCTAGTCAGAACCTGCTGAATACCACCTCTGCTATAGCATTAGTTCACCTCTAATTTGCAATATTCCCCTTAGAAAAAATGAATGTGGTATACAGCACTTTGCAAGAATACATAGGGAAGCCAGAGAATATTTAAGATGCCAGAATATGCATGATGTCCTTTAATTTTCAGAAAGGGTTAAGGAACTTAGGGAAAGCAAAAATGATTGAAAAAGGAGATGCTCTCTGGGATTGGAAAGCAAACCAAGGTTTTAGGGCTGATACAAATGCAATGTTTACAAGAGGACAGCTTTAAGTGCCCCCTACTTAGCTAATTCTATCTATAAAATGGAACGAAGCTGGCTACATTTCAAATACTAACATATATTTTGAGTTTGTGGGTAACTCTAGACTGAGGGTGGCATACTGTTGGTGATTCAATACAGGGCGGGATGAGGGAACGCAGTGGGTTGCCCGTGTCATATGAGGAGAACTATGGTTTTTCATATATTTTTCCGAGGTTTCCTGGGGGCGGGCAGTTGGATCTCTTTTCTTCCATTTAAATCTGTGTGAAATTTATTTTAGGGTTTACATTACAGCTTTCACGCTTCCCAATCCCGCTCCAATGGTGGGCCCCTGATTTTCAGAAACTATGTTTAGAGGGGGAGTACAAAAGGAGAACAACCACGAAAGGTTTGAAGGTTCCCCTCAACTGCAAAATTCAACGGCTGGAGATGCAGAGGCTGAAAATCATAGCTCTGCTGCTGTCGTACCTCTTCTGCTTGCACTTAAACGCTACACTATCCTATTTGAACAAAACACATTGAATTGTCTGAATTATTTATGATCTGCAGAAGCAGTAGGTTTTAGTACAGTGGTGTTTGCCTGAAGTTGGTTTTCCAAGAGTGAGGATAGCTTAAGTAAATCAAATTGGGGAAAATTCTTACGTGCATAGCGAAAAGGGCACATAGGAACACATTCTGAATACTTCAATCTTTCAAAAATCCCCCCCGTGGTAGCGAAATTATGATCACTCAGATGATAATCTGATGTGGTATCCTTTAAATATCATGGACTACAACTATCTTCATACTAAGCAATTGCAGGCACCAGTTTCCAGAACGTTGTAAAATAATTAGAAGCGGACAAAAATATTTTTTTCAGTTTTGTTTGTGGGAATTCTACATGAAAGTAATCAAACAGACAACAATGGAGTTCAAGGCTGTTGATGTTCCTCAACTTTTAATAGAATGTTAACTTCTCGAAGCTTGAGCTCCTGTTATGAACAAAGAAGTTGTGGGACCCAAAAGAAGCAAAAGAAAAGAAGCATGTTGTATTAAAGAAAGGTATTGCAACATCACCAGGACAGTTAACTTTAATAAAAAAGAAATTTAAACAGAATAAATGACTTGAAATATTCTCCTCCTCCTCCTCTTCCTCCTCCCATTCCTCCTCCCATTCTTTCTTAACATTCCTTCTGCATCCCATGGTGATGGCCTCCATATAACCTCTTAGTTCCATGATCATCAAAATGCTCAGTAGGTATCACCCTTGCAATTCCTGGGGGAAAGTGTTTCCTTGAAGTTAAACCATGTGCCCATTGGTGATGTGAATGGACCTCAAGTACAGCAGAACCAGTGGTGGGATTCAATTTTTTTTTTACTTCTAGTTCTGTTGGCGTGGCTTGGTGGGCATGGCAGGGAAAGATACTGTAAAATCTCCATTTCCACCCCACTCCAGGGGGAAGGTTACTGCAACATCCCCATTCCCTCCCCACCCCACTAACCTGCTTTCCAGCTCCGTTCTCCTGTGTAGGGCAACCAAAGAAGACCCAGCCAATCAGCTGGGACTCGGGTGGCAGAGAATAGATGGGGGCGGGGCCAGTCAGAGGTGGGATTTGCCGGTTCTCTGAACTCCTCAAAATGTCTGCTACTGGTTCTCCAGAACTGGCCAGAACCTGCTGAATACCATCTGTGAGCAGAATCCTTACAGAGCCCAAGGAGAATGTCTTGGTTCATCCAACGGAGCAACTCTTAAGGGGCCAAGGCCCATCACTGAAAAACACCAGCCAAAGGTTTCGTATCAAAACCAACCACTGCTTAATAAGGCATTCTGGCCCTCTCGCTGACTCCATTTCTCTTTGTGCTGAAGAGGTATTTCCCGCAGAGGAAATCTCTCCAGTCTTTTATGGTGCAGCTTGGCAGTCTTAACAGGATGCTAACATCCTGATTCCCCCACCCAATCTTTGCAGCAAGTTTTTGAAGCCCTCCTGGCTGCCGCACCCCCAGGAGCACAAGTAAACTTTCCTTGAATAGACACTGATTAGTCTCTCCAGCCCACCCAAGCTGGGCTGCGAAAGTCCTCTGCGGGCCCTCATATCCCGATGCTTTCCTGGGCTGTTATGACTTGGAGAGAGCTTGCTGTAACTTGGGCACTACAATCTGGTGCAATGCAACAGTTTACCAGGACTGGCTTACGCAACATACCCACATACCCTGCAGGCATTCATGTACACATATGTGCATTATGAGACACATTCTGGGAGTTGATGCTAATACTGGAAGAACTGTAGGAGAATGGGAGTTTCCCTCCTCTCCATTTAAACATTGCTTTTAGTTTGCAGAAGAACTAAACTCGCACCTGTTGCTTTCACACATCTCTCCTACCTTTTCGGAAACCAAGAGAAAATACAGGAAAAGAGCCTGCTCTTTTTTTTTTAAAATGGCAAAACAGGTAGCCCTTGTTTAGCAACTGCCGTGTTTAATGACAGTTCACAGTTAAGATGACGATGAAAAAAGTAACTTTGTGACCAATCTTTGCATTTTATCACCTTCGTAGGTCTGTAAAGCAAAGGAAAGCTGAAAGAAGATCTTAAGCAGAGATGGGATTTATTTGGTGGCCGCTTCACTCAGTGATGGTGTTGCCAATCCCAAATGTCATTGCTAAATGTGAACTACTTCTATATCTAAGATAATAGATATAATTTTTAAGGCCATCATAATCCACTCCACCTATCCTTGACTCAATAGAAAACTTTCCTGGCATGAAATTGGTTATCCATATTTTGTCTGCCTGTCTACCTGCCTGCCTCTCTCTCTCACACACACACAGACATCTCTCTCTCTCTCTCTCTCTCACCTCTCTATCATATCTTCTCTCTCATCTATCTATCTATCTATTATCTATCTATCTATCTATCTATCTATCTATCTATCTATCTATCTATCTATCTATCTATCTATCTATCTATCTATCTATCTATCTATCTATCTATCTATCTATCTATCTATCTATCTATCTATCTTATCTATCTTATCTATCTATTTATCTATCTATCTATCCATCATCCATCTATCATCTATCTATCTATCTATCTATCTATCTATCTATCTATCTATCTTCTATCTATCTATCTATCATCTATCTCTATCTATCTATCTATCTATCTATCTATCTATCTATCTATCTATCTATCTATCTATCTATCTATCTATCTATCTATCTATATCTAATCTATCTTATCTATCTTATCTTATCTTTCTATCTATCTATCTATCTATCTATCTATCTATCTATCTATCTATCTATCATCTATCTATCTATCTATCCATCCATCCATCCATCTTATCTATCTTATCTATCTTATCTATCTATCTATCTATCTATCTATCTATCTATCTATCTATCTATCTATCATCTATCTATCTATCTATCTATCTATCTATCTATCTATTCTATCACCTATGTATCTAATTTTAAATCTGCCCAGTTCCCTCACTACATTGCAGATTCCTATCCTGCCTCTGTTTCAAATTAGTCCCAATCCCCTAATTTTCCTCCGAGATAATGGGTGACAAGGTCTAAGAGCTTCTAAATTCCTGAAAGGTTTTAGAATAAGTAGGAGAAAGGATACTTGAATGTTGGTGCAGTTAAAGTAAACATAATTCAAGCCTGTTTCTGTCATGGCCTGGAAAGAAGATGAAGGAAAAGTCATGGACTTAATGGTAGACAAAAAGATGTTGCCAGGATATGCTTGCTACATGGTTAGGTGCAAATAGGGAAAGGTCCATACATGTTCTGCATTTAATATTAGCAAGACTTGCATAAATGTATTAATGAAAAGGGCAACACAGCTTCTCCTCCTCACGTGTCTTAACTAAACATGGGAGGAAAGAAAATGTGGGGTTTTCCAGGTCAGAATGAACATGTCCTATTAGAAACCTCACAGGAACTGTGATTGTCTTGAGCATAAATGCTGTTTTCCAAGCTGTTCCGGATTATGTAAGTCACCAAAGGGTAATTAATTCAGCCAAATTTATCATCTGCAATTACAAGTTCATTATTTATCTTCCATTTCTCAATTGCCATTTACAATCCCATGTTTATTTGGCATTGTTTGCATTTAGAATTCTCCCCAGTCGGTCTAATTGGAGTATATCGCTGAGTATCTCAGCACGGCATAAATGCATCTGAAACGCATAACTACAAGTATAAATGGGAGAGGTGGATACTTTGTGATTGCCTCAAATTCTGGATTTTCACAGTTGATAGGCATGAAAGTGTTCACTGGCTATTTTTCATTTCAAAAGTCATTTCTCTTCGAGCCCAGTCATACAGCTTTACAGGAATGCCTTGAATGTTGAAAAAGATGACAATAATAGCAGCAGCAACAAGTTGGCTTCAATAAACAGGAAGGTTTTCTCTGATTTTTCCCAAAGTATCATGGAGCATTTTGGTTAACATTCATACTTCAAGTCACTTGCTCCATTACCTTATTAAATTGTTATTTTGCCCTGGTTTTTCCCCCCCGCTACTCTCAATCCAGAGGAATCAGGCATGTGGTTTTGAAATTTCTCGCCTAGTCCCAGGGAGTGAATGTTAGTTGTACTAAAAAGGCTTTTCAGCTGTCAAATATGACAGGTCTCCTGATCAAGCAGCACTAAATCTGAAGGCTTCTTACATCTCCGGATGTCATCGGGGACCATGACTCCTGAGGCAAAAAGACACCAGTCTGTCAATCAGCCCCTTCCAGCAGTTTCTCTGCATTCCAGCAGGAACAGCAAACCAGCTCTACTCGTTCCTAAAAGACACAGGGACTCTGGAACTTTCCCCGCACACGTGAATCCTGGGAGAGTTCATTGAGATTAAAAGTACACCATGACAGTCCTTAAATGTTTTCTGCAGGTCCGCTGCCCTCTATTTTATTTATTTATTTATTTTATTTATTTGATTTGCCAATTGTTTACAAGATAATAAGTATAAATGTATACATAGTTGTGAATACATGAAATGGGTACATATAAGAAAAATAAAAGAATAAGAGAAACAATAGGACAGGGACGGTAGGCACGTTGGTGCGCTTATGCACGCCCCTACAGACCTCTTAGGAAAGGGGTGAGGTCAATAGTAGACAGTCTAAGGTTAAAGTTTTTGGGGTTTGGGGAAGAAACTACAGAGTCGGGTAGAGTAAATTTGCTCTAAATTTGCTTGCTTGCCCATCAGGGAGCAGAGAGAACTAGCATGGGAAGCCATTAAGGAGCTGAAAGAAAGAGACATTGGCGATGGGGTGAACTCTAGAAAACTATCCGGAAAATCTGTTCGGATGTGGGTATTTTACCCTGCCCCCTCTAAGCACCAGGAGGAACAAAGAACAATATGTGGCTGGCACTGAAGTCTGCTTCCTGGGGGAAAAAAGCTCAACTTCTCTCCGCTGCCTCCCAGCCGTGTAACCTCTTTGGAAATTTCACCAGACGCTGAACTTGTGGTCATCAGGGGTTGAAGTGTCCTCATTTTTGTTGAGAGTGACAGATGAGAATGATCAATCGCCGCAGTGAATTCCACGGCTTACGTACAGGATCAACTGTCACACTTGGGCACTTTAGTCATAGGAGTTGCGGAATACAAAAAAACATTGGTCAGCAGCTAAAGGGTAATAGGAATAAATGATTAGCTCATGAAATGTTTGGAAATTTAAGCATAATCCGTCGTGGACTTTAGTGTCATAATTTGCCTTATTAGGGCATTAGATTCATTTTTCATTCTGGTCTCGGCTGGCTGAGCTGTGAAGGTAATTCCTTCCTTCCTTCCTTCCTTCCTTCCTACCTCCCTCCTCCCTCCCTCCCTCCTTCCTTCCTTCCTTCTTTCCTTCCTTCCTTCCTTCCCCTCCCTCCCTCCCTCCTTCCTTCCTTCCTTCTTTCCTTCCTTCCTTCCTTCCTTCCTTCCTTCCCTCCCTCCCTCCCTCCCTCCCTCCCTCCCTCCCTCCCTCCCTCCCTCCTTCCTTCCTTCCTTCCTTCCTCCTTCCTTCCTTCCTTCCTTCCTTCCTTCCTTCCTTCCTTCCTTCCTGGCCACTAACAACCTGGGAAATCTTGACATCTGATGGATCTTAATTGATCCCAGCCACGCCCTGGAGCAATGGCAAAGCAAGTGCCACGGTGACGAGGCCACGCTTTTTCACCTTCTCTCCCCTTAACAAAATGTTACCAGGGAGATACGGTCTGTGGCTTCTGCATATTATTTCCCTGGAACATGAAGTTTGGACCTTTTGGTTCTAAAGTTCATAGGGCATTATTCATGCCGTTGGTTGGCCTGAGTAATTGCTGCTGATTGATGGGGGATGCTTTGACCTCTGGCCCCAGCAAAGGAGAACGCTACAGCCCCACCCTGCTGCCTAAGGAAGGAAAGCCAGTCATGTAGGGAACATTAGTGCAGGCCGTTCTTTCGTGGGTGGGGGAGATTTCCCCCCCTTGCTTATGCTTTCTAAGCAGAGCCAGGCACTGGGGGAGAAGAAAAGGAGGTCCTTCTGGACAGATGGAAAAGCAGTAATGATCCCTAAGGTCGTGAGAACATATCACACTGCCCTAGGGAAGATTTTCTGAGAACAGGGACTGGCTAAATGTGCTCTAAATGGAGTTGAGCTGGACTAGGAGGTTAAACCCCTCCTCCCATTCATCTGGCTAAAATCTTCTATTATATGGTCGCCGTTGTTATTTAGATTTCTCTGCTGCTGAATCTCTCCAGCTAGTGCTGTTCCAAAGTGTTGATGGCATGACTGGAAAACAATACAACCAGTAGTTGGATTCGATTTTTTTTACTACCGGTTCTGTGGGCATGGCTTGGTGGGCGTGGCAGGGAAAGGATGCTGTAAAATCCCCATTCCCTTCCCACCCCACTAACCTGCTTTCCAGCTCTGTTCTCCCCTGCAGGGCAACAAAAGAAGACCCAACCAATCAGATGGGACTCGGGAGGCAGAGAATAGATGGGGGGGGGGCAGTCAGAGGTGGTATTTTCCGGTTCTCTGAACTACTCAAAATTTCCGCTACCGGTTCTCTAGAACTGGTCAGAACCTACCAAAACCACCTCTGAATACAACAGTTCATTTAGTGACTAAAGTTACAACACCACTGAATTCAGTGAGTTATGACTGTTTTCTACACTGATGGCCTTTGAGCATCACCCATGATCATGAGATCAAAGCTCCAATGCTCAACAATGGACTCACACTTATGACCATTGGAGGGTCCCGAGGTCATATAAAACACTATTTGCGACTTTCTGATGAGCAAAGCCAATGTGGAACGGATTCACTTCACAACCATGTTAGCTTAACAACGGTAGGGATTTATTTAACAACTGTGGCAAGAACGGTTCATTGCAGCATCTTCTCATCACATGATCAATATTGGGATGCTTGGGAACTGGCGTGTGTTTATGACCGTTGTAGTGTGCGCAACGGTTGTGTGATCATCTTTTGCGGCCTTCTGACAAGCAAGTCAGTGGGGGAAGCCAGATTCACTTAATGACCATATTATTATTAGCTTAACAACTGCAGTGATTCACTTAACAACGGTGGCAGGAAAGTTCATAAAATGGGCCAAAGTCCACTTAACAACCATCTTGCTTAATGTCAACTCATAAAATATTTCTATGGTCTTTTTAGAGTTGCCAACAGAGAAGGAGGGGAGAGCAGTGCACCAGCTTGGAAATCGAAAGTGCATTCCATACATAGTTTTTCAAAGATAGTAACTAGGTAACTGAAGTTTCTGCTGCACAAAATTCTAACTGGAGAGCATGATTGGTGACTCTTGGCTATGGATGTGTCCCACTGGAGAATATGAATTACGATACACCCAGCGGGTGGGGGAAAACTAGGGTCAAGGGTGACAATGAATTATGTGTCTCAGAGTCAGCTGCACCCAGGCAGTGCCGGACATGTTAACTCCCAATAAATCCTTTGGAAGTTTTGGAAGTTTTGGCTCGAGACTCATGATTTAATTGGGGAAACTGTTGAAATCCTGACACAAAAATTGTTGGTCTCAATTGGGGTCATTAAGTTGAGGATTACCTTTATTTCCTTGACTCAAAGCCCTGTCTCTGAGAGAATTGGCTCCAAGTTGAAGCAGGAGGTCCTGTAGACATTCTCCCCACCACCAGTCAGGATGTTTTGCTGCCTGATTAGGACAAGATCAGAAGACTCCGCAGCTGTTTGGCGTTGAAGAGGAAAAGGGTGCTTCAAAGGGAGTTATCTGCGTTGCACCTGTTAGCAGCTTCTTAAAGCAGCTGCATCTTTTTCCCCAAGGTTGCACAGCTGCCGTTTGCAGCTGCAGGGCAATTCCGGGAATAGACACTTTTGATTTAAGGAATTGTGGACAGGTGGCAACTGCCTACCCACGCACGCCCCAAAGTCTTCTTTTGAGTCTGAACTGCTGCACAGTCCCATGAATTGGTATGGTTGGCTGGCTGGCTGGAAGCTGGCTGAATCCAACATTAGACTAGGATTCTAAAAATTCTCAGGGACGAATTGCATTCTGGTCAGCACTTCTTCACTCACCTACCATCGGGTAGGAGATATAGAAGCATAGCCAGCTGCACCAACAGGCTGAAGAACAGTTTCTACCTGTGGGCTGTCAGACTTCTGAACGGAAAATAACTTCATGTCAACGTAGTGTGACAGTGTTTCATGGCCAGCGCGTTGTGCAATAAGGTCACATAGTGTAATAAGATTGGGACTGGGTTAGGGACTTCTGTCCTCACTGTGAGTTGTGTTGGGGGTATGTGTGTGTGCACGAAGGGAGGCTCAGCCAATCTCATTGTACACATGTTGTGCACTGACAACAAATGTTGTGCACTGACAATAATGATTGACTGGTCTTTGCTCATCACTCCACTTTTGGGCAGGAAGCTTATTTCAGATTTCTAAGGGTGATGTATGATATATCTAGTGCGTCCTGGCAGGGCTGCTGCAACTCCCCGTGTTAAATTCAGAAGCCTGTGATAAGCTTAATTAAAACAACAACTAGTCAAGTCACCTTTTAGGTTCTGTAATTACCATCCAAGTTACCTAAGCTTTTTAATCTTCATTTTTGTGACATGCATTATATTTATGAAGCCTTCATTGTCTTCACATTAAGTATAGTCTCATTATTTTTTATTGTCCTTTAGTTTTTATAATGGTTTGTTTAGTAATGTGTTAATAGTTGAGATTGTACTTGGTGAACAGTACATTTTGCTACATATTGTTTTTGTGCTGGTCTATGGCCATTATATTGTCTATTTATCCAGCTGTCTGTCCATCCTTAATATTGTATGGTGATGTAATATCATGCTTACATTATTGTTATAGGGGAGATAAGAGCAGGGATACATTCCTTGCAGGACAAAACATATATAATGATCTGTTCAGAGTTTTGCAGCATAAATTCAATGCCAGAAAAGTAAACACAGATGACTGAGGCTTCATTTAACTTCTTTATAAACACAAAGTAAATTTTATACCAGTTGTAGATTTCTCCAACATGGAGCAAACTCAAAAAGAAGCAGACATCAGTTTCACATTAGTTCAGCAGGCAAGCAGAGGAGAGAAGCAGTTTCATTTTCAATAGACAGACTCAGAGCTTAACATAGCTTCAGAGGTGCAGAGCTTAATATAGAGCCACACCTATGCTACTTCTAGTTTCAGTTTCCAAACAGTCCTCATTGGCTGACTTAGTTGCTATGACTATTCATTGGCTGACCTTGTTACCATGCTCTTTTCCGGTTCATGAATATACTCTGACATGATCCCTATAAGGTAGTCCTTGACTTATGTTCACAACTGGGACCGGAATTTCTGCTGCTAAGCCAGGAGGTTGTTAAATGAGTTCTACCTGATTTTAAAACTTTTTTTTGCCACGGTCGATAAGTGAATCCTTGCAGCTGTTAAGCGCAAGGATTAAGTGCACATAGACTTTAAGCAAATTGGCTTCTCCCATTGGCTTTGCTTGTCAGAAGCCAGATGGGAAGATCACGAGTGGTGATCACATGACCCAGGATGCTTGCAACCGTTTTTAAATACATGCCGGTTGCCAACCACCCGAATTTTGATCATTTGACTGTGTAGATTAGGGGGTGTCAAACTCAAGGCCCCGGGGCAGGATCCGGCCCACGGGATGCTTAGACCTGGCCCGTGGTGCCTCTGCCAGTGAAAATGGAACTCGGGAGGACCCCCTCACGAGCTCCGTTTTCACTGACAGAGGGCTGCAGGAGGTGATCATAGCCGAAAACGGAGCTTGGGAGCCCATTTTCGCTGGCAGAGCACTTGGGCCATCAAGTGCTCTGACACGAATGACATCAAGCTGGCCATGCCTACCCTGGCCACGCCCATTGAGGTTCAAACACAACCTTGAAATTGAGTTTGACCCCCGTGGTGTAGATGCTCTGGTGGTTATAAGTGCAAAGACCAGTCATAAGTCACTTTTTTCCAGTGCCATCGTACTGAAGGATTGTTAAATGAATGGTTATAAATTGAGGACTACCTGTAATTGGACCAAGACTTTAAGCTGGTGCACCATTGAGTCTTTCTTGACTCTAACTATAATTTGCATGTTCATTTATGTTTAGTTGTGTAAAGCATCTCCTTTACACTGGACTACAGTTCTTCTCCAATAGAAAAGGACAGGCAGCCAGGGATGGGATTCTACCAGTTTGCACCTATTCGCTAGAACCGGGTTGTTAACATTCTAAGCAGTTCGGAGAACCGGTTGTTAGAAGAAATTACTGGCCTAATCCTGTAAGGAAGGCAGGAAGGAAACATTCTGGTGTTGCTTATAGAAACTGCCTCTCTTATTATTATTATAAAACCCTTATTACATTCTTGGCAGGACTAGACTTCCTGTCTCAGGAACTTCTCTGGAGTTTTCCCCCCCTCTTTTCCTGGTACTTTGCTTGTGTGGAGTGACCATTCAAAGTTACAATGGCACTGAAAAAAGTGACTTATGACCATTTTTCACACTTACAACTGTTGCAGCATCCCCACAGTCATGAGAGGCCAGGTGAGGAGATGCGTGCCTCGATGTGAGTGATGTTGAGTTGGCCACACCCACCCAGTCCCATGACCATCAAGCCATGCCCACCACCTAAGGCATGCCCACAGAACCGGTTGTTAAAAATTTGAATCCCACCCCTGCAGGCAGCCGTTTCTCTCAAAGCTCCTGCAATGGGTGAACCAATTAGAGCAGGGGGTCTCCAACCTTGGCAACTTTAAGACTTGTGGACTTCAACTCCCAGAGTTCCTTAGCCAGCAAAGCTGGGAGTTGAAATCCACAAGTCTTAAAGTTGCCAAGGTTGGAGACCCCTGAATTATAACCCTGGGAGAGGAAATGCTGGATATTTTTGAACATTCCTTGGGTGATTTCTTGTCTGGAATTGCTGAATTCCTTTGCTTTAATTCTTTACTTTTCTCATGGCTGGGATTCAGGTACACAAATCTGAAAATTATTGGTTTGCGTCTCAATGCAGCAAGAGCTCCCTAAATCAAGGTAGATCCAACTGAAGGTGGGCTTTACAGCTAGATCTCTAGGGTGTTTCCAAGTTAGAATTTTTATTATACAATTGCTCATTTATAGAATTTTAGGGGAAGGGAGGAGCTGAGGATGGTTTTCCACTTGCAGTTGACTTACATTTTCCCACCACTTGTGATTGCTTAATGAAGTATAGACTAGACAACATATACAGTGTCTTCTGACTGCTAATACCATGCCCAGAAAGATGGAATCTCTTTAGGGAGATCTACTATGGAAGGAGATCACCTAGCAATGACTCTTTCCTGAATTATTGCTGACTAAAGGGATGCCCAGAGAGGAACTGAGAAGATGACTATTAACCCAGGTAGGTTCACTTAAAATTAAAGGCCTTCAAGAGATGCAGTCCTCCAAATTGAGTTGAGCGGCAGCTTGTCAAAAGTGGAAGGGCATATTCCATGTATCTAATAGCAATACCACTTAGGCTTGTATACTGCTCCATAGCCCTCTCTAAGTGGTTTACAGGGTCAGCATATTTTCCCCAGCTATGTAAGGATGGAGTGCAGCCTTACCCAGCCAGCTGCAAATGTGCTGGCTCACAATTCCCAAAGACCCAGTGGTGCAGTGGTTAAAGTGCAGTATTGCAGCCTAACTCTGCCCACAGCCTGGAATTCGATCCTGATGACTCAAGGTTGACTGAGCCTTCCATCCTTCCAAGGTTGGAAAATGAAGACCCAGATTGTTGGGGGGGCAACATGCTGACTCTGAGTGTAAACCACTTAGAGAGGGCTGTAAAAGCACTATGAAACAGTATATAAGTCAAAGTGCTATTGCTATTGCTGTAACCAATGCATCTGAAGATGCCAGGTTTTAGGAGAATAGGATCATACCTGATTTGGGGACTTCCTGGAGTCCCCAAATAGCTTTCAAAGACATCCAGACTGGCAGCATATTAAATGACACAGACCCTATAAAAAAGTCAGTCAGAATTCCACCCACCCCCCACAATTATATGAGTGTTCTGAACATTTGAAAATAATACCTAACTAGCTCTGTACCCGTGCTTTGCTACAAAACTATGTGATCGGGCTTAGTTTTTGGGGAGGAAAATAAGAGGGGGTGGGGGAATTCTGCCTCTGCCTACCAGCATCCATTGGTATTCATCTGGCTAGCATCCTGCCAGTGTGTGAGACAGTTGAGGGCTGTTTGGAAACTGAAACAGTATTTGCTGTGTGAGCAAAAAGAAGACAGCAAGGAGCCTGGGCGTGGCTTAGCTCAACTGTTCTGTACTAAAGCCGCTTGGTGCTGTGAAACTAAAACTGAAGTTCCTCTCCTCTGCTTGTGTTTTGCATTTGGAACAGATTTCTTTTCAGGGGGGAAGGGGAGTAGAACTCCATAGCATCAGAGCGTGTTAATAATAATATAGGAAATACTAATGCTGTGATGGTCATTTCAAAAAATCCTTTCTTAGTGAGTACCTAGAAGCCAAGAGGAACATACGTACCAAATTTCAAGTTTGTAGACTTTATGGTTCTGGAGATTTTGGAGATTTTGGGATGATACATGAGTGGTATTTCGCTTTTTTATATATATATAAATTTATATATATATATATCAGACTGATTCTCCAAAATCAGGCCATCTCAGTTCAGCCATGTCAATTGTGAGCTTATGAAGTCGAGCTGCCTCTTTTACTGTCTACTGAAAATAGTAGATTCCTGTTGTGGGCCTCAGTGCCAGCTGCAGGATTTGGTAACAGAAATCCTGGCCAAATATTCTCAGTGGGCCTCTTTAACCTAGACAGCCCTAGTGTGCATTTTGTTATGCAAGTATGCTTGAGAGTGAGTGAGTGTGTGTGTGTGTGTGTGTGTGTGCACGCCTTGTAACGGATGTGTTACAAACATGTACGGCTGGAACACAACGTGCTCGTTTCAACTGTGCTGCTGCTATTAAAACAACCCACCTCCCTCTTGTCCAGGAGCTGCATAATGTAAAGTACTAAATATATATACAAACACAGTGTTTTCTTCGCAGAAACAGAATTAACTAGAATCAGATGTCCTGCAATTTATTTCCTCCTTTTAAAAAACTGATTTTTTTTTTCATTTCTAGTAATATAACCACCATGATATGCCCAGGAGGGCTTGTATTCACAAAAACCTTGAAGATGTTTAGACATTCATAAAACACAAAACTTTTGGGTGGTTTTTTTTTTTTTTTAACTTGTGTGCATGAACCTCCATCCCTCCTTGATGTCTGCATGACTGATGGTCAAATTTACAATTTCAGAAATGGAAGGCAAACTTTGCCCTTTCACCAGCAATGTTCTTACATAGAGTACGTCAACTTCTTAAGAATAAGCAGCCATTCATTTTTTATGGGGGGGAAAGGAAAAGATACACAGAGCAATATTTACAGAAGACTAAACTAGCTTTTCAGATAACCTTCTCCCTTGCTTTCAAGAATCGGCTGTTGTTTATCAACACATCCCTTAATCTGCATGTCTGCTTTTTGGATTTTCTTTCTTGACTGGGTTACCCCTGTGCTGGAATTTGGGAGAAGAGAATGGAACTGGCTTTATAGGTGTCATTGGATGGTGTCATGCAAAGCTTTAAAGATACTCCAGGCAAGGAGCTAGAAGGTTACTACACTTCCAAACTTCTGGAGGAAAGGTTGGGTATCAATTTAACAAAGAAATAATAACAATCAAAGTAAAGCAGAAACAGGAACTCCACGACTCAAATAAATTTAGTGCTCTCTGAGGGTTTTATTGAGGTGATATTGAGGTGACATTGGCAACCGATTCCACGCTACACCAAAGCTGAATCTCACTCAACCACACAGCTGCCATTTCCTTGCCCCATCAAATGTTCTGCAGAAATGTTGAACAAAAAATGGTGACCAGAATAATTATTGATGTAAACATCACAGCTCAATTTTGAAGGAAAAACAGACAATGTTTGGAAAGCAGCAGGATGCCAAGACATTAATCGTTTAAACCAGAATGTATTTGTTTGTTCAATACAGTGGTGGGGTTAAAATTCTTTTACTACTGGTTCTATGGACGTGGCTTGGAGGGTGTGGCAGGGGAAGGTTACTGCCAAATCTCCATTCCCTCCCCACCCCGCTAACCAGCTTTCCAGCTCCGTTCTCCTGTGCAGGGCAACAAAAGGAGACCCAGCTAATCAGCTGGGACTCGGGAGGCAGAGAATAGATGGGGGCAGGGCCAGTCAGAGGTGGGATTTGCCGGTTCTCCGAACTACTCCAAATTTTGGCTACCGGTTCTCCAGAACTGATCAGAACCTGCTGAATAATCACCTCTGGTTCAATATCACTAACCGCCCATTTCAAATATGAATGGTTGAGGGAGCTAGGAATATCTAGCTTATCAAAGAGAAGAAATAGGAGGGACATGATAACTGTCTTCTAGTACTTGAGGGGTTGTCACAGTGAAGGGGAGATTGACTTATTCTCCAAAGCACTAGAGGGCAGGACAACTAGTAATGAGTGGAAATTGGTTAAGGAGAAATCCAGCCTAGGAGAAATTTTCTGACAGGACAGTGAGAACAATCAGTGAAATAGCTTGCCTCCTAAGGTTGTGGCTGCTCCATCACTGGAGCAAACTGGACAACCATTTGACTGGGCTGGCATAAGATCTCCTGCCATCAGCATGGGGTTGGACTAGAAGACCTTTGAGGTCCCTTCCAGCCCTATGATTCAACCTTCTATTAAGTAGATGGTGAACAATAATAAATCAGTTAAAGACCAAGTCCAAGGACAGTAGTCCTCGACTTAAAGCAACAATTGAGGAAAGGACATACCATTCCTTCCTTAAGAGCTGGCAGGGCTCTGCCTTCCCCAAGGAAGAATTAACCATCACTCAGACTCAGTTTCATGTCCTCTCCCAGGCAGCCTTGACCATCTGCTAGAGGTGCTGTGTATTTCTCACAGTAATATTACTCCTTTGAAGAAAAGACCGAGTCATCTGAAACAGGACTGCTGGGCAACTATCTGTGGATGCAATAATGACAGAGAAGTCATGGCTGCTGCCCTCATTGTCATGCGGTAGCCCCCAATAGCAGTTGTAGCTTGTGTCCTATCCTCTTTGTTTCTTGTTGTTTTGCACTAGTGCTGTAGCCAGGGGTGAGCTTCAAAAATTTTAGCAAAGGGTTCTCTGCCAGGTTGCTGGGTGGGCGTGGCCATGGTGGGCGCAGCCTAGTTGGCCTCCTGCACCACGGCGGGGGCGTTTTTGCCCTCCCTGGGCTCCGAAGGCTTTCCTCGAGCTTCTGGGAGTGCGAAAATAGCCTCCCAGGGCTCCAAAGGCTCTCCGGAAGCTGGAAACGGACCCATTTCCAGGCTTCCTGAACCTCCAGGAGGCCCGTTTTTGCCCTCCCCGAGCCTCTACATATGACCTGCACATATCCACATCCAAAACAGGCTGCTTGGGGACTCTTGGGAGGGGCGGGGTGGGCGGGCCCAGCCAGGAGTGAGATTTGGGGGTTCTTCAAACTCCACATAATCTTAGGGGCTCTCCCAAACCCCTGAGAACTCCCAGCAGCCCACCCCTGTATATAGCTCTCTTTCGTTTCCTTAGTTCGTCCACATACCACGGAGAGTTGTGGGAACAATGGGTTGCAGAGAGGCTGCTCAGGCATAATCTGGTCCAAAACCACAGCTGCTCTCCCATTCCAAGGTTTCAGTCAGACTACAATCCCAAGCTCCTTCTTCAATCCAGTTGGGTTCATCCGTCTCCTGGGGTGGGTTGATCTAATAGCTTTCCTGTGGAGGGGCTGGTGCCATCATCAGCTCACTCTCTAAGGCTCACCAGGTTGTGATCTGAGGATGACGACAGGGGAGAAACCATCTCCCCCAATTCCAGAGCATCCTGCCACTCTTCCCAGGCAGAAAAACCAGGTCAGATGAATGATCTCTATTGTGCATCTGGCCCTGGATGTCGTGGGAGAGATTCATGGCTGTCATGGTGGCCACATGCTTGTAAGCTATCTGAGACCCTGCAACCAGAGAAGGTTGAAGTCCCTCAAGACCATAATCCCGAGGAACTCCACCACTTACCGACCCAGGGAGTCAAGAATCTCAGGCAGGGATGTTGCTATGCAGCAGTACAACAGCAGCAGTAGTATTCAGCAGGTCCTGACCAGTTCTGGAGAACCGGAAGCGGAAATTTTGAGCAGTTCAGAGAACCGGCAAATCCCACCTCTGGCTGGCCCCACACCCATCTATTCTCTGCCTCCTGAGTCCCAGCTGATCGGCTGGGTCTTCTTTTTTTGCCCTGCACAGGAGAACAGAGCTGGAAAGCAGGTTAGTGGGGTGGGAAGGGAATGGGGATTTGGCAGTAACCTTCCCCTGCCACGCCCACCAAGCCACAGCCACAGAACTGATAGCAAAAAGATTTGAATCCCACCACTGGAGCGCGCACACAGTCACACTCAGCTCTTAGTTATGCACACCTGGTCACTCCTTCACTGACAATCTTCTGTCCTATCTCTCGCTACCTGTCACTATCTGCATTCACAATAATCGCATTCACAAATTTCGCCTTCCCACGTTCATTGTTAACCGATCTGAAATTAATCCACATCTCCTAAAAAGAGCCTCTCGTCGTCCATACCATAAAAACAAAAAAATGCGTATGTTAGCAGTCCTAAAACAATGGTTTCAAACATACCGGTGGGTAGCCCTTTGCATCATCTCTTTTACCACATGAACTTGGGAAAATACCACAAGTGAGCTTTCTAAACTCCTTATGGGGGACCCCCTGGAGTGCAGGGAAGCTGTCATTACCCTCATTGCTTTGTCAAAGGGATAAAGTGAGACAGAAGGATCCAGGCCAAAAAGAGGGCGAACTCTTCAGGGGTCAAGGAGGCAGGGAAGGAGGAGGAGGAGGAGAAACGATCGGTTGGGCTCCTTACTGTGACTCATTCTTCTCCAGATGGCCTGGAGAAGCCCATCTGTGTCTCCCCAGGGTCACACAGGCCTGGGTCCTCTGATTTAGAAGGATAACTGTTCTTGACAATGAGGCCAAAGGGCAAAGGCAGGGGAGGAGCTCCTGCCAAAGGGGAAAAGCCCCATTGTCCCATTAAGCCCAAGGCCAGCAGCACCAGAGTGTGTGAGGGGGGGTGGGAGGGAGAGAGAGAGAGAGAGAGAGGTGTAAATGGTATGAATGATCACCTTCCATTGTTTCCTGTAGTATCTCTAGCAGTGACCTCAATGCTAGAACCAGAGTCAGGTTAGCTAGTCTTCCTAGTAAAACCATCACAATTCCAGTGGAGCCCCCTCCCCCACCCCCTCCCTTGGACAATCCATACGTTTACTTAGGAGATCCCATATTTTTCTTTTCTGGATTTCCTGCTTATAGCAGCGTAGTTATCGTAACTGGTGAATATAAACATTTATGTCTGATTTTATTTGAGTGGCAATACAGCACAACCCTAGATATGTTTACTCTGGTCAGCCTCTTCCAAGGCGAGCCGATTTCATGAATGCACCACCCTTAATGTTTTCTTGGCAACAGCACGGAAGTGGTTTGCCACATCGTCATCTTCTGGGATTTTTCATCTCCCTAGTCTAGTCTACAGCTTCGGTATTGCCTTAGAAGTCTTCCATCCAAGGACTCACCGGGCATAATATTGCTTAGCTTTTGGGATAAAGTCAGCAAGGTATTGCAACCTGATTGAGGTCCCCAACCCACCCCACCCTGACTTCCTTGCACAAGTTTGGAGACCTGTACAGTTTAGAAATCTTATTTTAAAAATACGAAGTTTGGAAGTGACCTTAAGACAAGGGTCTTCAAACTAGGCAAGTTTAAGACGTGGACTTCAACTCTCAGAATTCCTGAGGTAACATGACTGGAAGAGGAATTCTGGGAGTTGAAGTGCAGCAGTCTTAAACTTGCCTAGTTTGAAGACCCCTGTCTTAAGACTATCTTAGCTATACACTTGACATGTTTAAAAAACATATAGATTTATATGTGTACTACAGAAAGAAAAGCATGAACAGCAGGAAACAATAAAAATAGAGTAAAAACTAAGTTGGGTTTCCCTCTCAAGTTTCCCCCTAAATAAAAAAGCAGTTTGACCAATAATTTTTTGTTTACTTGCCAGAGAGTAAGCACGATTTCATCCATCAGAACATGCTAGATTTACATTGTTAATTCCCTTTGCATGAGAAGCCTTTCTCTGCAGCCATGATTAAAAAGGCATTTAAGTCTTTTTTTTTTCTCTTGAAGGGAGGAGATATTTATAAAGATATCAATAAAAAATTGATAGATATCTCTATCAAATATAATAGCATTTGGGAGGAATTCTATATTAGAATACAGACAGCCCACGATTTCTGACAATTGAGCTCAAATTTTCTGTTGAATGTAGAACATAGAATAATAGAGTTGGAAAGGACCTTTCTCGAAAGGGGGCCTATACCATTTCAGACTCTTTTTTTGAAAGTCTCTAGTAATGGAACCCCTACAACTCCTGAAGTTAAACTATTGCTATGCGAGACATTTTCAACACCCTTGTAACTTTGAAAGGTCACTAAATGAACTATTGTAAGTCGAGGACTACCTGTATAAGGTAAAATCTTATTCAAGTCACACTTGCTCCTGCTGACGTGGAGATAAAGTTTTCTTGACTATAATCTGGAAGTTCCCTTTGCAAATCCCTTTTTCCAAGACGATTGCTTACTTCCCAGTCTAGCATACAGTCATGGAATTCCTTGGTGGTCCCCCATCCCAACAGTACTCAGGCTCAAGCCCTCTAAGGTTTTGAGCCCAGACCTGATCAGCCAGGTGCTGCCACCTGCTGAGACATTTCAGGGGACCAAACACATTTGTGTGCTGGTCTCTCACTTTCTCTTTCTCACACAAACGCACACACACATTAGAGCAGAGATCTCCTAACTTGGCAACTTTAAGACTTGTGGACTTCAACTCCCAGGGTGTTGAAGTCCACAAGTCTTAAAGTTGCCAAGTTTGGAGACCTCTGCATTAGAGTACCATCGGATTTGGCAATATGGGAAACTACATCATACCTAGCTAGCTTCACATCTTGTACTAAACTAAAACGTGGTTTAGTTTTGGCTTACGTAGGTGCTTGAAGTTAGGGGTGAAGTATCCTATGATTACTTGTTCAACAAACCATGTTAAAAATAGACCATGCAATGTAGAAATCAAGTCACTGAAATAAATCAATGATTCCTTTAGATCAGGAGTGTCCAACCTGCGGACTTCAACTCTGGACAGCAAGTAATATGGCCCTACAAAATCATAAACTTTTAACATTATGTAATTTTTAGCGTTTTTTAGCAATACTGTATCTTTTATATGTAGCCCAGGATAATTCATCTTCACTCAATGCAGCCCAGGCAAGCCAAAAGGTTGGTCATCCATTAATTAATAGTTTATTCTGGTAAGGAGAATAAATCAATTCTATTGGTAGATTTGATTTGTAGAAGATCAAAAAGATATACCCAATTGCATAGTAATCGTAACAGTTAAAAACTTCTCCCACCCCCACCAAAAAAACTTCATATTATTCAAGAGTATATATATTTTTTTTGTGGAAAAGGTATGAGATTTTATATTTAAATAAATTTCCAGGCTCATATTTTAATTCTGTAATGTCTTGCAGCAAGCTAGATTTGGCTAATGCTAGGGATCTAGTTATAGATCCACCAGAAGTAATTTTATATTAGACTCAATCAGATTTCTCCAGAATTTTAGAGATGCTTTCTTCTGGAGATTCTGGTCACTGAAGTTAGGATCTTCTGCATACGTGCAAAATGTGTGCATGAGTAGCCTTAGCTTAGATTGCCATATCATGGGACTAACTACAGAGCACAATGGCACAAAGGCATAATAAAGGCTTAGACATTTCAACCCTGTTTAAAAAGATGCACTAAATTTTACTGGCTAGAAAAATCTTTCTTACCGCATCATGATGGACATTTTTTAAAATGAAAATATGAAACTTTTTTTTTAATGGAATTAGTTAATGAGAGGCAATAAAAATAACATATGTAAAGAACTATTCCTGTTTTGCTGATTCCACACTGCAAACCTCAGGAACATGGTTTGCTTGAGGGATATGCTCCAAGGCAGGTGGCTGGTTTTTGTGGCAAAGAGAATGCAGGACTGTAGAGTTGTAATTGCAGGAATGTTCCAATCTCGGATGGCAAACCTCAGATAAAGAATGTTTCCAAGCAAATACAACTCAGGTAAACAAAGTCACTAATCTAAAGGAGGATTAGAGACAGGAAGTAAACATATGTTAGACTTTAACTAGAGATAATTAATTGTATGGATTACTGTGCTAAACAGTAACCAAAGTTAAGCAGTAACCAAAGTTAACCAATGATGGAGGATAATTAAAAATGTGTATAAATGCAAGACTAGACTCCAATAAAGTTCATCATGATTCAGTTGTTCATGATCAAACAACTCGACTGCCTCGTCATTACGACACAGGACCAGACAGGTTTTGGCCTAAACCACCAAAGCATTTTAAGGCCCCATTCCAGCACTTTCTCATTGCTGGGGCTGCTTCCTTTCCCATCCCAAAGTAACACCATCAGCGTTCAAGGTTCTAGGTTTTTGCTTTATGTTTTTCCACAGAAAGGTAGAAGCGGATTTTGGAGACCCAGCTGCAAAAGAAGCATGTTCTGACAAAGGCTAAAATAAAGTCCTTTGGGGATGTAAAGATTCTGGCTTATAAAACCAAAGTTCAGGCCTATCTACTGCAATTCGGCCATTCATTTTCTTTCTCTTTATATGTCCTGCTTTAGTCGTGATCTAAATCAACTTTCTACAGCTATTACTATGGTTCATAAGCTGGCATTCCAGTTTATTTCAGATGTAACAGCAGTTTAGCCTCTCTAGTTTCAGTATCCTTGGTCCTTCAAGTTGGAGATTGCCATTTTATTTTTCGATGGTGATCAGTTCTTTACAGATTATTTTCCAGAAAGTTCCTCTCCTCCGTCAGCTGGAAGCCAGGAAAGGCCCTGATCTGGAATAACAATTGCTACAATCCAGACAGGGAGAGGATCCACAATCTCTGCAATATGCTTTGTGTTCTTATGTAACAGGGTCAGCACAGCAGCCATTTTAAGAAACATTTCTTCTATACTTCAAGGTTAATTTGACTCTGTTGGACATGTTACAGCAAATACACTGCTCAAAAAAATAAAGGGAACACTTAAACAACACAATGTAACTCCAAGTCAATCACACTTCTGTGAAATCAAACTGTCCACTTAGGTAGCAACACTGATTGACAATCAATTTTACATGCTGTTGTGCAAATGGAATAGACAACAGGGGGAAAGCATAGGCAGTTAGCAAGACATCCCCAATAAAGGAGTGGTTCTGCAGGTGGTGACCACAGACCACTTCTCAGTTCCTATGCTTTCTGGCTGATGGTTTGGTCACTTTTGAATGCTGGCAGTGCTTTCACTCTAGTGGTAGCGTGAGATGGAGTCTACAACCCACACAAGTGGCTCAGGTAGTGCAGCTCATCCAGGATGGCACATCAATGCGAGCTGTGGCAAGAAGGTTTGCTGTGTCTGTCAGTGTAGTGTCCAGAGCATGGAGGTGCTACCAGGAGACAGGCCAGTACATCAGGAGACATAGAGGAGGCCGTAGGAGGGCAACAACCCAGCATCAGGACCACTACCTCCGCCTTTGTGCAAGGAGGGATAGGAGGAGCACTGCCAGAGCCCTGCAAAATGACCTCCAGCGGGCCACAAATGTGCATGTGGCTGCTCAAACGGTCAGGAACAGACTCTATGAGGGCCCGACGTCCACAGGTGGGGGTTGTGCTTACAGCCCAACATTGTGCATGACGTTTGGCATTTGCCAGAGAACACCAAGATTGGCAAATTTGCCACTGGCGCCCTGTGCTCTTCACAGATGAAAGCAGGTTGACACTGAGCACATGTGGCAGACGTGACAGGGTCTGGAGACGCCGCGGAGAACGGTCTGCTGCCTGCAACAACCTCCAGCATGACCAGTTTGGCAGTGGATCAGTAATGGTGTGGGTTGGCATTTCTTTAGGGGGCCGCACAGCCCTCCGTGTGCTCGTCAGAGGTAGCCTGACTGCCATTAGGTACCGAGATGAGATCCTCAGACCCCTTGTGAGACCATATGCTGGTGCGGTTGGCCCTGGGTTCCTCCTAATGCAAGACAATGCTCGACCTCATGTGGCTGGAGTGTGTCAGCAGTTCCTGCAAGACGAAGGCATTGATGCTATGGACTGGCCTGCTCATTCCCTAGACCTGAATCCAATTGAGCACATCTGTGACATCATGTCTCGCTCCATCCACCAACACCACGTTGTACCACAGACTGTCCAGGAGTTGGGGGATGCTTTAGTCCAGGTGTGGGAGGAGATCCCTCAGGAGACCATCCGCCACCTCATCAGGAGCATGCCCAGGTGTTGTAGGGAGGTCATACAGGCACTGTGGAGGCCACACACACTACTGAGCCTCATTTTGACTTGTTTTCAGGACATTACATCAAAGTTGGATCAGCCTGTAGTGTTTTTTTCCACTTTAATTTTGTGTGTAACTTCACATCCAGACCTCCATGGGTTGCTAAATTTGATATCCATTGATAATTTTTGTGTGATTTTGTTGTCAGCACGTTCAACTATGTAATGAACAAAGTATTTAATAAGAATATTTCATTCATTCAGATCTAGGATGTCTTATTTTTGTGTTCCCTTTATTTTGTTGAGCAGTGTACAACTTGGAATGATATTTACTAGGGGACACAAAGCTTAATATGAATCGTAAGTTTGTATTTCAGTTCTGACCAAATGTTAACTCTGCTTGCTTTGGAGTTGAATGTCAACAGAAATGAAAAGAAAGAGAAGATTGATGAACTAGCTGGTCCTACATAAGTTTGCCTACTGCTTTCTTTTTTCTTTTTTTTGCTTGGTGTCTTAGGAAAATTAGTTAAGGCTCAGTTCCTCAACCAATCACATCTTTTGCGATTTTTAAACTCTTAATTTTTTCCAAATCTAACTGGTGGACTTTTAATGGATCTAGTGGAGCATTAGAAGAGAGATATCAAAATGCGACCAGAGCCATTTTAATCATTCTAAAACCAAACAGGGAAATATGTTAAAGCCGAGGTGTAAATGCACACGGAACCTGAAGTATATTTAAAAATTGCATATATTGTAGTAAGGGTTTCATCTAATAAAAGTTACCCACTTCCTCGGAGTTCTGCCTGCTTCCCTGTCTATAAATACAGTACACACGCCTCTTCCGGAAAAAGAGGGCAGATACATCAATGAGAAGAAACAAACAAGACTACTACAAGATGGGACGACTTTACTCGTGAATTTACAAGAGCCTTCGGAAAGCAGAGCCACTGTTGTTTCCTGTTCGTTTCAGAATTGACTTTCAACTTTTTTTAAAAAAACAACAACCCAGATTCTCAGGGAAGGCGCCGACCTGCAGTTTTAATGGGCGTAGTACCCTGGTGTGCTTTTTTATATTTTTCTTTTACTCCAAATATAGTCCAGTAACGTGGGGGTATACAAGTACCCGAGGAAGACAAGGATCGCCTCTCTCTATCCCTGGAGTGCTGTACATCCCTTGCAGTAATTTAAAATTTATTTTCTTCCACTCGGGAGGGCGTTGCAGCCTCCCAAACGTAAACTTCAAAATCTTCACTTCCTCCCTCCTCCAGCCAGCAGTGCCTGTTGGGAGAAGCCAGCCGTCCTACAAGGCGGCCAGCCCCAAAAGGGGCGTGGCCACCCCTGCCCTTCTCTTTCCTCCGGCGCCTGGAATGTTTGTTAGGTAAACACCGCAGAGTAGAGTTTTTAGCCACGCCTCCTTCGCTCTCCCCTCGCTCACCCTCTCTCTCTCTCTCGCTCTCTCTCTCTCTGGGCCAATGGAAACGCTGGAGCGGTTTCAAGGCTACTCCCTTGTGTAAGAGAGCCACTGGACTGGTGGTAACAAAATAACAAAAGCGTCGAAGGTTGCAAGAGTAACGGGGCTTCTTTCCCCACCCCTCACCTCTTCCTCGGCTTCGCTCCCCGCTTTTGGACCCTTATGCACGGCGGAGAACACGTTTTGGTCCGATTTTGTGGAAAACCCGCCGGGCGGAAGCGAAGCGCAGAAAAGGATCCGGAGCTCGGCTTGTTGTTTATCTGGAGGGAGAGGACTGGAAACCGCCTGTGTCCCATTTCCTCGCGCGCCCGCGCCTCTTCGTGTGGGGTGTGTGTGTGTGTGTGTTGTGTGCGCGGGGGAGAGAGAGAGAGAGAGAGAGTGGGGTGCCCCCCACCACCACCTTTGCTTCAGCCCTGGATTCTCCATGTTGGACCCGATCTGAGGAGCATCTACACGGCTGCCTTTGCAAAGAGCTTACTCCTCGGCTTTGCAACTGAAGGAGGAGCGGGGCGCGGGCTCCCTTCTCCATCGCGTTCATTCCTTCTCTTGCTTCCTTCCCCCCACCCCCACCCCACCCCACTCCACTCCTCCTCGGATATTTCCCTCCTCCGGACTAAAGGATCCCCAGGGTCTGTGGGATTGTTAGATGGAAAGCCGGTCTATCATCACCCAAGTGCAGAGGGACGAAGCCTTGGTCTTTTCAAAACAAGGTAAGGAGGGGAAGTCGAAGTTAGAAACTTGTTTTCTTCCTAGCTGGCCACCCGTCCCGGGGTGGGGGTGGGGGGGGCGGAGAGGGAAGAGACACCCCCTCCCTTCTTCCCCCTCCCCCCCCCTTAAAACAGCCTCGGTTAAACAAAAAAGTGCGCGCGCGGGGTGGTGGTTCACTACACTATTTGCTCCGTGCAAAAATAATAATGGTCATGAAGGAGGAGCTCTGAAGTCCTGGCGTGGGTGGAGGGAGATGGCGTGTTTCTTTAAAAAAAAAACAACCAAAAAACCCCACCACTTTCCTCCCAAATTGTGGGGAGGGTACGCGCGTTTCTTAAGAGAAAAATAAAGCTGCTTCTCCCCACCCCACCCCTTTTCGCGTCCGGATGTATCGCGTAGAGCTGTCAGTCAATCCGTTTAGATTTTTTGTGGGGGGGGGGGCAGCGACAGGTCCGTGCGAGATGTCTCCTCCTCTCCCTCCCTCCCCAAAAATGTCGAAATCGACCGGGCCCTTTGCGAAGTGGGGTGGGGGTGAGACGGAGGGGGAGAGAAGTGAACTTGGTTTCCCTTGGTTGCCTCCCCTGGGAACGGCCTTGTGTTTTGTTTTTTTTCTCCCCCCCCTCTCGGTTTTCCCCGTTCCCGCGTCTTCCTTCCACCCCCGCTTGGTCCGAGGGGAGGGAGGGAGGGGAGAATTTGGGCGCTTCTTGCATAGACCTCTCGCTCTCTTTCATGAGGAAGGGAGGAAAAAACTCTGAACGTTTTGTTTTTCATCTCTCTTGCCTCTCCCCCTCTCCCCGCTTGTCGCCCTTCCGCGCTTGCGTAGCTAAACAGGCACTTGAACCCTTTCCAAACGTTGCTCTTGAATCGTTCCGGATTTGGAGCGGGTGGGTGGTGGTGGGTGGTTTTATTTATTTGTACCCGCCCTTCAAGTCCCAAATCTTAAAAGTCACATTGGAATCATTTTATTTTATTTTATTTTATTTTCGGCCCACCCCAAGTCTTTTCCTTATCGTCTAAAATGAAGACGAAGCCATTTGCGTTGACATACACAAACAACACACAAATAACAAACACGCAACCCACACATCTCCTTAAATCTTAAAAAAAGACCGAAAGTGTCGATGACGGCATGGCCATATTCTCTGAGCGGCGACTTGCCGTGCTTAGAATATATCCCGAGGAATGTAGTCATAGTACTACGGGGGCTTTTGAGGTTGACAATCCGGATTACATTGACTACGTAGCGAGGAAACGGGGCTACCGAACAGGTTTCCTCCGCATAGTGCAATGCCACCATGTAAATCGATTGGGCGGACGGCGAAATGCCCTGTTAGTAAGTCTTTTGAGACTTGTATTTTCGGTATTCCTAAAACAAACCCTCCACAAAACAAAAACGCTTTCCTCTTTGGAGGTTCGCACAGGGTTGGATGGGATCGTTGCGTTTTAATGTTGGCACCTATTTATATTGTTTTTCTCCTACACTCCCTCCCCCCCCCTTTTTTTTCGTTTGTGCTGGTGTTATTCAGCTGATGTTGGCCAACCAGATTTTTCTGCTTAGCTATTGGCCAAAGGACTCCCCCTCCCCTTGTGTTCTTGACAGAAAGGGTCTTGGGGACAAGCAACGGGGAGGTGGGAAAACTGGACAACTTGTCCTCTGTTGGGTGTAGCTTAATTGCTCTCCAGTTGCAAATCTAGATTAGGTGGAGCTACCTCCCACTCTCTCCCCAGGTAAATGAAAGTAGGGGTTGATTTTTTTTTCCCCCTCCAGTAACCTTGCAGATTTACATGCAGCTAAATATGCAAAAGTTATCCCAGATGCATTTGAGCAGCTCTTCCCAAACTGTTGCCTTCCAGGTGGTTTGCCAACTGTGGGAGTTGCAGTCCTATGCCCTATCAGGATGTCAGGTTAGAGCAGGCTGTTTCTGAGGATTGGGCATACCTGCTTTCTGTTGGGGTGGAGAGGGAATGAAAAACGGAGTTCTATTTCTCCTACCCAGTACAGCTATTCTGAGCCCAGATTATTTTATTCCCAGCTGCTTCTGAATCTTTTGCTTTTATGGCGATTTGTGAATAACAATCTAATCATCTAATCATTGATAACACCCCATTATTTTGTCACTGGTCTTAATAAAAGTTTGCCAGGTCAAAAAATTGGATGCTCTGCAGTCTGCAGAGCTGGATGCGTTTTGTGATGGAATCTGAATTTCAGATGTTCCAAAAGAAGGGGTCATCTTGTCAAATTCTCTTACAAGCGGAAAGGTTGTGAGGAAAAGGAGGATGGTTGGAAAGTTCTTATTTGCCAAGAACTCAAACCTGAGTAAATGCAGTAGGTGTCAAGAAAAGTAAAAAGGACTGATTTGGAGAGTGCAAAAGTAATCTTGTGCATAATGACTAGAGGAAGACCCACAAAGCAATAGGGTCCTTAGAGTAAGATTAAAAGGCTGAAGCGAGGGGGAAATAGCTGGTGTTTTTGGAATAAACAGTCATGCATAAAATTGAATTGGTGCATTTAATGAAATGCTTCATCATATCCCCCCCCCCTTTTTTTTTCTCAATGCCTGGAGCAGTTTCATTGCCCGCTCTCCATTTGCCCTACTACACCCTCCCTCCCCTTTTTTTTAAGTTGTCTCTTTTCAGGGAAATGGAGGTTTTTGGTGGCAGCCATCCAGAGAAGCTTGGATATGAGAGCCTCTGGTGAACAAACAAGATGCAAATTAAGCTAAGGCCTTAGCAGGGCCTGCCAAAGTACATTTAAGCCCACTAGCGAGTTTCCAAATACTGCAGCTCTCCCCTGTAATTTAACAGGCAGTTTTCTCTGCAATCTTTGTTGATCAAGGAATGTGAATAAAGGCTTGTAGGAGGACTTGTTGATAAAGGCCTTGGGGCAAAAGCCTGGGGGCTGGGTGCATTTTGTTAGCAATCTGTATAGGTGGCACCAAATAGAGAATGCAGGTTGTTTTTTAATTGAAAGGATTGGCAGTCAGGTGAAGATTTCTACTTGAGAGAGGATTCTGAACCAAGTCTATTTCTGATGCTGTTTTTTTTTTTTTTTTTTTTACTGAAAGAGAACCAGTTTGGTGGTGTATTTAAGGCATAGGCTGGGGTGGTGGGTGAGTTCTAGTTCTGTCTTAAGCACAAAGTCAGCTGGGTGATTTTGGGTAAGTCATTTGCTCTCAGCCCTAAGAACAGGCAATGGCAAACCACTTTTGAAAAACCCTTACCAAGAAAAATGCAGGAATCTGGTAGTCTTCAAGAATCAAACACAATTGAATAGAAACGTTACTGAAATGCACTATAGCAACAGCATTTAGAC
This sequence comes from Notechis scutatus, assembly GCF_049901735.1. Lineage (NCBI taxonomy): Eukaryota > Metazoa > Chordata > Lepidosauria > Squamata > Elapidae > Notechis > Notechis scutatus. The sequence continues at coordinate 138,208,100 of NC_142010.1, forward strand.
TTATATGCCAATTCACAGTGCTTTACAGCCCTTTCAAAGTGGTTTACAGAGTCAGCCTATTGCCCCCAACAGTTTGGGTCCTCATTTTACCCACCTTGGACGGATGAAAGGCTGAGTCGATTTTGCACCTGGTGACATTCGAACTGCCAAATTGCAGGCAGCCTGCAGTCAGCAGAAGTAGGCTGCAGTACTGCTTTTTAACCACTGCACCACTACGGCTCTTCCACTATAAAGTGGTAAATGTTAGGTTTTGGGTTTTTTTTTTTACCAAAAGAGAGCCAGTTTGGTCTAGTGATTAAGGTACCAGGCTAGAAAAGGGGAGCCCATGATTTCTAGTCTCACCTTAGATATGAAAGCCAACCGGGTGACTTTGGGCCAGTCATACTCTCTCAGTCCAATTCACCTTACAGTGCTGTTGTGGGGAAAATAGGAGGAAGAAGGCATATGTTCACACCCTTGAGATATTTGTAAAAAAATTAAAAATAAAGGAAGGATGCAAATAAAATAAAATACGCTAGTGTCCAAAGAAAGAGGATCTGTTGGCTGTGTGCTTAGTTTAAAAGTAGAAAAAATGGTTTTTTTAAAAAAAGAGCACTGAGATTTCTTCTCAACTATTTCAACATTAACCAGAAAGAAAGAAGAGAACAAATTGGTAGGTGATTGTTTACAATAGCTGTTCCTCAGTTATGGAATTTCTCTTCGTTAAAGGTCACCTTTAAATTGGATGAATTTAAACTTAAAGCAAGTTGGTGTTGATATTTAGAGACGGGCGTGTTTTTGTAGAAGAATTATTTTGTGAAACATTGTGAATTGTTGCAAATAGCTCTGAACTTTAGAGAAAGAAGAGATAGAAATGAAACACAACATTTTATATGAAGAAGCATGTGGATTCTGGAAGGAAAATGATGGCAAGCTTATTTTTATTGACAAGAAAAGCATTACATATCCATAAAAGTTCATCAATGCTGGACAGATTAATAAATGCAAATTTCAGAAATCAGTGGAATCTGAAATGGGGGAAGACAATCCATTCTATACACAACATATACCTAGGGTCAGAATGTAGTATTTCAGCTCGTATGAATATGGCACAGCCATTGAATCTTCGGTGTAATGTGAACTTGGCTACAATTTGCCATGGGTCTCCAATCAATACTTACACTCCTCTCCTTTTAGAAGTACATTTTTGGGATGTGAAGTCGATTTGTCAAATAGAAGGCTGCTAGAGTTAGAAACAGGAGATACCATACATACAAGCTAGAGAGGACAGAAAAAATGGGTTATATGAAATATATGCACAGAATGCTTTTTGGGGGAAGCAGGGCAAGGTGTTTTTTTTGGGGAGGGGGGAGCAACAGTTTGTCAGAATTGGCATATTATCAGGATATCCGTGAGGGTAAGCAAGCAGGAGGCTTCTCATTGTCCAACATAGTAATATACCAAAGAACAACAAAGGGTCCTTATTGTTCCTAACATTGCTGGGCTTGTGAGGATCGGTCCAGAGCAAAATCTGTCCCAGTTATTACATACCTTCCTAGTTTTTTAGTATTCTGTATTCTGTTGGAGGGAGAGCGTATGGATCCATTAAATGGGAACCACGGGAGGAATCGGCTGTTGCCATGAGCTCTTTTGTTCTCCTGTAACAAGGATGTTAAATTTTGTGCAGGAGTTATTAGCACAGACTGATGTAGGAAGCTCTCATGTTTGCAGACAGTAGTTGCTTCTGAGATTGATCTAGGGCGAGTAGGTGATGTCATTCAGGTTTTCAGTTTACCTTCCCTTTGCTGGGTTCACATTCTGGAGCTGGGCATCTGTATCTCATGTTCTGTAAACCAAGAACCGCCATTTGGGAGTCCACCCACCTCTGTTCCCAGGAACATTGGAACAAAGCTAACTTTAGTTTAATGGGACAGGGTGATTTCTATTTATGAATAGAGGCCATGCTCCTTGCGTGGCTTTGCTTTTTGTTGTAGCATCCACAGTTTTTTAAAATTAATATTGAAGACTGAAAATCTGTCTTTGGAATTTAGTAGGAATTGGTTTAATTGAGATATCTGCCATTCTTTTTTTTTTTTTTTAATATTCTGTCTTTTGTCTCATGGTTTCAAGAATTAAGAGTTGTTTGGATAGAAGTTCTCAAATGCTGGGATACCTCACTGCATGGATGTGTGTAGAAATGTATGAAATGGAGAGAAGAGGATCCCTATAGCAGATGAAGCCAGCAAAGTGCTCTTCCTACACCCCACCCCATAAGGATAGAGGATTGGTTTCAGAGCCAAACTGCTTTATTTTAATATGTAGAATTAAATGGGAAATGTTTGAACACAGCAGCAAATGTCTTTTTACTCCTTATAGCTGCTTTTAGCAGGAGGGCTTTGAGAAATTTTAGAAGTTTGTGATAATTATGTTTTAAAAAAGGCAAGTTTGAAAAGTAAAAGAGACGGTGGTTTAATTTGTACAGGAATGTTTGGAATGGCATTCCTTTCTGTTTAGGTCATACCATATACAGCTTCCCAAAAAGCAAAGGCATCTCTCAGAGCATGCGTTGATACAAGCTGAAGATTGCTGCCTAGAATATTCCCTAAAGAACTTTTTCCTGAATTTAATGGGTTTTGTATTTTTTACAGATGAGTGCAAAGCTTTGACTGGCTTTTTTTTTTAAAAAAAAAAAAAAGAAGAAATGAGTACTGCAAGTACTTTTTTAAAAAAAAAAACTAGTTGAAGAATGCTGTGGGAAACAAACATGTGGGTTAAACATTAGGGCTGAATACACACAAAGTCTCAGAGATGAATTACTTAAAGTTCCGGGACCTTGTTAGTTTGGGTAAGACTTCCAGAGTTGTCATCCAATTTGAATGTTCAAAAGATGGGTTGAAAATCATTAACCACATGATGTGGAATCATATAAACTAGGATTAATTAAGGCAGTTCAACTTTTAAATCATTTTTAAAAATATGTCTACCTCCTTGAGAGTATAAAACTTTTGCAATGATATTAATATATTAATAATAGGCCACTGGAACTTTCAGTTAAATTGTATACCTGTGTGAGAGACACAAACATGCACACTCACACATACACTGCTTTTTTTAAACTGGGCGAGGCTGCAAATAAAACCTAGGGACTTGTACAAATGGATAATATTAAACATTGCCTTTAATGGGGCAGTTGCTTCATAGCATTGTGATTGTGGTGAGTTTCTTCACCAATGAAGCTTTTTCCACTGAGTAATTGTGATGAAAGGAGCAGCCTTATATTCTGCCCCATGTTTTAAAGAGGTAGACTAATGCTCGAGCAAAGAGGAGGGTAATTGCCTGATGAGAATTGCTAAATGGATTTCAAGCATCCTCAGACAGAGTTATCGTTGTAGCTCCAAGAAATCCAGTCTTGATTACAGAACATCCCCTTCCAAGAAAATAGTTATACAAAGACTACTTTAAAGAAAATATATTTGATGTCAGCAATGATGTCATGCAAGGACATCTGGTAGGAGAATTTCACGTTTGAGCTAGCAGGGGCTAATAGAAGGGACAAATTCCTTTTAAAAAAATTATAATAATCACAATTCTGAAATTCCCTATAATACATTTGTAACTCAGAGGGAATCCTTCACCCAGAATCTGAATTCTTAAAATCCCCTCACTCAACATTTTAATTAATATGGAAAACTCCTCTTCTGGCACCATATTTAAATTTTAGGAGATAGCATAGTATGCCTGTCCAATTCTAATTTGAGGTTCTACTTGTTTTTGAAATGTTAACGGGTCTCTCGGAAGGTATCCATAATGGATTCAACTTGTTGATGGAGATACTTAGGTATTAGATCAGCCTTCCGCATCTTCACAGAACCTTAGCTTCCAGAACTCTTAGCAATTGACACACTAATAGACAAATACTGGGAGTTGAAGGCTATATCTCTGGAGGGTGCCCAAGTTGGGAAAGGCTGTTCCAGGAGATCCCTGGAAAAGAGACGGGTTGGATCTGTGCAGTTGGATATATAGGTAGAACAAGTCTATGGGATGAAATATGGATAGTAACTCATATATTGACGTATGTTCTTGCCATCAAGTTAGTGAGCAATCTTGAAAATAGGTTACAGGTAGTCCTTGACTTACAACAGCTCATTTAGTGACTGTTTGAAATTACAGTGGCATTGAAATAAGTGACTGACAGTTTTTCATACTTAGGACAGTTGCAACATCCCATGGTCACACAATCAAAATTCAGGTGCTTAGCAACTGACTCATATTTATGGCGGTTGCAGTGTCCTAGGGTCATGCGATCACCTTTTGCAACCACCTGACAAGCAATATCAATGAAGAAGCCAGATTCACTTAACCCTGTTACTAACTTGACGACTGCAGTGATTCACTTAACAACTGCGGCAAGAAAATTTGTAAAATAGGGCAAAACTTGCTTAACAAATGTTTTGCTTAGCAACAGAAATTTTGGGCTCAATTGTGGTCATAACTCAAGGGCTACCTGTATTAGAATCTAAGCATATGTATACTTGGTTAATAAAATATTTGTCAAAGAGTGAGAAAAGTGGTTGCATGGCTTAAATTAAGACCTGGAGAAAGCTGGATTTCCAAACATTATTTTATATTCTTCGTGCATTTCTTGATATTTTAGCAACCAGATCTAACTCCAGAGGGACTAGAAAGCCAGTATAGAAAGAACCAGAAAAGAAGGGAGGAAGAGGCTCTTCACAAATGCATCCGGTTGCACAATTGTTTGAAATTTAAAACATGCTACAGGAGGAAACTGCAGCTGATAAAAGGAAGGAACAGGTTAAAATACTCCTGACTCCAGTGTTATATACAAAATTATGTAAGAATTGTGTCAAAGTGAACAAGAATCTCCTATCTCATTCTTCTCCACTTCAAATCTGCCTTCAGTCTTCAGAAACGCTTGCTTAATGATTGAAAATTATGGATGATACATGTTTTCAACTTGTTCACCAAAAGATTTGTCTTGTTTTTTCCTACATAAAGGGGTATTTTTGCCTGTCATTTTGTTGAAAATCTTGTGCCCTGTCATTTACTAGTACAGTATTTCCTAAATTTGGCAACTCTGGTTTTGGATCTCTGGTTTTCAACTCCCAAAATTCCTCAGCCAGCATGGCTGGCTGGAGAATTCTAAGAGTCAAACACATCTACAAGTTCATAAGGTTAGGAAACACTGTGATAGAGTCAGTAGTTTGGGGACTCAGCGAGGTCTTTCCCTCCTAAAAATATCACAAAGACATAAAACGTTTTCCTGCCTTCATTTGCCTAAAAGCTATTCTGGTTCCCCACGTTGTCTCTTCCTCTGGGGAAGACTCCATAGTGAAACATTCAAGGAAGGGCAATTTCTGAATTTCAGTTGCATCATAAGCTATTTTTCTCACCCCACATTTCCTTCTCTTCCCTTTCATTAATGAATTACATGATAGTAGTATGCAAAATTACAGGAAGTTTACATCCAGCTATTGCCAGTTAGCACTTAATTATGTTAGAACCAGCAGATTTAGCGACTAACAGAGAGAAGACACGATCTGTTTCTTACAATCATCTTAGGAAGAGGTAAGGCTGGGCCGATGCCTTGTTCACCTTGTATCTAGTAGTCCCGAAGGTGCTTTTTTTGAAAGGCGATTGGACTTTCTTAGATTTTTTTTCTTTGAAAACATTTCGCTTCTCATCCAGAAAGCTGCTGCTGGAGAAGCTTCTTGGATGACAAATGAAACATTTTCAAAGGAAAAAAAAAAAGTCCAGTTGCCTTTTGGAAAAACATCTTTGGGACAGTCGTGACCTGGGCAATTGAGAATCTCCATAGATATTGGTATCTAGTAGATACTTCCTTGAAATGCTCAAGCAGGACATGTAATCCTCGAAAGCTGGTTTTGTGGTATGTGCTGCTTTGGAATATGAAGTCTTCGCTTAGCTAATGCATCGGCTTATTTTCCATGCATTAAAATGTCAAAAAATGCTTTAAGCTTCTGGACTTGTCAAGTTTAAAAAATGCCATGACCAGAAAACCTTAGAAATAACTCAGCAATAAAAATGTGATTCCAGCAGCTAGGACCTTTCTCTTCTCACCCTGCCCTATATCCACAACCAGAGCTTGAGCATCTGAAAGTCAAGTCTAGAAATTCGAGAAGTAGTATACATGAGGTTCCTCTTCCCCAGCCTGGATCTGCTCAAAAGGAAGCTTCTCTCTGTCTTCTGCTAAAAGGAAGAAGAGATGACACAGAAAATACTTGTTGATGATGAATCTATGGCAGGAAAGTGAATTTGTCGATTCCCACTAACTTCCATCAACCCTGAAGCCTATCGTGCCAGCAAAATTCAAGAGGTGTTATTGGGAGGTGGATACATTAAGTCATGTAATTGAGTAAGGCTGTACTAAGTTGCCTAGTTGTCTTGTCAAGAAACACTTTGAATGGTGGTCAGCTCTTGAGAACTTCATGAACCCATCTGTTTTCTTCTCAACACTACGAAATGGTTGACCCTTTCCTTTTTCTGGGATCCCCACCCTATCCCACAATCCAAGAAGCTTGGGATTTCCTAATGTCTCTTATTCGGTAATCAGCCAGGATCTGGCATTTGCTGCCACCTGCTTTGGCAGTGAAGTTCTTTATTGGACGGTTTACATAGAATGAATGAGGGAAGTGCAAGACCGACTGCCTATCCGCAGCAGCTGCAGCTTCAGGCTTTTATAGGGTAAACAGAAGATTGAAAGGAAAAGCTTTCCACATCTCGCTGAACCCACCAGAATCCTCAAAGAGGTCGATATTGGGAATACCCACTAACTGCGGAATGGAAACTGTTCAGCTGTTCAGACTTGACAGTGAATTTCTGAGGTTACATCTGTGCAAATAGGGGATGTTGGGGATATTCTCAAGGGACACGGCTTCCTCTGCACATACTGGGAATTTATGGAGGTAATTAGTTGAACAGAGTTTATATCTATATCTCATTGGCTGGGTCCATAAAGCCAAAAGTAAGCAGGGCACATTAGAACTAACAGTGTGAACCAAATCATTGAGAATACTCAGCTATTCCATTTTGAGTTCTGATTGCATAAAGGATTAGTATTGCAAATTTTTGTTAGTAATCTATATGCTATTATTAAGAGCATCAGAAAGTGGGAGGCGTGTTTATTTCTTACTGGAGAATTTAATATGTTTCGTTTTCTATACCCACATGCTTTTTTTTATTTAAAGTTTCTGAAAGACAAATGACTTTGGTGCCAAAGTACTGTATATTTTTATACTGTAGTTCTGCCTTCCATAAGGGAGGAAATGGCTCCTCTTAGTATATTTAATGTGTATCCACATTTCTGGTGTTAGGTTGTATAATGTTATCACTGCCTGCATTTTGTGGACCCTAGTGCTAGTTTCCCTCTGAGGATATGTCTTTCTCTGTTTATGTGCAGCATTAGAAAATGCACCAAAGGAGTAGTGAACCGGGCAGTCTCAAACCAGGCATAATAAGCTAGTTAGATGCCATAGTATTCTTTTCTGTATGTGTTGACAAACCTGGAAGTTGCAATATTATCATCATTGTGTGATGGTTTCCATTTTCAATATTACCGTTAGTTCCTCTGAAGAGTTCAGTTTTATCAGGACAAACACTTTGAGTAGTAGGTAGGAAGGACAATCTGCTGCTAAAGGAAGCTGTTGATTCTGTTGCATCTGTAAGTTTTTCTTTTTTCCTTTGAAATATGTATAAACCTCTATTCTCAAAATGCAATGCAGTATTGCCACTGAACCATTGAAGACTTGTCACAGGAGTTGGAACAATCCCAGATGCATGGTTGTAGGATTGCTCAAAACTGTGTGGTTGGTGCTAAAACATTTGCTTCTGGGCGTCTTTTTAAGAGAGAGGTGCTTGAGTTATGGTTCTTCTACTTATCACATTGCATGTGTTTTGCTGTATTAGGCTGCCGGGGGTGGGGGGAAAAGCCAATGAGAAGCTGCCAGGATACAATTCCATTGCTCTTACAAAGCCTCTGAATTAGCTATCTCGTCATTTTTCATCCCTTGCTCTGAAAACAACCTTAATCGCTTCATACAGAAAACAAAACAACATATCCTTTTTATAATCACAGCCAACACTTTATCATAATTATTTCCACAGCTATTTCCAAGTTGTCCTCCTAAAGTCTTATCCCACTCTAGTTGAACTGCTGACACATATCATCGCGAATGGGCATAAGGCTCATTTTAGCTTTTACTTTCTGATTCCTGCTCCTCCTATTGTAACAGGCACTTTAAAGAAATAGAAACAGATTTGAAACTATGCTGCAGAAATATGTCCGTAGCCATTCCAATCCCCAAATTTGCTCCTTGCAATTGAAAAAGATAACTTACGTTCCTTCAAAGGCTTAGGCTTTGGCAGATCTCCAAGTTCCTCCTCAGAAGCTAGTAATTGATGCTAGACTAAGATGGCTGAAGGAAAGGATTGACCGCCAGCAGGGTTGAAAACAACCTGCTCATGATCCAGAGAGGAGTAGTTCTGTCCTTTATGCTTCCTGACATAACTGGTTGTTACCAGCAGTAGGGAAGTCATTATCTTCTCTCATCTCTATGGAGTGATGAGCTGTAGAAAGCTTCAGCCTTACAACTGGCATTAAAATCATAGCTGTAACGTTACTAAAATGGAAGCAGTCTTCTGAAAGTGCAGCTGCCTATTCGTGTAATAAAGTGCAGCTGTGACCGCTCTGAAGAAGATGATGGAGAATTTCTCCTTTTCCCTCATTGCAGAACCATGAAGGATTTGCTTCCTCTGAAATCCGTGCAGAGATCAGACAGTTCTGAGATGTGTCAAATAGGCGTCTGCATATAAAATACGAGGCGAAGTCAGGAAAAGATGAAGCAAGGGGGCAGATGCATCACTAAAACGTTGTCTGCCTTGGAATCTTCTATCTCTGATTGCTGTTATTGGACATTGGCCAAGATATGAAGGAACCTTTTACCTGTGCAAGCAGCCTGTTTGTGAACAACCTCTGCAAAAATCTAATTAATGAGCCTGGTGGAGCATGGAGCGTGGAACAAGGAAATTGGTTTGAGCTGCTGGTAGGATTAATGCACTGCCTTCTGCCATAGTTTATTGGAGAAGCCAATAAACAACAGGGATTAATGGACATGCTAATGGACATTCTAAGTCATGGCCTACAAGATGTAGTAACTCTGCACGCTCTAAGGATGTGAAGAATTCTGTGGTCCAGTAACAACATCTAGTGTCTCGCAACGGCTTTAAAAACATAGTGGACAAGGATCAGAGACATTTCAGTCTTATCTGTTAAGGGAGGCATCAATATTCATCGGGGGAGGGGTTTTCTGAAAAAGGAGAGCAATCATTTCATAGAAAAATCACCTTAATGAACTCACAAATAAATGTGGGCTGAGGTATACTAACTTAGTTTCCAAGATTCTGTAACCTAACTTTTTCCTCCTTGGCATTATAAACCTGATTAATGAGACTTTGTGTGAATCTGGTTTTCTTAATTATGCTCAGTGGTTAGGAACTTGACAAGATCAAGTTCTGGACCTAGCCCAGAATGCTACCAATTATGTCCCATTCCAGAATAATCACTCCTGACATCAGAATAGTCTATCACCTGGCCATCAAATTTTACACACAAAATGGTTCACATGATATTAAACAACCAAACAAACCTACCATGAATGGATGCATCCATTCTTCTCTCAATCCAAGCTACCTAATGGAGTTGTTGTTTTAGGTTGATATCTTGAAAGCTACTGTAATCGGAGAAGGAACTACTATGTATGTTTCCTTCAGCTCCTGGAGAAAAGATGAGGGAGACTAAATTAAATAAAAAACATAATTTCTGGATTCATCTTCAGCTGAGAAATGATTATTCAGTTCTGAAACATGGTTTAGAATTTGGCTTGGTTCACTGCTGGTAACCATAACTTCTCTCCAAAATGATAGTTAATTACAGCTTTCCCAACTTAATTGGACTTGTGCAAAATGAGGGTCCAAAGATTGAATACAGTTGATTGCTGTATATCTTGAGTTAAGAAACAAAAAAAATTATAATTGTCCAAAAGGGGATTAGCTGTAGCCCCCATAATATGTCAAATTTTCCTTAGAGGTGGGGCTTCTAATCTCTTTTGTGGTTGGGTAACTGAGGTGCTCTCTTAGTTCATTTGATTTTGCTTAAGGCAATGGAACATTTAAATGCAGATAGGGCAATGTGGCAGTGGGACATTAACAGTTGGCCTTTAAGGAATTTGTCCTTGTGTTGTGCAATGGCTTGATAACAGTAAGAAAAGATAAGTCTTTATCTTCTGCGCTGATGATTGAGTTGGATTGTCTTAACATATTGAAAGTACGGGATTGCAGGAATGGTTTCTCTAGAATGTGCTCTTTTCTTTGGAGAATTCTCCTTGTAGTAGACCGTACTAACTGGTCTTCCTTGATTGTGCTCCTTCAGGAACTAGCGCATATAACTTATATAGTCTCCAGCAAGTCTGCCCATTGACAGTACTGGCTGGGATGATGACAGTTGTAGTTTAACATAGCTAAATGATGCCAGATTGGGACAGCTGGTATAGGCTGTGCCTAGCATATATGCCTATTTCTTCCTGCAGACTTTAAAATGGTTCTTGCTGTTTTGTTGATGATCCGGGGGAACACTTTTCCCCTAAGAGACTGCAACCCGTGATTCGGGATGATCCAGGACACAAAAAGTTTTAAAATATGCATCCTTGTATTTTCCACCACCCCTCACCCCATTCTGCTGAAATAAGAGGAATTGGCAGCAAGAAGGAAATCTCTGAAGCTTTCAGGCAAGCTGCTATAGAGGGTCTTTATTAAGGTTGCTTTGTTTTGTCTTCTTGGTTGTGATTGGACATTGTTACTGTTTTATTGGGCTCATTGTTTAGCAGCAGAGTAGATATTTTGTCTGCCTAAGAACAAATATCTCCAGTCTTCTCTTCTTGTTATTGTTGTTATAAATAATTTTATTAAAAGTTTAAATACAAGGTTGTAAAATGATAAAGAATCAGGAAGAAAAAGAAAGAAATCAAAGACAGGGCTAAAAAGCAAGAAATAAAGAATACAAAGAAGTACCCTGTTTCTCCAACAATACGGCCTCCCCCAATAGGAAGTCCCAGCATGTTTTATAGGCATGAAATGAAATTAAGCCCCTCCCCCCAAATTAAGGCCTATATTAAAACATGAGAAATGGGGGGGAATGGTGGTGGTGGGGGGCTTGCCGTTAGGAAGTACTTTTGTTGCACACCCGGATATGGTGCTGCCTGCGTTGACCCCGATATGAAGTGCCCCACCAACGCCGGGGTCAACATCCAAGCCATCGCTGCCCGCCTGCCCAAAGATGCAAGGGGGTGGGGAAATTAAGTCACCCCCGAAAAGACAGCCTAGCCATTTTTTCGGGGCTCAAAAAACAATAAGACCCGGCCTTATCATATGAAAAACACGGTAGCTTTTTTTTTTTTACAGCAGTATAAATATAAATTTACTTTTTACTTTTTTCTAAAATTACATCATTTCTTCCTTCTATAATTTATCCTGTCTAATCATGAAAACCATAAATCATAAGTTCATTTTTTTTTTCATTTTACACAAAAATACGTAAAGCAGTCAGCCATAAACATAGATATTGTCTTCTCTAATCAAACAAATTCAGTTTGGTGTTATCTTCACCAACCATTGCTCCAGTGGGGGGATTGCCAAGTCTTTCCATCTTTGTGCATTCATTCAATAATCTTGCTACTGCTATCCACAAAGCTCCCCCAGTCTCAATTTAAAATGGAAATTACAGGATATTACTTTCAAAGATCTTCTGAGAGAGCCATTAGGAAGTTTATTTCGGACAGAGTGGATCTAAAATGGAATTGAAGTTCCAGGGACCCTCCTGTCTGGAAGATGTACACACACAGGTCTCTGATGAATTTTCTGATCAGTCTTTGCAGTGTTTTCTCGTTGATTTTTCTCTTCCTCTTCTTTTCAGCTCTTTGCAAGGTGTGTATGCTGGCTGCAGCAGAGTCAGAGTTCACCAGTTAGAGCTACCAATGTTGTTTCCCACTAAGGGTACCTGCAAAATGAAGATGGTTTGATGCAGTTGTATGGACTTCACCCAGGAGCAACTGGTGTCTCCATGCATAGAAACTAGCTAGGTGTGCACAAACAGATAAGGGGCTCTTATTTACATAACTTGTTTTCAAATCTTTTGATAAAGTTGCTGGATATGCTTATTCTGGGTTCAGCTGTTTAGCAGAATGCACAGCAAGCATCATAGCACTAAATTCTGACCTATGTATTTTTGATATCATTGCTGCTGGTAGTTGATCCACAACACACTTACGTCTAGATATCTCATGCAAGTAGGTAAGTCATGATGTTTGGATTATGATGTCACATTTGTTTTGTCATTACACACACACACACACACATACAATGAAAGAGAGAGAGATACTGTGATGCCCACAGCATATTTCATGAAAATATTTTGGAGCTTGAATATTTTTTTTGCCCATATAACCTGGAGAGGGTTACATTTTTTTTGTCCATATAACCTGGAAAGGGAAAAATGACTAGAATGAAGGCAAAGTGAATGTAGAGCCAAGGGAATACATATGAAGGGCATTGAGTTGAAGAAGATCATAGCTATGAAATGAGAAATTCTCCACGATGACTTTGTAGCTTTCTTTGGAATTGGCCAGAAAGGATAGCCATTCCGTCATGCAAAAACCACATTCCAATTTCCAGCCCTGGAATTTCTTCCATATAGGTGCTGACCAAGTCTGCTTTTTTTCCCCCAAGATAGCCATTGGATATAGAGCAGCTCAAAATAGTCAGAGTTTATACTGTGTGTTTTGTCTGATGCTTTTTGATTTCCAACCGAGCAGGGTTAATACATGGCAACTGTATTCTGAGGATTTCTGGAATGTTCTGTTCCTCTTATCAGCCATGCTGATCCACCCATTCTGGGGTGGTTCCAAAGTTTTCCAGAACCAAATAATTCATTGTGATTGTGTTCCAGCTGAATTAGTAAGATCTATAAAAGGAAATGGAACAATCTGGTGTTTCCTAGAAACAATAGATTTTGCACATGCCTCTCATTTGGGTGGAAGACAACCAAGGAATCCCCTAACTATAGACTGACTAGGGAAGTTTGGAAAAAACCCCGACTTTCAAAAGACATTTTATTATTAAATGTAATATTAAGTAACACTAATGAGATAAATGCCAAGTTATTGTAAATTTACATGGCCATGTATTTAACCTAGGTTAGCCTACTTCTAACCTGTGCTATATAAGAATAAAATACTGGTGATGTGGAAGAGGTTTCTGTAGCTCTCTAGAGGGAAGATGGGGATGTTATAAAATTATTTGGATGTTTTTGCATTTGTTTCAAGGAACGCCCTAAACAAGTTTAACAAGTGCTTGACAATTAGGTAGAATAGTGCCTGCATATTTCTCCATTTAGCTTCATACTTTCAGAGCCTTTTTCAGCCTGATACCCATCTGATGTATTTAACTATAGTTAGCATTCAGGATGTGGAGGATATGGGAGGTGGTTCGCCGTTTGATGAGAAGACTAGAAGCCATTTCCAAAGCAATCACTAGGGAAAACCTTCCTCACATTACTATATAAGAGCCAAGCTTCCCTGCTTTTACATTGAACATGTGTAGGCTTTCACCAGAAACATGCCTTTTTAATTTGCCTATACATATCTTACATGAAAGTAGAGTCCCTGTGTGGTTACTAACCTTCTTCCTGATTTTAATAATCAGAGCTTTGAGAAACTTTGGAGAAACCCTTTCTGCCTAGGTTGCTATAGAAGCCTGATAGAAATCATATATTTGGAGAACAGTTAGGTTGGATGAATCCAGGTTAATGTTGCCCCTGGCTGAAATTAGGGGGGGGGGGGGGGGGGGGGGGGGGGGGGGGGGGGGGGGGGGGGGTTTGTTGTTGGTTTTTTTGGGGGGGGGGGGGGGGGGGGGGGGGGGGGGGGGGGGGGGGGGGGGGGGTGTGTTTTTTTTTTTTTTTTTTTTTTTTTTTTTTTTTTTTTTTTTTTTTTTTTTTTTTTTTTTTTTTTTTTTTTTTTTTTTTTTTTTTTTTTTTAGTATTTTTTTTTTTTTTTTTTTTTTTTCTATTGTTTTGTGGTTTTTTTTTTATATTAATGCTGACTTTCCTATTATTCCCATCCAGGAATGTCTCCTTCCTCCTTCCCTATGACAGTCTAGACAAAAATAGGAAAAGATGTCAAAAGCCCGGGGTGGGGGGGGAGCAATCTTATTCAAGACTTACTGTCTTACTTTGTTTTTTTTAAATAAGGTGATTGTGCCATCCTAATAAGGAAGATTCCCTACATCAGCAGCCCCCAAATGTTTGGGCACCAGGGACTGGTTCCATTGAAAAACAATGGTTCCATGGACTGGGAGGGGCCTGGCATTCATGTGCTACCTAGATCCTGTGCATGTGCAGATGAAGCTTCCCTCACTTGCATGACCCGGTTCCTAATGGGCTGCAGTCTGGAGATTGGTGACCCCTGCCCTACATGAATTCCGTAGATGGGGAAAAAAACCATTTGCAAGGTGGATTAAAGGTAAAAAAAAAAGCTAACCTTAAATCAATTTCTCTCATCAAATCCCTTCCATATATTTTTCCATAGAATGAAAGAGGGAGAGGGAGGGAGGGAGGGAAGGAAGGAAGGAAACCTTAATATGAATAATGCATTTGGTGCTGAATTTGGTTGTAGCCATGTGTGTGGAGGCAAAGAATACATCTGACCAAGTTTGGTGTTTTATTTTTCTATATTTAAAAATAATGGTTCTGGTCCCAGCTGCAATAAGTAATGGCTTCTTGGCAAAACAGCTTTCAGAAAGGCCTCTGGAGCTGGTTTTAAAACCTCCTGCAGAAAATAAGAGTTTTGTTACCAAAGATACATTATTTAAAACAGACCTTCCAATTAATACATTAGGAACGTGGGGATAACTTTTATACAAATATTCTCCATGGTAGGAGGGAGAACTGGAGAATGACGTAAGTGCTAATTCTTGAGAACAGAACTTCCTTTCTGAAGGAAACAGTTATATGTGTTTTCAGCAAGTTGTCTTGGAAGGCTATGCTGGCAATAGGGGAAAGTCCAGCTGTGGGCAAGCAGAACATATACCAGCAAAACCCCTGTTGTCTTCTTGTTCTCCACCTTCAGATCCACACAACAATCCATCAAGTCTCATGCTCTGCTATATGGAGATATAGAAAATCAAACTTGTCTATTGCAGTCAAAGTCTTTGTAACTTGGGTCAAATAGCATATTTGTTCAAGATTAAATCCAAGATGGCTGCTGTTTACATCAACCCTGTGACTTGAATTTCAAGAGTACAAGAAGTCCATATGAAATGTGTTGTTATAGCTGAACCTTTTCAGATATAAGGGCTAATTTCAAGTAGGATGTGGAATTTTTCTTCCATTGGAAGTTTGAGATACATCAAGATTGGGTTTTGGTCTCCAGGCCTGTAAATGGTGCAGAGTTTATATGTACTGAGCTCATTTTCATTGTCCCCAAAACCCTCTAAGATCTGTCTTAAGAAAGCAATAGTAACACCCTTGCTGCTGGATCTCAGTGTAACTATATAGATAATAAGTGCTGCAGACAGCAACCATTCATAGTTAATGAAAAAGTAACTTCATGACAAATATTTGCATTTATGACCTTTCCTGATCTGCAAAGCAAAGGAAACTTGAAGAACCCAAAGGCAGTCACATTTTCACATAGTGACACTTCCTTTAATGACTGAGTTGCCAGTTCCAATTCTGGTTACTCATTGAAGACTATCTGTATTCAAGCTTGATTAAGGCTCCCGGAATTCTGTGTTGCCTCTGGAATTACCTTGTATTTTCTTCAAAAGGAAAATTTTCCTTAAGATTGAGCTCAATGTCTACTGGGATTTTTCGTGGCAACTGTACAGAGGTGGTTGGCCATTGTGCCTTTTAAGTATTTTTTTTTTAACTTCCTAGTCTAGCCTACAACCTAAAATTCTTTGGTGGTCTCTCATCCAAGTATTAATTGATTCAACTCTGTTATATGGGCGGGCACTGTGCTGCCATCTGCAACTCTTTTAACCATAATCTGCAGAGGAAAAATCAGTTTGAATATAATTTGGCTTGCCCCAAAGGAAATCTATGGGGTGTTTTCATCTCCTTACCTTTTTAATGTCTCTATCTTTCCCTCACCGTTTCCTTTATTTTTAGAGAGTTTGAAACATCGTGTACTGACTTCAGAAAGAACAGCCAACCCCCCCCCACCTTTTAAACAATTAACATTCTTTCCAAGTTAATGGTTTATATGTTTTCAGATTTTTTCCCCCAATACACAGTAACAAAAACATTACGGTACTGCTGTGTGCATAAACATCTACATTGTTATTTTACAATTAGTTGCATTTTTTAATAATAAAGAACATATGGAAGATAATTTTTTCAGACAATTTTTCACTTCAGAGAGAAGCAGAACTTAAGTTGAAGTGGGCCTGTTTCAATTGACGCTTGCAGCGTGAAATCGTAGCTTGGATTTCTAGTGACTAAGGTGCGATATTCCCAAGTGTTGATAGTAATATTATTAAACCTAACAGCAATTTTATTTTCTCTGGACAAAAGTGCAGTTTCCCCTGACATGGCTTGGACACTTCAGTGGAACATTCCTGTAAGGATATTGACATTTTATCTGTCAGAAAGCAGGATAAGAATGGAAAATTTGATTGCGCTGGAAAATGGGACAGTGGCCCTTTCAACAGCACAGATCAAAGGACTCACGTCTTTTGAGTTTGTTTGCTGTTCAGCCTAGAGCCACCTTCCCCAGGCCGATGTCTTTCAGAGGCTGGAGTTGACAATTCCCACTCTTTCAGGCCTACTGGCTTGGGATATGAAAGTTGTAATTGCTTGCATCTGGATGTCAGGCTGGCCTGGCCTCATTTTGGAATCCGTGAAATAGCTTTTACCACCCCTGTTGGTAAAATAGCTGCTATGTTTGTCAAAGTACCAGTTTCAGGTGTGTCCCTCATTAATATTTTGCAGCAATATACTCTTAATATCAAGCCTGCAATTTGCCAGAAGAAAGGATGGTTTGTTTTAAGTGAGTGATCGTGAATCTTTTAATTCATTTACATTGCATTAAATCCCCTTTCTTTCCCTCTCCCCCCCAAGAGTTTTCAAAGCCACTCGCTTTTAGCAATCGTGAATCCCAGATTCTTGGGGATTGAGAGCCAAAATCGTTTGGAGCTAAAAATGCCAGACAAGGATTGGGAAATGCTTATATTCTTATTGTAAATTATTCTCAATTTTCTATAAAAGGACAATCTTGAAATATATTGTATGCAAGTATTCCTCGACTTAACAACCACAGTTAAACCCAAAATTTTCATAGCTAAGCAAGAGCTGTTAAGTGAGTTTTGCCCCATTTTACAACCTTTCTTGCCACAATTATTAAGTGAATCATCACAGTTGTTAAGCTGGTAACACCGTCGTTAAATGAATCTGGCTTCCTCATTGACTTTACTTGTCGGAAGGTTGCAAAAAATGATCACATATCCCTAGAACACTACAACTGTCATAAATACATGCCAGTTGCCAAGTGTCCAAATTTGGGTCACATGACCATGGGGATCTTGCAATGGTCGTAAGTGGAAAATGGTCGTATAAGTCACTTTTTTGCTGTTGTAACTTGGAATGGGTCACTAAATGAACAGTTATAAGTCAAGGACTGCTTGTAATCTATGGTGATGGTTTATTTCTTAAAGTTTTGGGATTGAGCAGGTTTCTCGTCCTTTTCCTATTTTCCAACGTGCAGTTCAGATGACCGTCTGAAATGAAAATGTGAATGTCTATTTCTCTTTATTCAGATATCTGAGGAGCACTTGGACTATAGTGTTCACACACCATGCTTAGGTGGAATTCATGTCACTTAACTGAAATTTATTTGAATATCTTAAAACCATATCTGGCATATTATTTGCTGTTAAATCTTAAGCCATATCTGAAAACAAAGCCATAGTTTGCTTTAAGACTTTTTTCTCAATAATTGCAGGTGCTTGCCAGTTGTGTTCTAAATTTTATGTGTACCTGGATTTAAGATGACACTAGACTTGGTCACCCCAATAATTTCAGCACAAACCAAGCTTTCCGCTGCGTTTCTGATGTGTTGGATTTCAATTGCTAGCTGCATGTTAAGGATATTAGTTGTTGGTTGAACACTTCTGAAGGCCACTGGATAGGGGAAAACTCATAAAACACCATGGTACCTCTTTATACCTCTTTCAAGTCATGATTGAAGGGTGACAATTTCAAGTGCAGGGTTAGTGGCCTCCAACATGCTGAATTGCCATCAGAATGGCGCTGCAGGTGATTAATGCTGCAAGTTGTCTGAACAAATTACATGGCTTCTTTGGGCAAATAATTTTTGGTATGTCTGCTTTAGAAAATATATATATATACATCTTATACAAGTGGAGAGAGAGAGAGAGAAAGGAAAGAAAGAAAGAAAGAAAGAAAGAAAGAAAGAAAAGAAAGAAAGAAAGAAAGAAAGAAAGAAAGAAAGAAAGAAAGAAAGAAAGAAAGAAAGAAAGAAAGAAAGAAAGAAAGAAAAAGAAAGAAAGATAAATCATTCATTCATTCTTTGGAAAGAGCTGACAAACTGAAATCCAGCAATGCCTAAATAGCAATCTGAAGCCAGACTCCATGTATGGATCCAAATAATTGAAAATGTCATCACTTGGATATTTAATTGGGTCTGAATATATGCTTTTGGAGAGAGGAAATCAAACGTATGAAATAGACTATCTAAACAGAAATCCAGTTTCAACCGGCTGAAAATTAGATGGGTAAGAAAAACTGTTGTAATAGCTGCTTCTTTATGCGAGTTAAAAGCCAAAGACAGCATCTTATTAGCAATGATATTTGATAGGGTGTGCAGTGCCACTCCTGTTACGATCAATGCTGTAAGACCTGGCTTTTAGCGTGTGGGTCACCTTCTCTCAGGGGATTTGTGCGGCAGAAGTCAGGAGATGCAGATTTTGACTCTACCCTTTGGGCTGGTTCTTTCCTGTAGGCCCAACCCACCTCCCAGTGTTGTTGCAATAGGGAAAAATGGGGAAGAGGGAAACCTTGTACTATAGTAGCCCTCAGTCTGTGATCATGATTGAGCCTAGAATTACAATTGTAAGTCATGCCAGTTGTTAAGCCGATCATCACATGATTGACCCAATTTTATATACATTTTTGTGGTAGTTGTTAAGTGAATACCATGGTCATTAAGCAAACCCATTGCCCACTTGTTGGCAGTCTCAAGTCCTCTCCTTGTCCAGACAGGAATGATAAAAAAACTGTTCTACTTGCTAACTTCATTCAGTCACAGTCATCAGCCTTACCCTTCAATGTTGTGAACATTCTGATTTAGTGACCAGTTGGGATCAGCAACTCGGTCATTAAGCAAAGTATTCACTAAGTGAAACCATAACTCTGCTTACAATCAGTTTTCAGTTTTCCTTTTGCTTTTATAGACCTGTGAAATGTGAGGATTGATTGTAAAGTTTGTTTTCCATCACCATAACTGAAAATGGTTACTAAATGAGGCAGTTGCTAAACAAGGACTAATTGTATTCCAAGACTGAGAAAAGGTATGGAAGCAGTTGGACTTACCATGTTTCCTGCAGTTACAACAGCACAGGGCAGAATATTGAATGTGGAGAATATTGAATTATAGAGTGGAAAACAGTACAATCAATATAACTAGATATTACTTGAACTACAAGGGAAATATTTACACATTAATGGTATCCCAGATTTGAGGTTTTCTTCTGTGTAAAGCAGGGGTGTCAAACACACGTCATGGCGTTGTGACATGACATATCATGACTTTTCCCCCATTTGGTAAACCGGGCGTGGCCAACATATGATGTATCCAGCCTGCGAGCCACAAGTTTGACAGCCTGGGGTAAAGGATGTATAAGATCAACCTATGTGATTTTCATTACAGTAAAATTGTAATGGCCAGCTAGCTGTCAGCATATACTATTCTTAAAAAAAAGTCAAGCAGACTTTACTGGTTACTACCAACCTAGCAGTTCGAAAGCATGTAAAAATGCAAGTAGAAAAATAGGGACCACTTTGGTGGGAAGGTAACAGAGTTCCGTGCGCCTTCGGTGTTTAGTCATGCCAGCCACATGACCATGGAGACGTCTTTGGACAGCACTGGCTCTTCGGCTTTGTAACAGAGATGAGCACCGCCCCCTATAGCCGGAAACAACTAGCATGTATGTGCGAGGAGAACCTTTACCTTTACATTTACCTTTACTACTAGAATGAGAGACTACCAGGAATTCTAGGGCTTTAAGCTAAAGAGAAAAGTTAAGAAAAAGAAGTCACAACCTATTTCCTTATTATTGCCATGAAGTCACCACCTTGGGCTTCCACCATCATGGGCATCCAAGGGACAAGTTTGAGACAATCCTTTGGATGAGGTGAGGATGAATTCCTTCATAGCGCTGGCATGGTAGAAGTGGGTTGACCATTGGAATCAACTATAATCCAGCATGGATGTAGCTCAGCAACCATGTAAAACTCTCTTGGATAGGTTAGCTCTGAATATCAAGTGAACACATGGCGGCCCAAGGCCATTTTTTAACACACAAGTTCATGGTGCTCCTTTGAACCAACCTGTTCTAAGCTGTGCCCTTCTTTGTGGTATCTTCTTTCCGTTGCAGAGATTCAGTGCACTGTGGGTCTGACTGGGAGGAGACAACTTCTGTTCTAAATAGATTTTGATTACTTCTGCATTTGAACAGGGTTCACAAATCTGCATAAAGCATGAAGTCTGCCACTTCGGCACTGTAAACTCTTGCTTCCTCTCCTCCTCAGGAGGTAGGCGAGAAAGGGTTTGTTATGTCTAGGATGTACTGCTTATTGTGACATCTACTTTGGACACAAGATGGGGTCATGGCTGGATGTGACTATTAGTTCTACAGAATGCCTGGTAAACATCATTGGCCATATGACAGCTGGGGAGTGATTGGCAGTTTGGCCAGATGTCAGAACCATGCATAAGACAGAAACAGAAACTATATAGAATAACTTTCATTTTCCTTTTTCCCTCCACCTCTTCCTGTATGTTGTTGACTGCATAGAGGCATCAAGCATATTTATTTTTCCCTGTTCATTTTTTAAGAATGTGTTTGTGATTTACAAAAATGTAAATAATAGCAACACAGTATCTAAGGCAGTTAATTATAGATAATACACATGCACACACACAGAGACAGAGTGGTTTCAAGGGTAGCTGTGGAAATCTGCAAAAATATTTTCATGAAAAGAACGATGGAATTCTGTTTCCCAGCATGACTCACTTGTCCTCTGCTGATGGATACCAGGTGGATTTTTTTTGTTTCTAGTTTTTTCCCCCTGTCACTACTACGTAGTTATTTTCATTCCTCCCAAATTCCATAACGAACTAAACTTACGCTCAGAAATTAAATTGGATTTTTTAAAAATTGATTTTTTTTTACATCCGTTATTTTGAGCACCAAATCTGGATCCATTTAAAATGTCTGCTAACATCTTTCTCCCTCCCTTTCTCATTTTTCTTTTTGAGAGCAGAGTTATCATTAAAAAAAACCTGGAATAACAACAACTTGTGCAATTTTCCTGTTTGTCCCATTGTCACAATTTTGGCAACAGCAGGACGCCCCGGGTCTGCTGCTATTTGTTCAGGAATCAAAACACAGCCGAGCAGTCTGAAAACGCTCCAGATTGTCGTCTTCCAGCACCGAGAGGCCTTTAAAATATAAACGCCATTTTGTAATTAGTTCCTGAGCAGCCTCTGGCTCTGCTGCGATGTATCATGGCAGTTGTACATGGAGGAAACCTAACCTCCCTTCCTAGAGGGGGATTTTATGCAAGCAGACTTTCCTGCTTGGGTTTCAGCTAAATCTTACGCTGAGGCAGTTGGATGGTTTATTCCGAATGCAATATGGTTCACACAATAGACAGAGGAATGGAGGTTGCTCAGGAATAGGGCTCATACAAGGTTTCCGGTTCAATCCACCACATCAAAAGATTTCCACCTGAAACCCTGGCAGTGGTTGGATTCATGCATTGGCAAATTGGCAGTTGGCAAATCTGACTTGACATACTGGACCTGCTAAAACAAATCCTATTAGGGTTTAATGTGAGGTGTCAATGCAATTAGGACAAGGAACTGGTTGCCCTCTGGAGGTTGTTGAATTACACGTTGGTATTGTTTATTATTGTACACATTGATTTAGCTAGCTGGGAATTGTAGTTCAGCATTTGGGCAAAAGCAATAGTGGCCACTTGCTGCCAGTATTGGCAAAATTGAACTAGGTAAGCCATCTGGCCCAGTACAGGTGGTTCTTGACCTACGACCACAATAAAGCCCAAAATTTCTATTGTTAAGTGAGATATTTTGAAGTGGATTTTGCCCCATATTCCTTTCTTGCCATAGTTGTTCAGTGAATCACTGCAGTTGATAAGTTAGTACCTCGGTTGTTAAGTGAATCTGGGTTCTCCATTAATTTTGCTTGTCAAAAGATTGCAAAAGGTGGTGATTGCATGGCCCTGGGACACAGTGATGGTCATAAGTATAAGCCAATTGCCAAGCATCTGGATTTTTTTTTGTAATATTTTTTTTATTTTTCCATTTTAAAAACATCTCTTTCAGTGAACAATGTGGTTACAGGTTTATGCATTTCAATACAAACATGACCTTAGAATATATTTATCTTTCACATTCAATTTTATATCATAGCTGTACTTTCATTTTTTCATAAATTTTCTCCAATATTCTTATTTTCTTTATGCTTATTAAATCATTTTCAATTTATACCTTAACTTAATTCCTTTTTCTTTAAATATTCTCACATCTTATTTTATAGTCTAACATTTTTATTTTTTATTCTAAATTCATTGTACCTTTATGCTAAGCATCTGGGTTTTGATTACATGATCATGGGGGTGCTACAAAGGTCGTAACTGGTAAAAATAGTCATAAGTCACTTTTTTTAGTGCTGTTGTAACTGAATAGTTAATAAATGAATTATAAGTTGAGGACTATCTGTATAAAGTGACTTTGAGTATTCTCATTGATAAAACAGTGATGATGGCATGGGGTGTTGGACTGACACCAGGAAAATCCAGGATCGGCCACAGAAGTAGCTGGGTTGTTTTTGGACTGCATGCTTCTTCTCAACTCAACCTAACTTACATAGTTATGAAGAAAATTATGAGGAGGGAGTACTTGCTGCCTTGAGCTTCTGAAAGAAAGCTCGGACACAAATCTAATAAACAATCCCAGGAAAACCTCACAAAGAAAGAACTTATTATGAGCCTTGTGCCATGCACAGTCCTTGATGTCTAGTTGCAAACCAGGAGAGGATATAGAGGAAGGTTAAATGGATTAGACAGGTCCCTTGGGGGAAGAACGGTGGCTGAGCAAGATGAAAAACCTCTTACTAGAAGCTGCTGACTTTTTTGTTAAGGCCATCTTGTAGCTTATGAAGTTTGGTAGTGGTAGTCTACTAACAAGTTGGTAATAGGAAAGTAGGAAAATGGAGGATTCCTCTAGTGATTTCATTTGCTTTAATGATAGGCAGCTGAAGGTGTGAACCAACCCTTACCCCCACCCCCACGGAAGAGTGCTGGCTGCAAGTTAAGTAGAAGACTCTTCTTACAGCATCAGCCAGCCCATTCACACCTGCATCTTGTCATGTAATGACATGCATGCATGAACTTGTCTGTAGAATAAATGGTACATTTGCCAGAGGGAGTCAGATTACCTTTGACTCCTTCAGCCATGTTGGGCTTTGGCTTTGCTAACATAAGCCAGATAAGAGGCAAGGGAACTAACTTGTCTGTAGGAGGAGAACATCGAATTTTGTAGATTCCCCACGACTATTCTTCAGGCCATTTTGTGTATCTACCTGGAAACTTGTTTTGTGCAGTTTTATGATAATAAAGTGTGAACCAAGAATCAAATGAGGATGTCATGGGATTTTCTCTGGTGGCTTTGCCAAGATAATTTTATGTAATGCCGATGGAATAGAAAGCTTTTTGGGGGTGTAAATCCACTGTTTTCAAAAAGGTTTTAATGAATGTCTCCCTTCAAACTTTTAGTATTCAGATAAACTTCAGCTGTTGTGCTTTCAAAGTTACTGATGTAGGTGAGGGGTGTCAAACTCATGTTATCATGGCAGAGTCATGTGACATATCGGGAGTTTTTTCCCCCTTCGCTAAACCGGGTGTGGGTTTGGCCAGCACGTGACACAGGCCGGGAGTTTGACAGCCGTGATTTAGGTGATTTTTATTTTATTTTATTTGAAGAGCAATTTCTGTAAATGGTGGCTTTTGGGGCTAAGAAAAGTTTGAAGTGGTTGAGCACATACTCCTTCTCAAAAGTGTAGCCACCATTCAAGTTTGATGCTTTTAAGTTATTCAAGAGCGAAAACCTTGTTTGGCTTTCCAATATTTATTTATTAGATTTTTATCCCACTCTTATTATTTTTATAAACAATTCAGGGTGCTCAATACACCTAATATTCCTTCTCCCTCATATTTTCCTCACAACAACAACAACAACCCAGTGAGGTAGGCTTATCAGAGAGAGAGTGACTGGCCCAAGATCACCCAACTGGATTCCATGCCTAAGGTGGGACTTGAACTCAATGTCTCCTGGCCAGCACCTTACTTACTATACCTCACTGGCTTGCTAATACCAAAGTACATGTCTGTGGTTATACAAATGGCTCGTCCTTAAACATAATTTATCTTTTTCCCCCAGTTTTTCAAGTTCTCGCTGTCTTCTGCTAACCCTTCAGCCAGCCTTCAGTGGATCTGGCAAGGAGTGATTCCATTGGCCAGAATTTCTTGTTTCCATTTCTTTGTTTCTAGTGTAGCATAAAGTAGTCAGTGGTCTGGTCACAAATAAGGATATGTTGCAATGTAGTTTGTTTGGCTTAATATAGTGCAGTCCTATTATTTTATTTTTATTTCTGTGAACCAAGCTATCATGGTTTATTCAGCAAAAAAGTGGTTACATTCTAGCTAGGTTGATGGGCATTCAGGTAGATGTGTTCATTACATATCAGCACATTTAGCAAAAACAAATTAGATTTTTGTTTCCTGTTAAGGTGTTTGGGGAAAAACAAAGAGAAGGAAGTACTGCCTTCTTAATCCTTCCCACATGACCAGGAAATAATAGAATAAAAATAGAATAATAATAGAATAACAGAGTTGGAAAGGACCTTTTAGTCCTACCGTCTGCTCATGAAATAGACCTTATACTATTCCAGACAGATAAATTAAACAAACAAAATGTTAAAAAGTTACAATATTTATGTAGTTACTTACCAGGCACATCTAAATTATATTAATTATATCAAAATATCTTTACAATCCCTAAGGCATGCCACAACTTTTGAGCACCCCTAATTATTTGGAAATTGAAAACTTTGACATGCCTTACATCCAGTCTCTTCTTAAAAGCCTCCAGTGATGGATTACCCACAACTTCTGAAGGCAAGCCGTTCCACTGGTTAATTGTTAATCACCTAATAGAGAGTTGGCTAGAAAGAAAAGATGGCGGCTGTTCTTGGTTAAAGGTCAAAACAGTGGAGATAATGCAGCCAGCTGAAATAATGCTAATAAATGGAGAAAGCATGTGTTTGCACCTTAAAAGCAACAGCGGGATTTGTTATAATATTTGGCCTCGCATACAGTACAAGTGGAGCATAACTGGCAGGAGACTGCACTGATTTGAAAGAATCTCAGTGTGGTAAAGATAAGGAATAGTATAGTATAGGAAGGGCCAATTGGGAAAAGTAATTTTAGAGCTCCTCTTCTCCTTCACTTTTTCCTTCCTATCAGAGATGGTATTCAGCAGTTCTGACCAGTTCTGGAGAACTGGTAGTGGAAATTTTAAGTAGTTCGGAGAACCGGCAAATACCACCTCTGGCGCCACCCCCATCTATTCTCTGCCTCCCGAGTCCCAGCTGATCAGCTGGGTCTTCTTTTGTTGCCCTGCACAGGAGAACAGAGCTGGAAAGCAGGTTAGTGGGGTGGGGAGGAAATGGAGATTTTACAGTATCCTTCCCTTGCCATGCCCACCAAGCCACACCCACAGACCCGATAGTAAAAATTTTTGAATCCCACCACTGCCTCCTATACCTCTAGTATCCTGAGGCTTATCTTTAGTTCACTCTGTAAATGTAGGCCAGGGGTGTCAAACTGGCAGCATCACATGACATATTGGGACTGTTTTCCCCTTCACTAAACCAGGTGGGGGCAGGGCCAACATGTGATATATCCGGTCCACAGGCTGCAAGTTTGACACCCCTGATGTAAGCAGTAGAACATTTTAGGCACAACTATTTTATTTATGTTCTGTTTTAATTATTTTTATAACTCAAATGGCAAACATATCCAACACACCTTCCTCCTCCTATTTCCCCCGCAACAATAACAACCTTGTGAGATGGGTTAGGCTGAGAGAGAATGACTAGCCCAAAATCACCAGCTGGTTTTCATGGCTAAGGTGGGACTTGAATTCACAGCCTCCTGCTTTTTAGCCTGATGCCTTGACCATTAGATGTGGCCGAGCTACAACTGTCAGCCTTCCTTGTCATTGATGGTGCAAAATTGAGAGGGCTAACTTTACTGTAGACTTTTTTTCTTTCTTTTAAGCTCTGAAAGGCTAAGAATCCAAAAATAGTATTTTCCTGTTCCTTCCTTGTTGTATTGCCCATGTAAGAATCACAATCGCAGAAGAGCTTTTATCTTCTGCTTGGGAAAAGTCCCATGGTGCATGTGGAAAGAAGGCAAGATATAGGGTAGTCCTTCACTTAAGGCTGCTCAGCGACTGATCATAGTTACAATGGACCTTTCCTGGGATATTATGACCCAGTTCTGATTTTCTTGCACGCATTTGGCAACTGGCCTGCATTTATGGCCGTTTGCAGTGTGTCATTGTTATATGACCATTTTAAAAAAAAAAAAATTACAGCATTCGCTTAACTACTCTGGGGATCGCTTTATGTCTGCCATAAAAATCATAAAATCGGGATGGTTACATAGGTGATTTGCTTTATGACCACGACTACTTAACAGCCATAGTAAACAGGTTCCGTTATGGTTATAAGTCGAGGCTACCTGTAAATTCCCTATACCCATAAAACTTGTAGGCCTAAAGGGTAGCAAGTTTTAAGCAGACAAAGGAAAATTTTTGCAAGATATTTTGGCCCGTGATTCCAAGAGTATGTTGAAATAATACAGCATTGAGTTTTTAAAATCCCCTTATTGTAGATGTTTGCCTTTCACGGATGAGCATTTTATGATACAATCAATTTATATTTTCAGTTGAAGTGGGCAGAATGCAAAATACCTGTCTCAACCCGCAGAAAGTGTGTACATTTAGGGTAAAAGTACTACAGAGAAAAAAATGTTTTCATAGTGACATCTTTTTCTCACCCAGTTAGCATGTTATAAAGATTTGTGATTGAATTTGAGGCATTGGTTGGATAGTAATTATGATCATTCTAGGCTTTCGGCTGTGAAACTAAGAATAGAGAAACTGGTTTGGCAGAACAAAATCTCCAAAAGGCAGAATTTCTATTAGTGAGGGAGGAAGATGGATGTACTTTGAGAATGAGAATAGGCATGGAGAAAAAAAGTGTGGGTTGTTTGGATTTTTTGGGGAGGGGGTTTGCTCAAAATACAGGGCAGGAGTTAAAATAGATGCTAATTACTTTTTAACACCTTAAAACATCTCCTAATGGTGCAAGGGCTTTGTTACCTAAGCAGTATATCTAAGAAAGGTTGAGTCCTTATATCTTTTCCCTGTCTGAAATTATCTACACTTAAGTATCTGTTGCAAACTATGATATCACCAAAGTATCAAAACATGCATTGTGACATCACAGCGAAGCCCTGTCCTTTTGTACCCACATTGTAATGTTGCGTGCAAGTATGAAGGAGTAGAGTTGTGTCACAGTGTCATAGTGCACACGTTCTCACCTGTCTCTCCCCCCTTCCTTTGTGACCTTGAACACTTTTTTCAGTTTAACCCAAGTTCATGAGATAGAGGATTCCTGGATCCCTCTGGAGAAAAAAACAAAAAACTTTTAAAGTGATCTGTGTTCTACCATTAATGAAATATGAGATATTTATGCTTAATAATTATTGCTTAATTTTGCTCTGTTCCTCTTCCCTCCAGATCTCTCTTTCATTTTATAACCTGATTTTTACTCTGTGAGCCTACATGCTAGAATTACCTTACATTGATTAGCTCTGCACATTGTACTGAACCATAATTTGCTTGGCCATAGTTTGTTGACTAAGCCATATTAGGTTGGTTTTAAATAACTTGCTAAGCCATGGGTGTCAAACTTACCACGCCACATTGCCGTCACGTGACGTTTCGTGACATTTTTCCCATACGTGGAACTGGGGTGGGTGTGGCCTGCATGTGACACATCTGACCCATAGGCTACCGGTTTGACACCCCTGTGCTAAGCAAAAGCCCCCCCCAAAAGCTGTACCTTGGTGTGAAGTTCCTTATCAACTACAAGTTTTTATCTAGAGATGTTCGTTGTAGTCCCCTTAAAATCTGTGCATTGCTTGTTCGTTGTGTTGCTTCAAAAGTCAGAAAAAGAACCTTGAAGATCTGTGATGGAAGGAACAGAGACATACATTGAAAAGTGCAAGTTTGATTTTTATTTGAAAAGTGCTAGATGTGGAGTTTCTGTCTTTTGGCAATTCTTTGCAGAGCACTGAGTGATTGATAAGTTTGCTCAAGAAGGTTTATTCTTCTTCTCTTAAAAAGAAGTTTCCAGATTTTTTGGGTAACCAAAGACATGAAAATATGTAGACAACTTCTTGTGAAATTTCCAACATTAAGCGTGACCAACATTTTGATTTTTGAATTGCACAGCAATACCTTCCTTCTTAGTAACCTTTTTGTCCTCATTACAATCCTGTGAAGTTAAGTTCATGGTTGAGTAGAATATTTTTCCTGGGCCATCTGTAATCATTGACCCAAACTCAACCAACATGTTTTTGCTGCTTTCTGTGACTGATAGTATCCAAAACTAATTTGCAAAGATGTGCACAAATTATTTTTCAGATCTACTTTGAGGATCAGAAATACCTACTTGAATTTACCTTGTAGGGTCTTGCTTGTTGCCAGTTATAATATCTACTGCAGATATACCTTCGCTGAACTTGACAGCTTTCAGAGAAGGATGGGACAGACAGGAGGAGAGGAGAAGAAGGAGGAAAAGAGAAACTGGTGGCAGCAGCAGTGTAGATGAAGGAAAAGAAAACATATTTTCTATAGTGCCTATTGCCAGCTTTTAATTTTGCTCCAGTTGTCGCAATATTGACTGGATTTTTTTCCCTTTTAAACTAGGGTTAAGGTGCAGTTTGCTGAAAGCATGAAATCAACAAACATATTTAGGTTCTAGGGCCATGGTTTAACATTTCCCAAGATAAGTTTTATCATCCATCGCCAAATTTCGTTCTTTAGTTAAATGTTAACATGAGCCTTCATGTCTACTTCAAAATCCTACCTCCTATCCTGGGAAACCTTCAGCAGAGACTTCAACCTTAATCCAGAAGGAAAACAGTGCCTATGAACAAGTAACAAAGTTCTTCAGTCAGAACTGAAGAAGCTTCTTGGATGAGAAGCGAAACATCTTCAAGGAAAACCAAAGGCCAGTTGCCTTTTGAATAAGCACCTTTGGGACAACCATGACCTGGATGACTGAGAATCTCCATGGACAATAAGTAACACCATTACCTTGGCAATTACTTCCTACTACCTCTTTGCTTTGGTTACATCATATAATAAGACAGAGGTCTCTAAACTTGGCAACTTTTAAGACTTGTGGACTTCAACTTCAATTCTGGGAGTTGAAGTCCACAAGTCTTAAAGTTGCCAAGTTTGGGGACCCCTGATATAAGAGAAGGAGAATTCACCATCTCCTAAGATATAGTCTGTTCCATTATTGAATGGTTCCTACTTTTAGGACACTTTTTCAATTTACAGCTAAAATTTAGTTTGTAATCAATTCATCCTTTGATCTGTTCTGTCCTGTCTTCAACTGTTTTGAATAATACCTCCTTATATGTGACATACTTCAGATGCTTGAAGACAACTGACATGTCTCCCTGCGGTCTTTTCTAGACTAAATACACTTGATATCTCCAACCATTCCTCCAGCTTGGTTGCTTTCCTTTGGACACACTCCAGTCTGTTAATGTCCTTTCTAAAATATGTCTAAACCTGAATGCAGTATTCTAGGTATGGAATGACCAATACAGATTATTCAAAAGCAACGACTTCTCTTGATATTGATGCTATTTTTCTGTGGATGCAACAAGATTCCATGTAATTTTTTGCAGCTGTATCATATGATTGGGTCATATTCAGCTTCTGAGTCCCCAAGATACCCAGTTCCTATTTGCGTGTGCTGCTCTTTCTGATCCTGTATTCATATGTTTGATTTTCTTATTTGATTTTCTTCGTTGAAATTCAGTTTGCTTCTTTCTGCCTGATGTGTTCCTACTTGATCCTGCAAAATCTTGATATTATCCTCTATGACATTTGCTAAGTCCCCATATCCATCACAACTTAACAGATTTTGTGGCCAACAACACAGTGTCTAGAATGGACCTCTCCTCTTTGCTCTTTGACTCTTCAGCTTCACAAGAAACCCTTGGTATAACACCCATCAGATGCAGTTGCTCTCTGTCTATTGAATGGTGACCTAGTCCAGTCCACATGTTATTTTTTTTTCCTGTCAGAATCTCATACTTAATAATCTGTTCCAGAATTTTCTTAGCTGTTGTCATCCTTCCACTTGAGATAAGAATTTAGCTTTTATTTAGATTAGGCAACCTGATCCTTAAACCTGAAATCAAGGAGGAGTCAATAGCTACTTGGGTCTTCCTTGCATTGACTGGTTTTGTTTTCTTGTTAACCTAGATTCAATGCATGTTTCCAGAGGTAAATCAGGAGTATGTCCTGTGATCATTCAGCAGGTAGGAGCATTGCTCACTCATGGAAAGTGATCAGGAAAGTGCAATCTTGATAAACAGTGAGCTCTTAACAAGACCGCATAGGTAACAATGGTCAGTTAATTCACATCAGTTTCTGCAACCTACATAGATTCATATCTTGGCTAACAGTGCCCAGCTCTCTGAGCCATCAAGTTAATGAAGCTCCCTCAAAATATTTGGAGGCTATCAGATCATCCATTCTTGCGATACATTATAGTCCATCAACAACTAGTATCTGCTGACCATCAGTTATCATTCTAATCATGCCCTGAACTTTTCAACCAACCCCTTGATGCCCAAATCTGTATCTCTGGCTTTTCCCCTCCCCTCTTACTCAATGAAAGGTTCTTTGGGATTCCTAACAGAGCAAATGAAAAGTTTTCCATTAACCAAGGCCAGAGCCAGAGGGGCAGTGTCTGACTTCAGATGGCCAATTTGAAGTGTAAGGGTGTACTTATCTATGGATTTATTTCTGGATATTATACAGTGACCTTGAGAACCAACCCCAAGGGTATCCATCCAAAGCAAGGTCTGGGTTTAATTGGGGGGTGGGGGGAGCAGTTCCCTTGTAGGTTTGGGGATGTAACTTTGGTATGCTTTTTTCTGATAATTTACCTCCTTCACATAAGAACAAGGTTTGTTGCCTTTTAACATTGGAAATCTCTCTTAGACTTTCTGTTTCTCTTTCTTCCAATTTGTTTCACATACAAATAGGATTTTGATTACTCAGCCTCTAAGAGATCCTTCCGTGGTTTGCAGAGTGAGCATGTCTAAATATCTCTGCTTTTGCAGAAGTTTTAAGACTTCAGGTTCGTTGTTTCAAAGAGTCCCTGTTTATCGATGGCAAAGAAATAGAAAGCAGTATGGTACTACTTTCTGTGTTGTATCATACGGAGTATTTCGAGTTCTACATGTATCGCAGTTGAAGAGTATGAAAAAATATTTACCTTTAAATGGAAACTCTTGGCACTTCAGTAATGCGGAGGAATAATCAAAACTCTGCAGATCACTTTAAAAGGCTCTGGGGCTACTGTATTTTGGACTATCCATTGGGCCACTTCATTCTTTGTTGCTTTCGTACAGATATGGAGGTTACATTCCCGCATAAGTCAGAATTACAGTTTAGATTTGATGGTTCACAGTGTAGTTTTTTTGAAATCGCGGCGCTGTTACATTCAGAAAACCTGGATCAACTTTTTTTTGTTGCAAGAGAGGTCTTGCAGAATAATCTTTATCTACTGTTAGTGGAATGCAGATAAACAGGGTTAAGTTTTTGAATTCCAATGGAAGATGAGCCGAGCGGCATTTTCCAGGCTACAGTGCAGGTGTGAACATTGTTAGTCTTCTTATGGACCTCTCTGAAGTTTGCAAATCAAGTATAAAAGTAAATCTGGTGCTACGGTATTGTGCTTACTTCTAGAATACACACACACAGAGACACACACACACACACACAGAGCGAGAACCATACACTATGAGAAAACGCACTCAACGTTGTATGTTTAGATGGAATTTTTCCTAGCTATTTGGTAAAAATGCAGATTAAAAACAAAACATGAGAGAATGCATGTAAGAACAAACACTAAATGTAACACTGTCCAGAAACAATATGCCTTTTTCCTACTCATTGGGATGAATCATTCCAGGATCTTGCTCAAAAGCCCAGCCACAACAATCACTTTTTTGGATAAATCTAGTATGAACAATGAGTGTATATGGCTAATGGCGTTGTAACAAAATATGGTGGTGGGGTGGGGCTTAGCTCTCCATATCCAGTCCTACTGGACGGACTCATGAAAGCATACAGGGCTTGTAGAGTGCAACCTACAGTTCTGCCCTGAAGTATCTAATTGGTCCTGTGGCTCCTGAGTTTCCCTGCTTCTCATTGGCTGCCTGTGAAATTGTCCCATTTCCTTGCATGCTTTTCAACCCCTATCTTTAGTAATCCATTCTGGATATGTTTTGTCTGCAGTGACACAATGGCCACAGCCCGTGGCAGGTCAGATTAGTGCAGTTTCTCCCCCCCCCCCCTTTTTTTTTTTTTAAATCTAGGTAATTCCATCCAACTGTATTCGTGTGCAGGTAGCCCTTGACTTAATGGCCATAATTAAACCCAGAATTAGGTTCATGAATTGTGTTCATTAAGCGAGTCTCCACTTCACCGTGCCCAATTTTACAACCCTTTTTACACCAGTCGTTTAAGTGAACCCAATGGGTTTTTTTGTTTTTTTTGCTGGAAATCAGAAATAAAACACTGAACTTTGGAACTGGGTTGTAAGTAGCTGTGTGGAAGTCCATTGTAACTTTAAACGGTCGCTAAAGGACCAATTGTAAGTCAAGGACTTGCCTATAACCTAGGTAAGTTTTCCCAGTCTTCCCATAATGTCAATGACGGAAGAGCATGCATGGATTGGTCAATATTTGTGGATCTATAGTGCCACCTGCTGGTTTCTCCTGAACATTGAGAGAAAAGGAGGCAAGATTCACCCTCTTCATTATTTTCATAAGCTCTGACAAAATGAAGTCCTTTCCCCAAAGCTGACTTATCGACGGCAATAAAGCAAAGAAGAGAAGAGATGTATTGATGGCT
Source organism: Notechis scutatus (assembly GCF_049901735.1). NCBI lineage: Eukaryota > Metazoa > Chordata > Lepidosauria > Squamata > Elapidae > Notechis > Notechis scutatus. The sequence continues at coordinate 138,241,792 of NC_142010.1, forward strand.
GATGGATCCATGTTGTTGTCCCACTCTATGTAAAGTACAATTGAGAATGTGAAAAAGGATTCTTTTTTTTTAAAAAAAAAAGTTGATTATTTCTGACTAGTCATCATCCAAAGTCCCTGTGATTAGCTTGCCAAAAATGCTTACCTCAGGGGGATGAAAAGTTCTCCTGAGCTGCAGACCTGCAACAAGTTCTTATTGTAACTATTCTTCTGTTTGTAGTGTTGGTGTCCAAATCCTCTCCAAAGAAGCCTCGTGGCCGGAGCATCTTCAAGGCTCTTTTCTGTTGCCTTCGTGCACAGAATGTGGGACAGACGGCCTTTGGCAACAATCATGGGCTGCATAAGGAAGAGACAAACACCATTGCCAAGGTGAGGAAAGTGTGCAGGTGCGCTGACAGCTGATTCCGTCCACTTATCCAGAGGGTTTGCAAATGCAGCAGCTAGTGGGCTTGGGAACTACTTTATCTACTTCCTTTTTCTTTCTGGATTCTGGCATGCCAGATGTTAAATGGGTGTCCTTAGGATTTAACCTCTACCTGCATCCCCAGGCATCAAATACTTACCTTGCTATTCTGTCTCTGAATGTCCTTTCTTGCTTTTAATTTTTCCCCGCCTGTGTATCTCTCCATTTTTTGGTTACGTAAACAAACCCTTGGTCCTGTGCTCCTGGGAAAAAAAAACACCCCGCCAGTTGCTCTTTCTTTTGTTCTTTTATAAAATTGCCTGCAGCAGGAAAATACCTGGTTGTCTTGAAAGCAATTGTTTTTAGAATTGTTTTGGAAATCACGGCAGCTTTTCCTAACCCAACACTTTTGTCACTATGTAAGGACGGAAATTCCCAGAATTTGCAACTGGAGATGTTGAAAGCTGCCGTCTGAACACATCTAGAAAATGCCAGTTGAGGAAAGCTGTGGTATCTGTACTGGTATCTATGGAGAGTGCTATAATATAGAAAAAGGAAATAAATTGCCCATGTTAAGATTTCTCTGCTTCTCCATGTGTTGGGAAGCCACAGCTAGTCCTGGAAGAGTAGAACAGTGAAAAGCAAACCTGTTTTATCTAGAAATGGACTTTGTTCTATTTTCTATAGTTGTGTAAGCAGACAGAAAATTCCTTAAATATTACAGCTGATAACATATACTGTTATTTTTTGGAGTATAAGACACACTTCCCCCTTCCCCCCCAAAAGTGGATGGAAATGTATGTGCATCTTAGACAGCGAATATGGGGAATTTTTGGCCTCCCAAAGTCTCCGTGAGTCCCATTTTTGCCCTCCCCAGCATCCAGAGGCACTCTGCAGGCCAAAAACAGGCGCGTTTTAACCCTTGGGATCCATGGAGACCAAAAATGGGTGCGTTTTTGGCCTGTAGAGTGCCTCTGGATGCCGGAAAGGGCAAAAACAGGACGCACGGAGGCAAAATCTTTTTTTCTTATTTTCCTCTTCTAAACCAAGGTGCGTCTTATAGTCCGATGCGTCTTATACTTCGGAAAATATGTTATTATCCCTTCTTTAAAACTACACAGTTTAGTTGCCTCGTCATCTCTGCACTGTGGATAAATATATCTTCGTTAAAAAAAAAAGAGGACATTAATTTTCACTATTAAAGGAGGGGGAGGGAAAACTTTCATTATGCATAGCAAGGACGAGGAACCTTTTTGAGGGCGGAAGCTCTTAAAATCATGTGTCATCTGCTTTTCCCTTCTTTTTTTTAAATTTGGCCCGTGGTTGACTAAGATATAAACCTAACAGAGATGCAGTGCACCTATTTTGCTTGTGATTTCTTTATTTTGAAAAACGCCTGTAGGTAAAAGCACTGCTTGATTTCCGTCTGTTGCCCCAAATATCTGCAGCACACTGAAATTAGGGTTGCATTAAGAGACTTAAAGTTCCCTTTTGTGTATTAATCTAAAACATCCACTAAGCTTTTCAAGCATGTAGCCCCTGTAATTTTTCAGACTCCCTCAGCTACCCTTTTCTTCTCGTGCCATGGCTCTTCTGGGTGAGAAATATATATGATAATGTGTGAAACCAGGCTGTTCCTTGACAGAGGTTTTGCTGAAATCCCCGAAGAATAGTATCACAGTCTCATCTTTCTCATAAACCTACATCTTTGCTCTCCTCTTTTTTCCCCCCTTTTAGTCTGATCTGTTGCAGTGTCTTCAATACCAGTTTTATCAGGTATGTGTTTGTTCTAAAGGCAAGAGAGATCTGCGTATGCTCTTGAGCTAAGTCTTCCTTTGCCCTCTGGAAATAAATGGCAGGTGTAGGGAGTTTTTAACCTATCGAGAGAGAAAAATCTCCAGTAAGGGGCAGCAAACAGTGGCATTCAGGGGTCCTGTTTACTGTGAATCAAGTAAGAGTTCAATGTTTCTGCTGGTTTAACATCGCCAGTATTTTCAGGGAGGCTTATTTTGCAGTTAACTTTAATTTGATGTGATAATCCGAATAATGTGTGTGGCAGCAAGGAAGGAAAATAATGTAGCAGATATCCAGCTGTACCTTGGTGGTAACACCCTTGCCTCTCTGTGTGTACGCGCACTCACACATTTGTATATGGGAACAAAGGAAAATGATCCTACTCTGACTAAGCAAATTTCTGCTCCTGTAAAAGAGGTGGTGGGGTTTCCGCTTGCCTTCCTGTTGAGAGCAAATTTCTGAGAACAGGAATGTGGCATGGTGTAATTCACACCAACAGCAAATGTGTTAATGAAGCTCTCCTCTGTCAGTTGCTGTTGAGCATTCATATTCCTTCATTCAGAGTAGAGATTGGACTACAACAAGAGCTTATTTATCCTTAGTAGGAAGTTAATATTCCAAGCCATTTCTGCAGCCAGAAATGATAGAATTCAGACATGGGTTTATCAATAGTTTGTGTAAATGAAGTCATCGAGACAGCTGCTGGGAATATCTTGTGGAAGTGTTTTCCCCAACACAACAATTTCTCTTCGCTGATGATGTAAAGCTGTTCAATACCACAGACAATACTAGCTACCCTACAAAAAGATCTTGACTATGTATCCGAATGGTCAAACAAATGGCAACTTCAAATCTCAACAAATAAATGCTCTGTCTTACATATTGGCAAAAAAATCAGAAAATAAAATACAAGCTGAATAGTCAAGATCTTGTTGATGACCCAAGCTCTGTAAAGGACCTTGGAATACTCACCTCTAATGATCTAAGTGCTAGAGCACACTGGCAACTACATAGCCAAAAAGGCATTAAGAGTTGTTAACCTAATCCTACGTAGCTTTTCTCTGGCAATATCACACTACTAACCAGAGCATACAAAACATTTGCTAGACCAATACTCGAATACAGTTCATCAGTCTGGAACCCACACTACGTATCTGATATTAGCACAATTGAGAAAGTCCAGAAATATTTCACAAGAAGAGTTCTCCACTCCTCTACCGCTGTAGAATACCTTATGCCACCAGACTTGAAATTCTAGAACTAGAAAACCTTGAATTACGCCGTCTTCGTTCTGACTTAAGCATGGTATACAAAATCATACATTGCAATGTCCTACCTGTCAATGAATACTTCAGCTTCAACCATAACAACACAAGAGCACACAATAGATACAAACTCAAAGTAAACCGCACCAAACTTGATTGCAGGAAATACGACTTCAGCAATAGAGTGGTCAATGTCTGGAATACTCTACCCGACTCTGTAGTTTCTTCCCAAACCCCAAAAACTTTAACCTTAGACTGTCTACTATTGACCTCACCCCTTTCCTAAGAGGTCTGTAGGGGCGTGCATAAGCGCACCAACGTGCCACGTCCCTGTCCTATTGTTTATCTTATTCTTTTATTTTTCTTATATGTAACCATTTCATGTATTCACAACTATGTATACATTTATACTTATTATCTTGTAAACAATTGGCAAATCAAATAAATAAATAAATAAATTTGGGGTTTTGCAGAACATATTCTTGAATGCAAACTGCTGCTCCTTCTTTGGTGTGTATACATACGCACTCTCTTTCTCTGCTTTGTAGAGATGACCTGCCACATACCAGCAACATGGATCAACATGTAAATTGCTCCTGGAAAACGTAGCTGTCTGTCAAATAAATAGAGACAGTTTCCCCTGGAGCTTAAAAAATTAAAAAATAATGAATGAAGAGAAGTTGTTCCTGTTTGCCTGAAAATTTGCGAGTTCTGTTGAATGTTAGGAGAAATATTGTAGTGAATAGAAACGTGAGACAGTGTTCCCACAGGCTCGGTATATATTTCTTTCCTAAAAGTGGCAGCAAATCGTTTTTAGGGCAGGGGTCAGCAAACATTAATAAAGATATAATATATTTATTAAGTATAATAAAACAGTATAAACAGAAAAATACATTTCAATGCTAAAAACAAAGACAGGTAAACTAAATAAAAATATCCAATTAATACCATTTGTAGCATTTATAGGTCAATTTATAGCACAATAGTAGACTTAATTTTTTTTAAAAAAATAAATAGATGAACTGCAAACGGCAGTGACTACTTTGAAAAGGTATCCAATTGTTTGCTGTAAAAAATTTTAATATGTTGACACAGTATGCAAATTCAAGGCATATTCACCTATTCATAACTGGCTTTGGCCAAATTCTGAAAAGTACCTGTCTGAAAGAATACATAATGGAAATCACTTTGCTTTTAGAAAGTTTTAGAAAAAAGAATTGAAACTTAACTGGACAATGGTACATCCTTAGCCTAAAAATAAAGTCATTGAGGCTTTAATATGGACATGAGGTCATTATTGGATGGAGAAAGAGACAATGGCAAGATATAGGGAGCCTAGAGTATATAACACTGGAATTATTCTGTGTTTTAAAAAGCATTGTATTAATTGTACTCCTACGTTAAAAATAAGCGTTGATTAAAAATACATCTGTTAGTTAATGGGAAGAAAAGCATTTTTGAGATACAGGTCATTGTTGACTTAAGACCAGAAAATTTGTTGTTAAGAAATTCATTCATTAAGCAAGGTATATTCCATGACTACAACTTGCAACATTCCCTGCTGGCTTCCCCATTGATTTTGAAACCAGCTGCGAAGGTCTCAAATGGTGATCACATGACCCTTGGATGCTGCAGCCACCCTAAATGTAAGGCCCTTGCCAAGCACGTAAATTTGGATCACTTGAGACCCGAGGACACAGTTATTAGTGCAAGGGCCAGTTGTAAATCACTTTTGTCAACACCATCATTTCAAACAGGGGCTAATTGAATGGTCATAAGTCAAGGGTACTTGTATCTTTATTGTGGGAGTTAAGGATCTCTAGAGGTCTAAAACCTGAGGTGATATGCAAATTTTAAATATTAGGCCTAGGGTGTTATTTTGTTTTGTTTTGTTTTTTGCTTTTTGGCCATGCTGTTTTTCTGTGCAAACAGACTTAAAGTTCTTAGAATAACTTTATTGTCACTTCGAATGTACACTAATCGGCATACATTAAAATGCAATTTCATTGCATACAGCTCTCAAAGGGTCACCACCTCCAATATACATAAACATGACTAAATAAATAGCTAAATACAAAATTATGCATATACCCATATATATTCTATGACACGGAGAAATAACACAGTCTAGTCCGGTTATATACATGTACATGGCAAGAAAAACGAATAAATGCGAGTTTACCAGACAGACGGCACAGACAACAAAGCTAATACGGAATCTGGTAGTCCTGCTAGCAATACTTTGAAACCTCTTCCCAGGGTGGATTAGTTGCTGAAACAAGAACTTTCCAAAAGGCAAAATATTGTACTTGTTAATATAACTGCATGAAGCTTGTTAAATGTGCCTCCCGACAGCATCTTTTTTATATATATATATATGCTGCCCAGAAGCATTTGGGAATGCATGGCATATAAAGCAGGGCAGGGCAGAAATTTAGAATGAAAGGGAGATATGGGATATGATGCATGAGACAGGGCTCGGGTAAGATTTGCATACATGTGTTCCTTAAAGCAGCTGCATCTGTTCCAGGCAATTGCAGCTTGATGTTGGATTGAAAGAGTTGCTGACAGTTGCAATGTTCGTGCACTTTTGAACAGCTGTAAGATAAAGTCCCAAAATTAAAACTTGTAGAATAAAAGCAGGATACAACGCATATCACAAAATGTGGTTCTTGCAGCCGGCGGAAGCTAAGCTCATGTTTCTTTTTCTAGATTCCTGGAACATGCCTTCTCCCTGAGGTGACTCAACAAGACCAGGGCCGAATATGTGTGGTGATTGACCTGGATGAGACCTTAGTGCACAGTTCCTTCAAGGTGAAACCCTTGAGTAGTTCCCTGATTGTTTTGTTGCATAATGGATAAACAAGTACAAGACGACCCAGAGGGCCTGCTAAATCAGGGGAATATCTGATTTAAATTTCCTTCCTCCTGTTTGATGCCTTTAAATTCTATTGGCCGATATGCAGGTTAGTCTTTGACTTACGAGTCTAATAGAGTCTGCTCATCATGGTCATGAGTTGTAATGGTTGCAAAATGGGTTGGTCACGTGACTGGCCCATGGTCCGATTCTATGACCTTTTTTTGCAGCAGCCGTTAAGTGAGTCCATTTTTAAGTGAGCACTGCGTCGTTAAGCAAAACAATGGTTTGCTATGAGCACAATTTTGCCCCAAATCTGGGAGAGCCAATTTTCTGCAAAATGATAGTAAAAAGTGGTTATGAGATTGCAGGATGCTGCAAACAACTGTGAATTCAGCCGTGTTGCCGAGCACCCATAGTTCAGCCATGTGACCACATTGGCTGACCATTGGAGCTTCAAAGTCTATTCATAAGTAGCTCCGAGATAGATTTTTTTGTAACTTCAAATGGTCACTGAACAACAGGAATTAAGCCTAGCACAACCCTTATCATACTGAAAAGGTTCAGCACATCTCTTCTGTGATATTCTTACTAAAGAAGATCAAAGTTTACTCCATCATTACAACTACATCTCTAAGCCCCAAGTAGTAAGAGCAATGTTAGAAATTATGAGTCCTTAGGGGGGGCACTGTGTTCCTTACTCTAGGTCAGTGTTTTTTAATCTTAGCAATTTAAGATGTGTGTACTTGCAAGACCCAGAATTCTCCAGCCACCATGCTGGCTGAGAAATTCTGGAGGATGAAGCCCATGTATCGTAAATTCACTGAGATTAAGGAACACTGAATTATATAACAACAAATTTGTGTTGGTGGCTCCCATCAACAAATGGGAAGAATCTGTCAGAAGTTAGCATGACTAAACGATGCCTGACCCATCAGGAATTTAGGGTTTTGATATATATTGCTTGAGGCATTTAAGATAGTTCTTTTTTAAAAAAACAAGAAAAAATGCAGAATCTTGCAATGGAAATGGAAGCAAAGCCCTATTAAATAACATTAAAAAAATCCTGGGAAGAAGTCAGGAGCCGCCTGTAGGCAGAAAATTTGGGAAGGGGGTCCTGCCAGGGATGGGGACATGAGCGCAAGGTTTGTTTGCCAAATTAACATGTTCCTTTTAACAAAATTCTCAGCCAATCAACAACGCTGATTTCATTGTGCCGGTGGAGATAGAGGGAACAACTCATGAGGTAAGCCTCTTGCTCTTCACAGTTGGGAGTTAGATGGGTTTGGCGCTATTTTGCTTCTGGCACCAAGTGTGCATTTAGTTAGGTCTCTTCTCTTAGCCAAGACCACCTGCAAAAGAGAAGAGGAGGAAGGCCTGCGGTGAAGGCCTCAGCCTGGTTCAAGTAATCCAGGATAGGCTGTTACCAGGCAACACGGCCTATTCTTGATTACTTGTTTCAGGAGGCGGCTTCTTGCAACCAAGGAATGATGTTCCACCATAGTGACCTCCCTGATTGGATGATGCAACAGCAGGAGCTTCCAGAGAGGAAAAGTCACCAGGTGAAGAATGGCAGAGACCACCATTGGGACTTAATCTACATTTGTTTCGGTTCTCTGCTCCCTAAAATGTCTGAAATAGGAGCTACATAATCCTGCAATTGGTTTCTGATAACCTAGCTATTCCTTACCTATCAACAAGAGACGGTGTTCTTGCAATTGACTTGGCAGATTTTAAAATGGTAGGCTGTAGCAAAGGTTGGAAATGTAACTTAAAAGATTCTGCAGATTGTCATAAACCAGCCAGTTAGTGCAGCTTCTTAATAAGCAAGGAACCGCCCTCTTTAAAATAAGTAAAGGTACTTATATGACCTTTACTCTACACCATCCAGCAACTTGTCCTCTTGCTTTTTGGGGGAATGTCTTTTATAGGGAATATATAGCTGAGTATAAAGCAGTAGCTTGAATGTACCTTGCTTGAGGTCTATGATAGCATATCAGCTTGCTTCCAAGAGTAAATATAATTATATGATGCATGGTTCCTGTTCAAATGATATACTTCCTTTTAGGATTGGTCCTTCCTGCCTTTTTTATCTTTATAGAAAAATCCTGTGAAATACCTTAGATTAAAATATGGTGTCTTCTGTTGAGTGTAGTACCTGAGTAGAGACTTGAACCAAGGTCTCCCTGTCCAAGGCTGATACCTTAAACCAGTTCATCATCTGGCTTTCATTGGTGACACTGGGGAGGTACCAGTATGCGGTTCCATCATAGCGATTTGCCCTTCTTCCCTTTCCTTCCCTTCCTATTTTATTTGTTAGATTTATATTCCACGTTTCCTCCAGGAGCTTCTCACCTCTTGAGATGATCAGACACTGAACGTCAAAGGCAACCTTCCAAAACATCGGTATTTTCAAGACGCATTGGGAATGCAATTCCCAGATTTTTATTTTTTTAAAAAAAAGATTTGATGCAGCCATTCCAGAAACTTAGGCTGAGATCACTTATTATGTTTGCAAAGTTAGATTTCCAGTCCTGCTAAAGTTTTCCCCTACCCTTCATTCATTTTATTGAGCAAACACAGATCTCTGTAACTGGATGCTTGCCAAATAATAATATGAATAGAGTCTGGAAATGCTGTTATACTCCCTACGTGACTTGCTGCCCCTATGTGTCAGACCCTGAGGGATAGAAGAAGGCAGGGCAATGAAGGGAAGAGTGTGTGGTGGGATAGATTATGAAACAAGAGTTATGGGTTGGATCTCTGACCAGAGAAAAGACAATGTCTGCATTTATTGCGATCTGGGGAAAAAAACACCCTTATAGACTTTTTGACTGAAACAGGAAAAAAAAACGAGCTTATGATCTATGGATTTGTTGATTAGACAAGATATATAGAAAGAGAAAAGCTATGTAGTAACCTTAAGAGTAAGAGGTACATTTATAACTGGACTTACAACTGCTGTAAAGAAGACTGAACCTTATTTCTTTGTATTCTACTTTTCTTTTACTTTTATTTCCTTTCTTGCATTTTTAGCTTTTTCTTTAATTTCTTTCTTTTGTTTTTCTCGCTTATATTAGTTGGTATTCATTTTTAATCTTCTTTTAAGAAAACATTTAATAAAAATTATACAAAAAGGGGTTATGTGTTGGAGAAGCGATTCTGCCAACTTTTTTCCACCTTCCATTTCCACCCTTAAAATATTTGCCATGCTTTGCATATTTTGGCAACGCTGGAATTAAGCCTGACCTTCAGCTATTCGAGTTCTAAAGCACACTGCAGATACAAGCAAGTACTTTATATACCATCTCCTCACATTTCTGTTAATCTCTAGGTGTATGTGCTGAAGCGGCCATTTGTAGATGAATTCCTGAGGCGGATGGGGGAGCTGTTTGAGTGTGTGCTCTTCACTGCCAGCTTAGCTAAGGTGAGTGGGTTCCAGATAGCTTTGCCGAACATGTGGCTTGTCTGGTGCTTTCAATGTTGCCTGGTGCTATAAGAAGGAATTTCTCATTTAAATTTTGTGAAATTAGTACAATGTAATTATAGATTAGCAGGGAGTTTAAATTCTTATTAATAACTAACCAGAGAAGGTTCTGCACAGACTCACAATTGCTCACCTCACATAGGTGGGGAAAATAGGAGAAGAAGGAGTATTAGCTGTGTTCACCATCTTGAGTGATTTATAAAAATGAGAGATGAGAGAGAGAGAGAGAGAGAGACAGACAGACATAAGGATAGCCAATTCCACAAAACTTCACTTAAAAGAATCAATGCCGAGTAACAAATTCTGCTTTTATGAGATCTGGTCGCAGAGGCGTAGTATTCAGATTATCTTGACTGCTGGGTCCTTTCATTGTAATTGTTTTGTTTCTACACACAAAGCAGTCCCCTCATCTCTTTCTTTCTCCCTCTCCTTCTGGGTAGTATGCTGACCCAGTGACTGACCTTCTGGACAAGTGTGGCGTCTTCCGGGCCCGCCTCTTCCGGGAGTCATGCGTGTTCCACCAGGGATGTTACGTGAAGGATCTCAGCCGGCTGGGCCGTGACCTGCGCAAAACCCTGATCCTGGACAATTCTCCAGCTTCCTACATCTTCCATCCAGAGAATGCGGTGGGCTTTTTGCTCTCTAACCTTCCGTAAATGATGTTCTGATTTTGGTTAGATCTCTTGGCTGAAAAGAAACATTTTAATCTGGTTTTGGGGAAGAACTTAAAAAAAAACACAACCCATTGCATTTTTGAGCCCAATACAAGTGACGGGATGGTCTTCTTTGGGAGTGACATTCCCTCTTCAGGGACAGAAAAAATGGGGACATGCTTCCTCTCAGATCCCTAGCCATTGTCATTGCAAGACTTTCTAGTCTTCATGTAGAGATGGCTGAGAAATTCTCTTTCAACTCCCTTCCTTTCCTTCCGCCTTTCCCAGTTTACTGAGTGCTGTTCAACCCACCAAGATTATAATCAGAAAGAATTCAGCTAATTCCCTCTTGTTGACTGGCATTCCTATAGCCCCCTGTCTAGCTTCTTGCATTTTAAAGTGGCCTCATCTCAGTAACATTTGTTTCCCTCTTTAATATTGGAAATACTTTCCCTTTTTCTTAAAGCCAGTTGCAAGCTGTTCTCAGATTTCACTCTCCAGTGTGGGAAAACTCCCACCGCTGCACTTCTTTCTAGACAGGGGTTGGGGGTTTCTTTTTCCCTTCCTTTCTCAAAACCAGAGGCCATCCGACTGAGCTGGATTGGAAGGAGAATTAAGACAGGAAAAAAAAAAAACCTGTTTATTCACACAATCCATAAAATGATGTAGTGGAATTCATTAACACAATAGATGCTAATAGGCACTAACTTGAACAGTCTTTAAAAGGCTTGACTAAATTCCTGAAAGACAGATTTCTCAAGGGCGAATTGTCTTAAAAATCTCCACGTGGCCTCCCAACCATTTGGGAACAAGTGCCCATTACAGGTGGAAAAAAGCAGGGAGGTTTATATCTCCATCTCTAGCTTACTAGGAACCCCAGAGCATCTGTTGATCACTGTGAGAAACTAGCCTTGGACCGATCCAGCAGGGGCCAGACGGGGTGCAGCCAAAAGTTAAATTAATCGTTCTTACATTTTAATGCCACTCCTCAGATTCTAGTTTTGCCTGGGTTCTTTTTACTTCTCCAAACTATAACGCTTTGCTCCCTGCCTGCATGCTTCTGGTTGACTTCTCTTTATCTCTCTTAACTGCCCTGCAGGTGCCGGTCCAGTCTTGGTTTGATGATATGACAGACACTGAGCTGCTGAACCTGATTCCTGTGTTTGAGGAGTTGAGTGGAGCGGAAGATGTCTACACCAGCCTCGGCCAACTAAGGGCACCCTAACATTTCCCTAGTGCTGTGGCCGCTGGGGAAACTACTTTTTTTTTTCTTCACTCTGTGCCTTCAGTATTGGCCAGGAGGGAAAGGGAACAGTGCAATTGCTCCCCATCACCCTGCCTACAAGGCAGATACAAGCACTTTGGAGGCAATAACCTGCCTGGCTGCCTTCTGTGCAATGCCAGAGCAGTTTCCAACCAGGGTATGGCTGGATGCTAGAGCTTCTAGCCTTTCCACCAAGAGCAGGGACACCCAAAATAACCCCACCCCATTCCCAATAGTGCTAGTATCTATGCACTGCTCCCCAACCTTTAGGGGATCCTTCCTTCCTCCTTCCCTCCCTCCCCCCCCTCCCTCCCCAAGGCAATGCCAAATGTTTTGGATGGATTCTTTAAAAGGTACATCCTCCTCACTTGCTTTTACATATTCTTGGCCGTGCTTCTTACACAGCCCCCCAGGCGAAAGTATGTGGAGACTTCTTTCTCATCTCTTGGCCGGGGGAGTCAGGATGGCCGCCTCTCCACTCTCAGATATTTCTGTTCTTGCCTGATCTTCTGATATAGAGGATCGTTCTGGGTTGTTTTGAAGTTGTTGCTTTCTTTGCCTGTTTTGTGAAAGATGCCTTTGATTCACAACCTCTGGTTCCAGGCCTCATCGCCCTGCTGGCTTTGGGAAACTCTTCCCCCACGTGTGTGTGTGTTTATTCGTTTTAACATTCTGTCTTGCAGTTGTGTTTTGCCTCTGATGAAAGGGGAGGGCCCTGGACTTAGAAAAACCCTTTGCAACAACCTCCCCACCCCTCCCCAGCACTAGTAGCACATAGCATTAGTGAGGACAAAGCTAGCCAGCCCCACCAATGCCACACTCCTTATTTGCTCAGAGATAAAGCGTCCCTGCACTCCAGCTTTGACCTGTTTCTTTTGGGGGGGTGGAGGAAGTGACTTCATTGCCTTAAACAGCACCCAGTTAGGAGGCTGCCAGGTCAGTAGGGTGCCTACTAGGGACCCAGTTCTTCCACTGTCTTTCAGTGTGAATGATTGCCCGGAAGAAGGAAGGATTCTGCTGTTCGTCCCCTGGTGGTTTTACCTCGCTTGATGACGCTGAAGGCATAACTTCCCACTCGGGGGTTTGTTCTAGGTTTCCATCATTATAACATGACAGCCCCTTAGCCCCCCCCCCCCTTGGATGGTGACAATGAGTTGGGGGTGAATCCAAGAGATCGTTCCATGTACGCACAAGCCTGCTTCGTATGTCGTTTGCCTTAACCAACTGCCTTGCTATCCTCTCTGTGCTGCAGCTGCTGGGTGGCAAGCAATTGTGCCACTTTTGGTGTGGCCTCTCCAATTCCCGTTCTTTCCCCCCCGCCCGCCCCCCAATGCATTCTCAAGCTGGTTCCAGCTCCAAGCAACCAAAAGTAGTTGGGAGAGTTTGTTAATATTTATATCGCAGGGAGTTTTGCCCGTGGGCATTGGTTTTGTTCTTCCCAGGATTAAGGTCCTGTGTCCTTTCGAACTGTGCCTGACATACTGTGAACATGTGTTTGTCAAGTGCCACTGGGAGCAAGGGAAACCAAATGGATCAACAGTGCCGGCTTGCTTTTTTTCCCTCCCCCCCTCCATCAATATAATACAAGATAATCTGTGTCTAGCCATTGTAGGCCTGATAGCAAAGAGGAGAGGTAGAGTCCATGGGGCTCTTTAAAAAAAAAATGGTGCTGCCTTATTCGTTAAGGGGTGGCGGGCAAATTGCAGGTCATCTCATCACCTCAGGACCAAAGTTTTGACCTCTGCTCTTGGCTGACCAGCCAGCTGTTAGCCTGACCAACATGCTAGTTGATATTTTCATCCTCGCTTTAAGTGTGCTGATCAGTTTTCAGTGGAGCCCTGAGACTGTGTGCGTGCACACTTAGTCAAACTTCAGTCAATTCTTGAGTGGAATGGGCCCTGCTCCCCAATTTTTCCCTGACTTCATGTTTCTGGTCCCGTTTGGTCTCCCTTGCTGAGGGTCTGGATTCCTGTGTTTGGGGGAGGAGGAGAGGGATAGGTTTCCAATTTCAGACACCAACAAGGAAGTTCTTTCCCTCCCTCGCAGTTCAAGCCAGCAGCTACTTACGCACACAAATCAGAGGAGCCGTTAAACTTTGCAAAGTTAATGAATGTTGGGAAGAACAAACCCTTTTTGTTTTCCCTTCCTATTCTCACAGCTTTGTTTTTGCTTTGTGTCAGCCGAAGACCAATTGCCTCTCTCTTCCTCCCTCCCTTCCTCCTTCTCATGCCAGCAGCTGCCCCAGCCCCTTCTTCAAGACGAAACAGGTTTCTAGTCCTTTGTTGGACACAGAGGTTAGATGCTGCCCCCTGAAGGGAAGGAAGAAAAAAATAAAGAAAAGAAAAACCAATTCCTAGTAACCTTAGCCAGTGTATGGTCGTAGGTGAGAGATGCTGGGGATTGTAGTCCAACGTGCTCTACATTTGCTGCAGAAATCACTTTTTTTAAGCCTTAAAGAGGGTGGGATTACGATGAGAAGAAGGCAACCCATTTATTCTCTAAATTGCAGTGGGCAACATCGCAGTCCTGGCATGGAGGGATCTGTATGAAATGAGTGATCTGAAAAGAGGCAGATTGGGGGTGGGGGAGGTATTTGGTTTTACCAAGTGGGGGGAAAGAAAGGGGTTGCTGAGAGCCATGTGGACGTGGTGAGGAATCCCTTTGGACAATCCTGCATGGAGGGAAAAGCAGTGGTCGCAGGACTTCAGTAAGTAGCAGCACCTGCCATGTTGCCCATAAATGCTCATTCCCACTCTTGAGTCAAGATTGTAAATCATGTTTTAGAGCCATAAGGATTCCTGGGTCCAAACTACCATGTTGGGATTGTGCCTTGATTGAACCATGGTTAATGAGGGTAGAACTCCAGCCAAGAGGTGGCCCCAGCACTTTACCAGGGCCATGCCTTTAATGGCTGCCCCATATACTGACTACACTAAAGACACATACACACACAAATCTACCCACGCTTGTTATGGTACCTTTTTACATCCAGTCATGTTTGGTGCTCCCATTTCATACAAGAAATGGAAGCTGTTGGCTTTTGAAGAAAAAAAATGCCTCCAGCTTTCCCTTCTCTCCCTTCTCATTAAACTGTACAAATTTAATCACATGTCCTCACTTGCTGGGTTTTGTTTTTTTTGTTTTTTTTTTTTTTTTTTTTAAATGTTTTAATTGAAAAAAATATCCCAAAACTTGAAGCTTTGGCACTTGTTGCCATTATGAACTCTTTCTATTTTTGGAATCTTTGTATTAACTGCAATTAAAGAAATAAAAAGATCAAACGGTGTCTTTTCATTAAGTGTTTGAGTGGGTAGCTCTCTGAGGGGGAAAAAAATAAGGTTTTGTAGCTGCGCAGGTAAGTCTATAATACTCAATATCCTTTACGGTATTCAGTGGAGAAATGCACAAAGCTGCACAAAATGTGTGGTTCTCATAGAGTGACTAGCATCAGGCAATGGATGTATGCATAAAGAACCCGATGTAAAAATTGCTTTTGATTATGTTTTCCTCTGAAGAATCAGTTTGCATAATTCAGCTGTCAAATCCTGTTTTAAGCCAAGTATAATTATGTTAAACTCTGTTTCAAAGTCATAATTGTTGGTTTATAAATAAAACATAGGTATACTTCTGCATTGCAACCAGATGATACTGGATGTAAGGCCTGCTTTCCATTTTCCAACCTAGCATTCTTCAGATACATCTGACAGCCCCAGTTTGCCCAACCGATAAACCAACATCTGGGTTTGGGAGGGAGAATAGGAACGTTTTGAGATATGCCTCCTGGCTTATCAATTGTGTTTTGGGGGGCTTGGAAGGCTTGCTCATCCTTTGAAGTTGCAGGAGCCTTCAGACAACCTTTATGAACCACGTAAGGATTGATGGACTCTACCTGGTTTGAACTGGAGCCAAACAAATAAGCATCACCCTGCAAAGACGGGGAAATAAATTTGAGAATTTGCTCTCCGTTGTTTCTGTTTTATATCCTTAACTTCTGCCAAAACAGATCCTGAGAGTGTTGGGAATGAAGCTCTTTTCCATCGCGATGGTTCTAGAAGTAGCTGCTCCCCTCTCGTAATCCAAATTATTTAATTGAACTTTTTTTGGTACCCTCGTTGCAGATTAGAGTAGAACTAGTGTTGGGAGAAGAGATTGGGGAGGGGGTTTCATCAAAAGGAATTGGATTTAATGTGATTGAGGTACTTGTCTGTACAAAGTTAACACTTCAGTTTTTCGTTTGTGAGGCAGAGCTGGATGAGGCAAACAATACATTAACCAGTTTGAAGAGCAGAGGGGGTGAAATGCACCTTGTAAGAGTCTGGAAGTGGTAGCTATGAGGCCCGGAAAACTGCATTTGGCTCACAAGCCAAGGGTACCCAGCTCCTCTTGATGTCTTGAATAACCTTAAGTGCAGGGAATGAGAAAAACGGCAGTTGTGTTTATTCATCCATTCAGTTTGAATGCTGTCTGATTGTAGAAGCAACATTAAAACCAACAAAAGATGGAAGAGTTCACCCACGCGTGTACAAACATAATTGCAAAAATGAGTGTAATGTGGCAGTCCAAATAACCAATATAAAACATTACAAAGCAGAACCCCATCCGCCCGATCCAAAGTCCTGGGTGAATAGCCAGGTTTCCAAGACCTTCCAGGAAGTCATGGATCTTGGGTGGAAGCCCTATTCGAAAGGGCAAGTCAGTTTTCCTGGTTCCTGAAGTACAACACAGTCAGAATGAGCCACCCTGCTGGATCACATTATGTAGGCAGAAACCAAAGAAGAGCATGGTGTTTGTTTGTTTTTTCAAATAACCAGGCTCTGGCACATGGGGCTTTGTAGGTAATAATCAGCACCTTGAAACGGGCAACGAGTCTAATTCAAGGAGCAGAAAGATGTCACGTCAGCAGGCTGTGGCAATATCACTGCTTGAAGCACTGTATTGTAGATCAGTTGAAGTTTCGAAGTGGCCTTCGGAGGCAGCCCCACGTAGAGCATGTTGCAATAATTGAGCCATGAGATGATCACACCATGAGGTGTGAGTTAAGTGATCCAGGAAAGGATACAACTGATGCACCAGATGGAGTTGTGCAAACACTGTCTTGGCCATAGCAGCTACCCGCTCTTCAAGCAGAAGCTTGTATGGGAGAGCCCCCAAGTTGCGTGCCATTCCTGGCCAGGGAGGTGTAATCCCATCAAGGAGAAGATGGAAAATCCTTTTGCCTGGACAGTCCCAACAGTCACAGCCCATTACTCTTGGTAGGTATTGTGGCCCGCCAGCTGCCAGCGGAGCTGGTGGCAGACTCGGACAGTGAGGAGGATGGAGAGGAACTTGGGCCAGTCCTGGAGACGGGAAGGCTCTGATGGGTGCTCTGTGTTGGATGCTGGAGCCGTCTGACATTTCCCAGCTGCCTTTGGAGTCAGAGATAAGTGGGGAAGAAGAACAGCTGGAGCTTGTTCCAGATGCGCGTATGCACAGAGCTGTCAGGAGAGCAGAACAATTAAGGGGCCAACTCGGAAGGAAAGGGACATGTGGACACTGAATGGCCCTCCCATAGGGAATAAATAGCAAAAGGGGAGTGGTGGTTGCAGGAGAAAATTAGCTCATATTTCTTGCGGAAGATTCACTTATCAGAGTTCGTGCCTCACAGAGACTCCTTGCCAGGTATTTAATTTACAGCTTTGAGACTGGAAGCTCTCTGCTTGGCAACTATTTAAGGATTGTGAAGGTCTATTCTTGCAATTAACCTTTGAGAGGATTATTGCCGGGGCTTTTTCTGTGTGTGAATTCCATGAATTAAATAAAGAGGGGTTTTTCGGGATAAGGAGTCTGTTTCTTAGTTCTGCTAAACCTGGGTCAGAACAGGAGGACTGGTCTGCAGTTACTTTCTCCCCAGTCAGCCTCTAATTGATTAACTACACAGGGGGACATCTACGTTGTGCACATCATTTGGCCTTAAGTGTCTCTGCAGCAGAGTATGCTGCTCCGATTCAGGGCACACATGATCTGCACATGCGAAATAAGTTGGTGTCACCATCTATGAAGCAGCATGCTTAGTGACAGGTGGTTTGAAAACCTATACCAATTGAGAAAATATGTCCTCTCCCTTGGCATTGCCGCACCTAAGACCAGGAGAGAAGTATCTGCAGATGCCGAGCGAATGATTCTCAACATCCTCTGAATGGACTTACTGTATGCTCCTCATCTGCTGACTCAGTTCTAGGAACAACTTTATGTGCACGACAAACGTTCTTGAGGGTACACAAGAACAAAATTGAATTAAAAGATGGAGGGAGGAGACAGTTGAGCAAGGAATAACATTAAAGGAGGATATGGCCAAAAGACCTGGCCTCTCTTATACTATTTGGAGGGCCCTGAATGGGTTGAGACTTGGAGTGCCTAAGTGTAATATGCTCAAGTGGAGGGCTCTTAGCAGATAACAACATACTATGTGAATGTGGAAAGACACAAAGCCTGGCCCATCAGCTGATGTATCGACTACTACCTGAAACATGCTGATAGTGACTTATTTTTGGCCCAAAATAAATCAAGAAGGTGGCTTGATTTGATGCCTGATATGAACTGGGTGTTGGCACCCAGTAAGTGACATTTTTGTCTACAGCTTCTAAGGTCGGTCAGTTTAAAGTTGGATCTCGACCCAGGAAAAGGAGGAGGAGGAGGAGGAGGAGGAGGAGGAGGAGGAGGAGGAGGAGGAGGAGGAGGAGAAAGTCTCCAGGCACTGATACTGAATTTCAACAGCCTCACTTGGCTAGCCTGGGATCAAAATATACTTATATATCACCTCCATACTGATATGAAAACAAGTAGCAGAGCCCTGAGGAGTGACCTCTTCCCCCCACAACCCTCACCACCAGGAACCATTTGCAAAGAAAGGAAGACAACCACTACAATTCGATGCCCCCAAATCCCAACCGTTCCCAGTCCAGCTGTTCTGTGGATCATGGGAAGCTTCAAGAATACAGTCCCATTTCTGGCTGTTGGCTCTTCTTGCCCGCAAGATGTGCTGCTCTGCCTTTCTGTCTACTGTCTTTTGCCTTTCATTTCCGAGCAAACCACTCTAATGTGGTCTAATGCCATATCCCTTCCTGCTCCCATTTTGTTGCATTATTGATGCAACCTTGCATTTCAGAAAAATCAATGGAAAACTGGGATGGCAGCAAAAGAGAGAGGGCTGGCCTAGGAACCCCTATAGCTCCTCCTAGTTCAAGGTTTTCAACAACGACGATATAAAAAAAAAATTAGATGTTTTCCCTACATGAATCCCAGTCATTGGGCAAGGCCAGCTCTTGTTTGGACCAGGCAGCTCATAGGCAGGCAGAATGCAAATGTAATCAAATTTATATGAGCTAGCCTGGATCCTCTGCTCAGAAGCTGCTCTTAATGGGAAGGGACCATTTTCTTTTGCCTGGCAGACTCGACCCTAGAGAGAAGTGCAAGTGATCTCCAGCAAATTTTTGGTAAGTGGGGCTTGATGTATGCGGTGGTTGAAGCCGTGCATAGGAGGAAGATGGGAGGAAGAGTGGGAGGAGATGGAGACCCTCCATAAGGGATGGGTATCAAGCTACGCTGATGGAAGTTGTTTTTCCCAGAACAGCCCCAGGAGGAAAATCAGACTGAAGAAAGAAGTGGCAAGGTTTCTGAAAATGCGAGCACTTAACTAGCAGTGCAGTCTTACGCATATTTGAGCCCCCACCCAAGGTTGAAGCCTTAAGAATGCCCGAAAGGAGCTTTGTTCAAGGCAATCCACTGAACTGTGTGAACAGAATTAGAATATATTTCTTTAAGCAAATTAAGTCTCCGAGATAGGTGTGGGCCAGTTGTGGCCATTGCCTCGAATAGGATCCACTTTGTACATCCTTAAACGCCCTCTGTTTGCTGGGATGTCACTTGTTACAAGGTTGAAACTGGGATATGAAGTCAGGGTCAGGGGCAGAATTTGGGCTCGGCTACCTTCAGTTCCATGTGGTTGTGTGAACACATGCCTGGTATGAATTTGGCCCCCAGTAAGTGGCATTTTTGCCTACAGCTTCTAAGGTCAGTCAGTGGCTCTTTGAAATTTCCTTGGGCAGCTCTGTATTTATTTATTTAATCAATTTATATGGCTGGTCATCTCATAAATGTGGCTCTGAGCCGCGGACACCTTAACGTTAAAAAATAGTAGCAAAGGATAAAAATCTACCACCGATCGACACAAACACTTTAATCTAATTTCCCCAGTCCAGGCTCTACAGCACATCCAGATCTTCAATGGTTTTGAAAAGGCCAGTGGTATCAAGGCCCATCTGATTTGGGGGGCTTTGGTGTTTCAGAGGGCAGCACTGGAATAAAGTCTACATGCACTAAGAGGGTCTGGGTATACTCAATCCAACCAAATGCATTCTTACAACAAGTTTTACATTTTGCAAATTGCAAAATATCGGAACAAAAGCTAGATGATAGAAAACAAGGGAAAGAGTACGGAGCAGAGAAAAATTACTTGAAGAGCAAACTTCAATACTTGATCGAGAGAGGCTACAACCAAGCCTGCTAACTAAGCCTTCGGTTCAAGGCAAGACAATGAGATCAGACTTTTGCTTTGAAAAACCAAATGAAAGATATGAAGAAGCCAGATTAATCAACATGATTACAAGCCCATTCTCCGGCATTTGTTTTGATAGCAGAATGCTTTTCAAATTTGACTGACCACAATGATTCTGCTTTTTGTTACTTCAGAGCTGACAGAGATCCTTCCAAGATATCAAAAGCTGTAGTATGTCTAAAATATGCACCAATGGCTTCGGACTTTATACCAGTTTGATTATCGTATCTTCATCTCCCAAGGCTGCTCATTCTCCCTTGGGCTTCCTTAACTTTTAACTGTACCAACATCTGAATAGCAATTCCCCAGACGACTATGTCAGAGCTAAATTAGATGATACTGTGCCATATGCACAGTTTTACACCCACCCTCTTCTTTTTTTTCAATTTTAACCAACCCTTGTTAATCGAAGGTTATGGAAGAAGAAGGAGCTGTCATATTGTATATCAAAATATTGATCTCCCCAGTCCAACAATAGTTGATAAGGTTTGGCATTGGTTCCCCAGAATTTTCCAAGTGTTCTAAACCGCATCTGGAATGCATGGATTGTTCCTAGAATATTCTACGTCAAAAGCAGATATTCCACCACTCAGCAATGCCCATCCCATCTCTAGCATTCTCTAGCATTCTTTTCAGTGTTGCCTCAAGGGACTTACTTCTCTTTTTTCAGGATGCTCCTTCCTTGCAGCTTCAATACCACTACCCATTTTCAGCCACCCAGCAGGCTGGCTGTCCTATTTGTATCATGCTTAGTTGGTCCCCAGGGTGATGGCATCACCAATCCTTCAGAAAGTATTTATGCTGAGGATTCCTTCAAGAGCAATGCAAATGAGACATTAATGCAAGCAGCAAACGGCTTCAGAGAGTCATCTACATCAGGCCCTATGAAAATGCCTGCTTTAGATGGGGTTGGCTGTGTGTAGGAGATGTTTTATCGAACTTATTTATTTTTGGTTTATTTTGAAATCTTACTTGTGGGTAGTGAGAGAATGGCATGGAAAAGCATGATTAGAATTGGTTGCACAACACAGAACAGAGGTCCTTAGTACTCTCTGGGGTTGTTTTCTTGCAAACATTTCATTACCCGAACTAGGTAACATCATCAGTGCTCCAAAGATGTTACTTAGTTTGGGTAATGAGACATCTGCAAGAAAACCCATCAAGGTTAGAGAGCATCAAGGGACCTCACAGTTCAATCTTAAGTTACGAATAATATCTTCTAGAGATCCATATGTTACATTTTGTGAAGATATACATTGTATAAAAAGAGAGAAATGTGTCCCCACCCCACCCCCAAAATGAGAGGTAACACAAGTAGTTTAGCACTGATGATGTTACCTAGCTTGGCTAGTGAAACGTCTGCAAGAAAACAGCCAAGCTCAGAGAGCACCAAGGACCCCTCATGTCAACCCTGAGCTCCAAATAGTCTCCTTTATCAATCACGCAGGATAGGAGTGGGCAACCTAGGCCCCCTCCATGCTGAACCACAGTTCCCAGCATTCCTCACCACTGGTTATGCTAGTTGAGGATGTTGCAAGCTGTAGTTCAGCAACATTGAGAAAACCATAGAGTGAAATATCTGATCAGAGTAGTAAGTCATCATAACAAAGTAGATGGGTAGATAAAACCAATAAACACGACAAGCCACATATGGTATGCCAGAGCAAGTGGGGGGGAAAAGGAATATCTAGCACCTTGAAAAAAAAAAAAGAAAGCATTGGTTCAAATCATACTTTTGGGAGAGAGTTAATTCCACAAGCAGCACACTGACAAAAGGAAGGATCACTTTCTTCTTTAAGCACTTAAGTAGCTTGTAGTATTGTAACAGATTAGTGCAAAGCAGATTACCTTTGCCTGGAGAAAATATCTAAAGCTATTAAGGACATAGTACATAAACACCTTTGATGCAGTGCGGGGATTCAATTTTTTTTACTGCTGGTTCTGTGGGCGTGGCTTGGTGGGCGTGGCAGGGGAAGGATCCCATAAAATCTCCAGTCAGAGGTGGGATTTGCCGGTTCTCCAAACTACTCAAAATTTCCACTACTGATTCTCCAAAACTGGTCAAAACCTGCTGAATCCCACCTCTGCTTTGGCGTTACAAAACAAAAAAACAAAAAAAAACACCTCTCTGGAAATTCTATCCATATTTTGAGAGGATAGGTTATCCTACATGGAATACACATTACCAGAAGAATACCAGATTTCTTTGCTGAATGCCACTGGGCATGGCTCTCAGAAGGTCCTACAGATCCCTCCACTTGTGTCGTTGTAGTTAAAAGGGAGCAGGAACACCTGATGCAAGATCTGGATAGAGTTACTATATGACTCTTTGTCATTGATAGAATATAAAATTTGGCTGCGTATACGTGAAATGCTTTCCAGACAGAATTCAGTCACTGGTCTTGGACAACTTCATTGCTTCCAAAGTTGCTCCAACCATCAGCGATTCTGGAGAAAACTCGTGAGCAGTCCAGAACTTGATCATATGACAGGAACTTAGCTGGATTGCCAGTGACTTGTTCTTCTGACTTCTAGAGTCCCCGGTTGAGTTTCAACGAAGGTCTATGATGAGCACAGTTTAATGATGATGTGGATGGAAATGGAACTCATGAGATCTGGGATAATTTTGCAGAGTTCGACAGAGCTCAGAAATAGCCAATATGCCTGCTCAATATTGTATGTGTGTATCTCTCAAATTGGATTGAGAAAAGAAGGCAGGAGGCCTTTCTCTGCTATGACTTTTAAACTGAATGTCCTGGGATGATTCTTCTGAAGCGTGCATTGAAGGAAATGTGAGGTATGAATAGAAAACTCATTGATTTTGCAGGACTGACCCACAAACAGGAAGAAGAGTTCAGCATCCTTCCCTGAGTATCTTTCCTGCAGAAACCTTTCTGGGTGGTGCTGACCCATTCTATGGTGCCATTGTTTCTATGGAAGTTTGTCTTCAGGAGGAAGTTTGATCTTCACTTTGCTCCATAAGGGAGTCTGCTTTAAAAGGACAATAGCCTTTCCCTAATCTTTACATAGAAGACGCTCTGCTTCCAGAGTGTGAAAGGTCTTCACCAGATATCTCAAGCCTGAACCTTAGCCAAGAGAGGAAAGGCTGGACAATTCTTTCCAGGGTCAAGGCCACATCCCTGCCTTTATCTCTGGAAGTCCAGCTGGTCCAGACTAATCCGTTTCATCCCTGGGGAATGTCCATAGAGATTCTCAACTTGACTGCCTTGATTCCCTCCCCCCTTCATTTGTCATCCAAGTGCAGAACGGAAGAAGCTTCTTGGATGAGGAGCGAATTGTTTTCAAGGGGGAAAAAACAACAACCAAGAAAGTCCAGTTGCCTTTTGGAAAAGCACCTTAGGGAATGTCTCCAAGGCCTGAACAGGAGTCTGCCCCTTGTTCAGGCCAGAGGGTTCTCTGTATGGTTGCTGGGTGGGTATGGCCATGGTGGGTGTGGCCTAGTTAGCCACCATAGTGGGGGTGGCGTTTTTGCCCTCCTCGGGCTCTGGAGGCTTTCCTTGGGCCTCCAGGAGGACGAAAACTGCCTCTCTAGGCTCCGGAGGCTCTCTGGAAGCTGGAAACAGGCCCATTTCCGGCCTTCCTGAACTTCCGGGAGGCCCGTTTTTTGCCCTCCCTCAGCCTCTGTGTGCACCCTGCACTTACCTGCATCCAAACTGGGCCACATGGGGATGCCTGGGAGGGGAGGGGAGGGAGGGGCCAGCCAGGAGTGGGATTTGGGGGAATCTTAGCTAGGGGCTCTCCGAAACCCCTGTGAACCCTCAGCAGCCCACTCCTGGCTGGGCTCCTGTTAAACCCCACCACCTTCAATGAACTGAGGAGAAGACAGAAGTAGGAAAGATGCCTTTATGGCTTTGCCTGGTCCGAGGCAGCCAGTGGAGTCCACTTCGATCTCCCAGAATGTTTCACTTGGCTTTGGTCTCTCTCTCTCTCTCTCTCTCTCCAGGCTACACTCAGGAGAAAAGTAGTACCGTGCCCATTACAAGACAAATAGAGATTTGTACTGTAAATATTTGTACCACTTCCGATGCTCTGCATGCATGACAAGAAAGGCCCAGTTATAACAAAAAGAAAAAAGAAAAAGCATGTTTACGTGTGTGTTAGAAAGAATTGGCAGTGGTGCACACCCTTGCTGCAATGTTAATTTCTCCATCCCAGAAACTAATACTGTCTATTTTTCATCCCAGGGGAAGGGCAGGGTAGACGTGCTAAAAGGCATCCTGTAAGTGCTCCATAAAACATCTTAGCGATGTCTCTGCGTGTCCAGGGGACACAAGAGCTTTGGAATTCAACTCTGATCAACTCCTGGCAGCAAAGAGTCAGGGATAAGCTCAGAAAAGCTACTTCATCTGAATCTATACACCAAGGGCCTTCCAACTTGGCAAGTTTAAGACTTGTGGACTTCAACTCCCAGAATTTCTGAGCTAACGTGACAGGAGGAGGAACTCTGGGAGTTGAAGTCCACAAGTCTTAAAGCTGTCGAGTTTGAAGACCCCTGCCATACACAGTCCACCTTTCCTTAAACTCTCAGAGATAGAGAGACGTCCATATGGGGTCTCTGAGTTTGGGGGTGGGGGAGGGATTGTAGACGTTTAATTACCAAACTAGATAACATCATCAGTGGCGCAATGATGCTACTTAGTTTGGTAATGAAACGTCTGCAACAAAACTATCAAGATCAGAGAGCATCAAGGACCCCTCATTTCAACCCTGACCTATAAATATTATCTTCTAGATCTAGAGGTCCATATGTTACAGGTAGATATACAATATATAAAAATAGAGAAATGTCCTGCCCCTTCCCCCTAAAATGGGAGGAGAAACATCATATACCACAGCATGGAATAATGTATTATTTGTATCTCTGTCCTGAGAGTTTAATGGAAGCTAG
Source organism: Notechis scutatus (assembly GCF_049901735.1). Classification (NCBI taxonomy): domain Eukaryota; kingdom Metazoa; phylum Chordata; class Lepidosauria; order Squamata; family Elapidae; genus Notechis; species Notechis scutatus. The sequence goes on from NC_142010.1 coordinate 138,267,016, forward strand.
ACCATTCCAATCGATTCCATACTGCAGGGGTTCCCAACCTGTGGGCTGCAGCCCACTAATGGGCCATGAGGGGTTTGCAACCGGGCCGTGGAAATGGCCAGCAAAGGTGCACCCACGCATGACTATCCTCACTTATGCGAGCAGTGAGCGTGTGTGTGCTCCATTTAAGTGAGCGGCAGGCATGCGTGAACGTCACTTGTACAAAAGGAGTTGCACGTGTGTGCACTTGCTGGCTGCTCACAGAGGACCACGGGTGGGATGCTACCGGTTCTGCTCGGTTCTATAGAACCGGTAGCTCTGAAGAGCAGCAGACACAGAACCGGTTCTGTGTTTGTTGCTGTTTGGCCCACCCGCCCACCTGGGCTCTTATCTGCCCTTTATTTCCTGCTTTTTCAACCTCAGTTGCTTTGCGTGGCACAGCTGAGGTTGAAAAAGCAGGGGAAAAAAGGCATTTTTCAAATGCTGCACACCCGCACACAGCACTTATCAGCCGTCCGGGAGGCACAGCTTTTGTTGTATTACACGCACGCACAGCGTGTGTCTGGTGTGAAACTTAAGTACCGAACCAGTAGTAACACCGGTTGAATCCCACCCCTGCAGAGAACCATCCCTTCTCCTCCTTCCCCGCCCCCCCTGCCCGCCAGTCCGCAAAGCCAATAACATTGGGGAATTCTAATATCCTTTTCTGCAACCCTGTTAAGCAGAGAGCTCCTAAAATAAATGCCCTGTAAACAGCAAGATGGCAACCCTTTGGGGCTTGGTGTATCGGAAATTAAGTTAATGCTTGAGCTAAAATTTCCTTGCCAAAAGTAGACATGCAAGGAGAAATATGTACATGTCGGATGCATGTTTTCCTGGTTGCAAACCAAATTGAAGCTGGGAAGATAAATTTAACGGCGGGCAGAAGAGGAACCTGATAAAATTGAAACCGGCTGATATGCTGATCCCTTCTTTGAACCCCTTCTCGTACATGATGTTTGACATACAGCAATGCACCCTGTACTCCTGCTGTCATACAGCCAGAATGAGAAAGCTTTGAGTTTTCTTCTTCCCCGTTGTTATTGGACTCCAAGTTCCATCAGCTCCAGCCAGCTTGTTAAGGATGTGGAGAAAAAGGCCAACAATAGTTGAAAACATAGAGATCTCCTAAAATTGCCATAAAGGACAATGAGAAATCTTGAAACTTCAGTGGCCAACTAGTCTCTCTGCATCATCATCTGCGTGCACATACACATATTATCTTTCACACAGAGATGTGAAAACCCAAAGTCACACATCTCCATACTAGCATCATGCAGGATGTCCCTTGTCTGTCTCAACTTGTCCATTTGAACTCAGCTTCTCAGCCATGACGTAGAGCAGGGGTCCCCAAACTTGGCAACTTTAAGACTTGTGGACTTCAACTCCGAGAATTCTGGGAGTTGAAGTCCACAAGTCTTAAAGTTGCCAAGTTTGGAGACCTCTGCCGTAGAGGAATGGAATGTTGAATAGGACCCATTGGCTTGCGTATGTATCAGAGAGAATGCCTGGGCTTAAAGGATCAAATGGGTCAAACTATTTAAATGGGTCGAACTATTTTCCAAAGCACCAAAAGGCAAGGCAAGAAAGAAGGGATGAAAACTGATCAAGGAGAGATTCAACCTAAAAATAAAAAGAAAGTTTCTGACAGTGAGAACAATCAACCAGTGGAACAGCTTCCCTTCAGAAGTTGTGGTTGTTTCATCACTGGAGGCTGTCAAAAAAGAGACTGGGCAGCCATTTGTCTGAAATGGTATAGGATCTCCTGCTTCAGCAGGGCGTTGAACTAGACCTTCAAGGTCCCTTCAAACTATGTTATTCTATGAAATTCTATGATGCCGCCTCTTGGCTAGTAAAATTCTGGATCTCTCCACAACCAGTCAGCTTCTCCTAGCTAAAACACACACAGCAAGAATGCCCCCTGGTGGTTTGCTGTCAAACTAAATAATGGTCACTGTAATGAAATTATTACATATCCAAAAATAGTAATTTTCAGACTTATTACAAAAAGCAACTACTGACCAAAATTATTAATGATCACGATGACAGTTGTTATTATAAACCCATTATGCGCTTCACAAACTACTATCTTGTGTCTGTCAAAAAAAAAACAAAAAAACCTGGAACTCATGTGTTTAACAATGCAAAGTGACAGCTTTTGAATATTGCTCTCCAAGATGTGCTAGCCCTTATCTGCTTTGGAAGAGTACAGTAGGCTGAACTATTTATTTATTGCTATTATTTATATGCCGCCTTTGAATGACTGTAGGTGGCTTACAACACTACATGAAAAACATCCATAACACCCAAAATGTTATAAATATAAAATCATTTTTTTAAAAAAAATATGTTGCTTCCATAAAAGTCATTCAGCAAAAGACCCATGGAAGAGTAAACTCTTTCGTTGTTTCTTAAAAAAAATAAAAATAAAAGGCTGGGAAGTGACTGGCCATCCAGCTTCAAGTTATTCCAACATGAGGGACTGGCACTGAAGAAACATAGGTCTTACCCACCAAACTCTCTAAGAGTGACTGCTTGCAGCACGTTCTCTAAGCCAAAAAGTGCAGGATGGGGAATCTGGAGTGAAGACAGGCATTTGGGGGCCACCGTGGTGGCGCAGTGGTTAGAATGCAGTACTGCAGGCTACTTCTGCTGACTGCTGGCTGCCTGCAGTTCGATTCTCACCGGCTCAAGGTTGACTCAGCCTTCCATCCTTCCGAGGTCGGTAAAATGAGGAGCCAGATTGTTGTGGGCCAATAGGCTGGCTCTATAAACTGCTTAGAGAGGGATGTAAAGCACTGTGAAGCAGTATACAAGTCTAGGTGCTAAGTGCTATGATGCTCATTCGACGGATGACCTCTCTCAGTGGTTTCATGAGAATGCTAAAGAAGATGTCCTTGTTCTTGCTTGGCAGGTTGTGAATAGACTAAAGACCGGAAGATACCATGGCTCTGGCCAGCGCCTTCAAGGCTGTAACCAATATGCCCGGACTGCTGATCTGGAGGGTTGAGGTAGGATAAATGCAGCTCTTGCAAATATCCATTTGAAGGTATCTCTCAGTATTGAATGTTGACCATTTCGTTCCATGTTTAGAACCTCACATCTAGGCAACATCTTAGCTGTAAAGGTGTTTGCCAATCGCACTATGGACTGGCTCATTCATCTGGTGGAAATTTTTTGTGTTTGAGATTAAATCTGAAGTGTTAAATGTATTTCCCACCCACCCCATTGTTTGACGAGTACAGTTTATGAAAATAGTAGACTCTATAGAAGTTTAAAACATGCAAAAAAAAAAAAAAAACCACCTTGCAAAATACTTACAAAATAGACACAAGGATCATCTTGTGGTCAGCTTCTTTTAAAATTGAATGTAAAATATTCAGGTGCTTATGTTTTGGGGCAGAATTAGATGGTTTTTGAGTTGCTCACAGAATCACAGATTCACTTAGAGATCTATCTATCTGCAATTGGCTATCTGAGTCTGTCACATAAAATTTGCTTGCAAGCAAACTCATAAAATTTGCTAGCAAGCAAACTCAGAAAATTAACTCACAACATACCATGAATGTAAATATTGACTTTTTTATTAAAAAAGAGCAACTTTTACCCCAAAACAGGTAAAGCAGGCAGGCAGATTGAGTTGCTCACAGAATCACAGATTAACTTGGAGGTCTATCTATCTGCAATCGGCTATCTGAGTCTGCACTGAAAAGCTTCAGTCCTAAAAAAGGTTCGGCTCTGCTCCAAGGATTTCCTGCTTTCTAGCTAATCTAAATCTCCTGGCAGAGCAGAACAGCTAATGGTCAGGGGTAAAAAAAAGGATAAATAGCAACTTACCAAATGAGGCAAGTTGGATGGCTCGCATACAGGTAAGTGGCGGGGGGGCAGCCAGTGGAGCGATTTGCCAGTTCTCTGAACTGGGGACAATCGTGTGTGCAGCGTTTGCAAGAAATCATCAGCTGTGCCGCCTGGACAGCTGACAAAGGCTGTGCTCAGGTGCGCAGCATTTGAAAATCCTCTTGTTTCCTGTTTTTTCAACCTCAGCTGTGCCGCACAAAGCAACTGAGGAGGGAAAAGCAGGGAATAAAGGACAGCCTAGAGCCCAGACAGGCGGGTGGGCCAAACACCAAACCAGTTCAGTGTCAGCTGCTCTTCGCAGCTATAGGTTCTATAGAACCGGGCCGAACCAGTAGCATCCTGTTAGGAATAACATGGTTACCTAACGTAGTTTGGGTAAAATAATATATATAAACTATGATAGTGAGTTTAAGTGTGTGTCACTTTAAACTGTAAAGCATGTAATTTTGGGTGCGGCTGTAAATCGCCATAAGAGGGAGCAAGAGAACCTGCTAGCTTACTGTATTGCTGGCTTACTGGATTGCTTGCTGACGATGATGGATTGTTAACTGCTGTTGCTGAAGGAAGACAGGAGGTTTGACTTCTTCATATCTCTACTGCAAAGAGATTTATTACTGGACTGATATTAGTAAGTTTACTGACCTCTTTTTCGACACTGGACTTTGCAACTGATTAATCCCCGGACGGACTGAACTAGTGTATGATATATGGACTGTTTGACTATGCTAAAAAACTCTTTACTGGAATAAACTATTTAACTAGCACATTGTATCTGTTTTACTGAGTGTAAACTACAACAACGTTTGTCTCACATATTTGCCTGCCTGCCTGACTGCCGTGCAGGTTCTGCTAGGGTGTATATCCCTAACACATCCCACCCCTGAGGCACTGAAAAAGTGACCTATGACCATTTTTCACATTTAAGACTGTTGCATCATCCCTGTGGTCACATGATCAAAATTCAGGCGCTTGGCAACTGGCTCATATTTATGATGGTTGCAGTGTCCCAGGGTCATGTAATCACCTTTTGCGACCTTCTGCCAAGCAAAGTCAATGGGGAAGCCAGATGCCCTTAACAATCACACTACTAAGGTAACAACTGCTGTGATTCCCTTAACAAATGTGGCAAGAAAGGTTGCAAAATGTGGCAAAACACACTTAAGTTTCTCACTTAGCAACAGGAATGTTGAGTTCAATTGTGGTTGTAAGTATCTGTACACTTCAGTACCAGATGGCATGGTAATAGCGTTGAAGTTGCTATTCTTGTGCGTTCATGCATCAAAACCTTTGCAATTTCATTGAAAATTCTCCAGATGTCTATCCGGAAATGCCATTCTACTTTCTGAGCATTCCTTAAATAGATTATTAAAGCCGAAGTAAACAATAGAAATAGAAGTCTGGTACACTCTTAATTACAGTAGAACGAAGCTGCCCTGAATATACTTATTGGCTTCAGGAACAAGGGATGCTTATAGGCTGGGGAGGTTGGGCCATGGTGGCTCAATGGTGGCACAGTGGTTAGTACTGCAGGCTACTTCTCCTGACTGCCGATTGCCAGTAGCTCGGCAGTTCGAGTCTCACTGGCTCAAGGTTGACTCAGCCTTCAATTTTTCCAAGGTGGGTAAAATGAGGACTCAGATTGTTAGGGACAATATGCTGACTCTGTAAACGGCTTAGAGAGGGCTGTAAAGCACTGTGAAGCGGTACCTAAGTCTAAGTGCTAAGTGCTATTGGGCAGAGACCCAGCAGGTCAAGAACTTGACTGAAGCCATGGTTTTCTTTGGGCACATCTTTTAATGCTATGTTCTTCTTTCCAGAAAATGGATCTAGTATTGGTGCCTCCCAAAGCTCACGGCAACTTCTATGAAGGCGACTGCTATGTCCTCCTTTCAGTAAGTAACCTGAAAGTTGGCTATTATGCATTACTGCACAATTTAACCTTTCTTTTTCTTTCTTTCTGAACCTGCCACATACTCAAAAGACTGTACTTGCAGTCATAGACCAAACACCAAATATTATGGTGTCATATGGCTATGAGCACTGTGTAACTCCAGAAAAAGACAAATGATCCAATCCCAGAACTGACTGGCTAGGGGAGGCAGCGAAGAGCACAGCCAAAGAAGGCCTTTACTCAGGGGTGGGATTCTACCAGTTCGTACCTATTCTCTAGAACCGGTTGTTAACATTCTAAACAGTTCAGAGAACTGGTTGTTAGAAGAAATTACTGGCCTAATCCTGTAAAGAAGGCAGGAAGGAAACATTCTGGTGTTGCTTACAGAAACTGTCTCTCCATTAACCCTTATTACATTCTGGACAGGACTAGACTTCCTTTTCTCAGGAACGTCTCTGGAGTTTTTCCCCCTCCTTTGCTGGTACTTTGCTTGTGCGGAGTGACCATTCAAAGTTACAATGGCACTGAAAAAAAGTGACTTATGACCATTTTTCACACTTACCACTGTCGCAGCATCCCCACAGTCATGAGAGGCCAGGCGAGGAGATGCGTGCCTCGATGTGAGTGATATTGAGTTGGTCACGCCCAGCCAATAACATGACCACCAAGCCATGCCCACCACCTAAGCCACGCCCACAGAACCGGTTGTTAAAAAATTTGAATCCCGCCCCTGCCTTTACTCTCTACAGCTAATAGTTCTTCAATCTTTAGAGAAGTGGTTTCTCAACCTTGGCAGCCTGAAGATGTGCAGACGACAACACCCAACTGGCTGGGGAATTCTGGAAATTGAAGTCCATACTGCCAAGGTGGAAAAACATGCTTTAAAACCTGGAATTTGAAGCTCAGATTATCTGCAAATGAAATTCTGCTGTGAAGTTGTCTAGCGGTAATATTGATGTACTGTTGCAGCAATTCGTGCTTCCGAATCAGGACACAAGACCACGAGTGATGGAAGAATACAGGTTTATTTGTGCAAAGCGTTCAGAGCATTAGCATGACAAATTCTGAACTCCCTGTTCCTTTTGGGGCAGTTCCTTTATACCCAACTATGACCTCAGCCGAGGTCTGGGCGTTCATCTTACCATGTTTACCAAATATGGACAACTGTGCTTACAGGATAATACAGGAAACATGAAAAACATATTTTTCCAGGAAGGTACAAGAAAGAGGATATGATAAACATATTTTGCTTATTCGTTATCTTACACCACCAGATATTTTCCATGCCCACCCTTGTTTACAGTAACAGCTTAGTCTTACTTCCCTAAAGTCATAGGTTTCCTAATCTTACAACAAGCACAGATAAAGGCAACTGCAATATTTTAGCTGACTGTGACTTATGACCTATAAAAGCAGAATATATAGTTAACATCATTATTATTTTATGCCTCTTTTCGGGTCCTGCTTCATTCCCCCCTTTGAAACTTCACCTTAATCGATAGATTACTGTGCAGTTTCATATTCCTGGTTGGGCTGATACAAAGGAAGAAGCTCCTCATACGTGTTTGATGGATCCTGTGCCCATAGAGCCATAACCTTTTCAGTAGTTTTCTTTTCCACCAACAGAGAAAGACTACTGGAAATAGTTTTTACAAAGATGGGGAGGACACATGGCAGGATCACACAACCTGCAGCAATGAGACCAATAATGAGACAATGGCCTGTAGGCCAGGTAACTTGGGGAACCAGGAGCCAAAAAGTTCACCAAGATCTAACCCATTCCATTTTTGGACAGGGACATGGGCGAGATTCTCAATGCAGCTTGCCCGCTGCTCGATGATGTCACCCACATCATCAAATTCCAAGCAACAATTAGTAAAATTGAATTTTCCACATACCCCTCCCTCAGCTGCCAAAAGATAGTCCAATGCCAGACGGTTTTGATAAATGGCATCTCTAAACTTTCTTTGCTGGGCGGCCAGAGTGTGCAGAGACTGAGCAGTTTCATTGGCGATCAGCTCAAGCACTGCCTGGAGCCTAATAATGCGATTTAGCATATATACAGGGGTACGGTATCCCCAAGACCCGTCCACTGCCCACATGGCCGGGTTATAGTACTGAACAATTCTCTCTGAGGGCCACTCGTCATCCTTCCAGTCCCCTATCTTGTAGGGTCTGGCGGCGTGCAGTCTTCTGGCCTACCATAGATTAGCATCCAATGCTTGGGGTATGTTTAATGGCATCATAAAAAAGAAGGGTTGATGACCCCCAGAGTGCAAGCCCCTTTCCAATTAAGGGGCAGGGAGCTATAAGCCACATCACCACATATCCAGTGCACCCCAGGAGGGGCTTCAGTAGCATTTTCCAAGGAATATTTAGTGGTCCAAAAGAGGTTAGTTTTATTAGGGCCAATATCCCACGCGGGCGTGGGAGCGATTCCACTCATGGACTTCCAAACATTGTGTTTCCCCCACTGAGGGACCCTCTCCCTGCGTATTGGCTAGGCACCAGTGAGCTACTATGGGGCTGGTTAACTCCCACGCAAGAGCGGCTGATGCATTGGCATAGCTGATAGATTGTAAGCAAGAGAGTAGTTCCATTCTTGTGCCGCCCAGGGCCACTGGTCTCCGATTTTGGTTCCCCCACAGATGTAGCAGTTAGTAACATTAAACGATGAGCTATGGTGGATGCTAGTTCGAGGAAAAGATTTCGAGCCTATGTGAGGGCTGGAATTCTATGTCAACCTCCTGCCAGAATTCAGAGAAGTACCTTGGTGAGAATTGGATGCAATTTGTCTAGTTTCTATTGACAAGTGGACAATGCCCCCAGGGTCCATGCCCTTTGCATTTAATCTGATTCCCAAAGTTGGGCCATATTTAGCAATCCAGGTTTGGGAGTTAGGTATAGTTATGTTGACCCAATTACAATTGTAAATCGTGCAGTCCTTGGTTTGGAGCACCCGTGATATATGGAGATGGGTTCCTACACCTGAGTTGGAATATGTAGCCCAAAGAACACAGTTCCAGTATGGGCAAAAACGTTCACCCACATTATCACATTCTGCCTTTCCAGTGCTAAAGGAATGGTGTTGGGGGCAGATGTAGACATCATTTTGTGAATACGTGCGATGCCACGATAAGGAGGTACCACAAGAGGTGGGCTAGGATGCCACTTTGCAGACATCGAACAGGAAGGTACCCGGGCTGGTGGGCGTTAGAATCTGCCTCTGGTGATTGGACCTTCTGTCCCCCTGACTCGTCCACCTGTTTGGGCGGGTTTACCTTAGGGTCATACATTCTTTGAAGGGGGACAGTGGTCCAGGCCCATTGTAACAAGGGGAGGAGGGGGGGGGTTTTTCACACGGTGGTGTTGATTCAAGGGGGGGGATCTCCTTCCCTTAATACCTTTCAGCTATAGTACAATTATTGGACATAATGGCCCCGTGCCTAGGCCCGGGCTGGTCTTTGGGGGTCCTTTCTTCCCCTGTCCTGCCCCGTTGGAGTCGGCAACCCGGCATGGAACAGTGGGATGGTATTTGGGGTTCTTCCAATAGGGAGTGGGTACGGTTCCGGCCTCACACTACAAGACCCGATTTCCTAGGCTTGGTCAGGGGCTCAGTCCTATTCGCCAGTACTTTGGTCATTACAGCTTGGGTACTCCTAGTACTCCTAGGAGCACTAGGATTAAAAAAATATTCTTGGGCTTTGGGTACAAAATCACTGGAATACTAAGATGGAAGCATCCCCTCTTTAATTTTCTGAAAGAACGTAATGGGTAAGGGTACTCCAGCTGCTTACAACCCCCAAGTATTTAGCTTCGATTTGTGTGCCCCATAACCTTTATCCTATCCACAGACCCGTAAATTGGGCAGCATCCTTTCCTATGATGTTCACTATTGGATTGGAAGTTGCTCCTCAAAAGATGAACAGGGCTCTGCTGCCATTTATACCATCCAACTGGACGACTATCTTGGTGGAGTCCCCGTGCAGCACCGGGAGGTGCAAGGCTGTGAATCTGAGCTCTTCAAGGGCTACTTTAAGAAAGGGGTCATGTGAGTATGCTTGATCTTTGCCGAAAGGCTGAAAAGGTCACGTGAGAAGAAGAAGGCCTTGGGGGGTAGGGAAGGGCTGCTGGGGGTTCGCAGGGGTTCAGGAAGATCCTCTAGCTAAGATTCTGCACAGTTTGGAGAACCCCAAATCCCATTCCAGGCTGGCCCTGCCCGTCTATCCACTCCCAGGAGGAGTCCCCACGTGACTCATTTTGGATGTAGGTAAGTGCAGGGTGTGCATGGAGGTTTGGGGAGGGTGAAAAACAGCCTCCTGGAAGTTTGGGAAGGCCAGAAGCGGACCTCTTTCCGGCTTCCAGAGAGCCTCCGGAGCCTGGGGAGGTTGTTTTCGCCCTCCTGGAGGCCCGATGAAACCCTCCGGAGCCCAGGGGCAAAAACGCCGCCCACCATGGTGCAGGAGGCCAACTAGGCCACACCCACCCAACAACCAGGCGGAGAGCCCGTTCCTAACATTTTTTAAAAAAAATAAAAGCTTTATTTGGGTTTTCACAAAACATAATACAAATAAAATATCTTTTTTGAAAGTAGCATGATTCCAGGTTATCACATCTCCATCCAGAGATAATCTCAATTACATATTCATCTTTATATTCTATTTCATATCATGTCACTGTTTTATCATTTTCTCAATAATTTTTTCCTTCCCTTACTTTCCTCAACCTTACTTATAATTATCTCATTCCTTTCTAATTCAATTACATACCTTTTTCTAAATGTCTATATCTTTCTAGTCATTACGTTTGTATTTTTGTCTGTCCTGCTTACAATTTCATACATTCTTTTTCCATCATTGTCCCAAAAGGGAAAAGAAATAAAGCAATTCCCTCACCTTCCAGGCATTAAAAACCAAGGTTTTCCCCCTGTAATTACCAAGTGGAGAGTGTCACCTTTATATCTTATAGTTATTATCCATTCAAATCTCATTTAACATTTAGTTTATACATTATACAATTATAACGTTCAGTTTCTAATATCTATTTGATATCATATAACTGTTATCTGCCGAATTTGCTTTTACTAGAAATACCTGTGAGTTTTCACAGGATATGCATTACTTAATCCAACCACTAGATGGGGATAGTTACACCACAGTTGATACAAACAATAGACTTTCCCATTGTGGACTTAAAACACCTTCCACCCACCCTTTACAGTAATTGACAGAGAACTACACTGGTGAGAATTGGTTTTCTCTGTTCCTAATCTCTAGCCCATCTCCACTTTCTCTCTTCCCAGTCACTTGCAGTTCCCTGAATTCCCCTGGCCTGAAACAGTTAGCCACGAAGGTGGTATTAGATGTATAAAACTCTAGGGGTCATCTTTAGCACAAAATCAAAATTAAGTGTTCTTAACCTTGAGTAACAGTTATCTAGCTTGTCTGGCTATTGTATCTTTCTCGTTTTCCTTTAATTTGGGACAGCTACAAGAAAGGAGGCCGGGCATCTGGGTTCAACCATACAGAGACCAATGCCTACAATGTCAAGCGGCTTCTACACGTCAAAGGAAAAAGGAACGTTATGGCCAGAGAGGTGAGTTTGAGCCCCAACTGTGGTTGGGCTCCTGCATTTCACGTAAGCCACCCACTATGATTGACTGCATCTCTTGATCGTTCCCTGTTTGCTCTTGTATGTGCCTCATCTGCAGGTGAAGATAAGCTGGGACAGCTTTAACCTTGGTGATGTGTTCCTCCTAGATCTGGGTAAAATCATTGTCCAGTGGAATGGTCCAGAAAGCAACAAGCAGGAGCGACTGAAGGTATTGTTTTAGACCCTGACCAAAAGGGTAGCAAGGTTGCTTGGCTTGGGCTACTTCTTCTCAATTCCATATGAGAGTCTATGACACATGTCACCATACTATAAAAAAGATGTTGAGACTCTAGCAAAAAATGCAGAGAAGAGCAACCAGGATGATTAGGGGACTGGAGGCTAAAACATACAATGAACGGTTGCAGGAACTGGGCTTGGCTGGTCTAGTGAAGAGAAGGACCAGGGGAGACAGGATAGCGGTCTTCCTATATTTGAGGGGCTGCCACAGGGAGGAAGGGGTCAAGCTATTTTCTAAAGTGCCTGTACGCCAGACAAGGAATAATGGATGGAAACTGAACAAGGAGAGATTTAACCTGGAAATAAGGAGAAACTTTCTGACAGTGAGAACAATCAACCAATGGAACAGCTTGCCCTCGGAAGTTGTGGGAGCTTCATCACTGGAGGCTTTCAAGAAGAAACTGGACTGCCATTTGTCAGAAATGGTGTAGGGTCTCCCGCTTGAGCGGGGGGTTGGACTAGATGACCTACAAGGTCCCTTCCGACTCTGATTATCTGTTTAATCTGTTTAATCTGTTCACATGGGGATTTTGCAAAACTTTCTCTTTGTTCATGCCTATGGAGATTCTCAGTCCTCCAGGTCATGGCTGTCCCAAAGGTGCTTTTTCAAGAGGCAACTGGACTTTCTGGTTTTTCTTTGAAGGTGTTTCACCTCTCATCCAAGAAGCTGAGCTGAAGAAGCTTCTTGCATGAGAAGTGAAACATCCTCAAAGAAAAAACCAGAAACCCTAGTTGCCTCTTGAAAAAGCACCTTTGGGTTTCTCTTTGTTCCTGTTGTCCCTGAATCAGGCACGTCCCTTTTTAAGACCATGGAGTAGAGAAGAAAAGAATTGCCAAAGATTCTTCTTCATTAGGGAAAAGGGGGAAAAAAAGTAAAACAAATGCAAGGCAAACACTCTTTTGTTATATTTGTTCCAAATATCATTATAAACACAAGTTTTATAGCACAATTGTTTTCATAGATCAGCTTCTGTGTATATGAGATACAGGACTTTCCTTGAACTGAAAATCTTATTGCAAATCCAGAAATTGCTAGGATAAAGATTGGTGCTGTCCCAGAAAACTAAGTTTAATATTTAATGAAAGCATTTCCTATCATTTGAATATAAATTAAACTAATATCATTATCAAGATTAATTTTCATGCGTTTTAACTATTTCTCCCTCTTATCACATGCAAATGTACGGTAGATTTTTAAGGGCAGCATTTGGTGTTGTGTGGGGTTCTTGGTACCCTCCGAGCCTGGTTGTTTTCCTACGTTTCATTACCAGACTAGGTAACCTAATCAGTGTCTAGTGGATAATGAAACCTCTGCAAGAAAACAACCAAGCTCTGAGTGCACCAAGGACTCCACATTTCAATCCTGAGCTAGAAATATTCTCTTCTATGTAATGTTGTTTTGGAGGATCATACTCAAGCCTTTTGCGGCAATGTGGATCTCTAGGGCTTCATCTGGTGTATCTGTGGAGTACATGAAGCCACACACAGCTACAAGAAGTGATGAAAATGAGCTAGATCTGCTTATGGTAACACCACGGCAAGCAAAACTCAGAGGACAAGTGGATGATTATCATGCAAGAGGCCTTGTGTTCAATCCCTAGCAACTTCAGAAAAGGCAGAGACAGGTTTGAGGTTGCCTGAAGGACCATCTCTTCCCTGAGGGACGACATCCACTGGTCCCATCAAGTCCACAGAGAGATATGCTGTGGGTCCCGTCTGCATTCAATCTGAAAGGCTCTAGTAGGTGACTGTTTTCTGCCATGACATTCATCTTCTTACACATAATCCTTTCTGAGGTGAGGTTAGCCCCAACCAGGGGTATGCAGGGGTTCAGGAAATCCTGTAGCTAAGATCGGAGAACCCCCCAAATCCCATTCCTGGCTGGCCCTGTTCACCCCTCCTCTCCCCTCCCAAGAGTCTCCCCACATGGCCTGTTTTGGATGCAGGTAAGTGCGGGCGTGCACAGAGGCTCAGAGAGGGTGAAAAATGGGCCTCCCGGAAGTTTGGGAAGGCCGGAAACGGGCCTATTTCCGGCTTCCAAAGAGCCTCTGGAGCCCAGGGAGGCCGTTTTCGCCCTCCTGGAGGCTTGAGGAAAGCCTCCGGAGCCCAGGGAGAGCAAAAACGACCCTCCTGGTCATGCAGGAAGCCGCTAGACCATGTCCGCCATGGCCACGCCCACCCAGCAACCGGGCAGAGAACCCATTGCTCAAATTTTTGAAGCCCACCCCTGGCCCCAACACTTACGGCCTTCCATAAAGTTCTCAAAATGTGTTTTGTTTTTTCCCAGCAAGCTTGGTAGAAAACCTGCATGCTGGTTATATTGCATATAAACATAGTCTCTCTCATGGTCTTCTTTAGCCATATTTATACTTTTAATCGATTTGCAGAATGTTTTAGTTCTTGGTTTTACTGGGTGAGATTGGTGGCTCTATACCTTTGACCAATAATAAATAAATTTCCTCATAGAGAATCCACGCCACTCAGGATCTGCTGAACTGAGCTGGACTGGCCAAGGGTCCAATTTCATATGAGGCGACTTCCCATGTTCCTTCTCGCTTTCTTAGGCTATGCTTCTTGCCCAAGATATCCGTGATAGAGAACGTGGAGGCCGTGCTGAAATTGGGATCATAGAGGGTGACGACGAAGAAGCTAGCTCAGATTTGATGAAAGTGTTGGAGAGTGAGCTGGGAGAAAGGACTCAAGGAATCAAACCTGCCATTTCTGATGAGACGGTGGACCAACAGCAGAAGGCCAGCCTCTTCCTCTATCGGTGTGTTGAAAAATTTTACTTATGGCCGAGACTTCACCATAGTTGTTATTGATGCAGCAGTTGTACGACTGGGATGGATTGTGAATGTAGATGATATTTCTATTGAAAAGATGTTATAGAACACCTAAATGGGTCTAGATTGCAAAGAAAGCAAAAACTTCCAACTTCAGCTTTCACCAAAAGGAAAGGAAAGGAAATGTGAGATTTTTGGGGAAACTGGAGAATCATGCATGGGAGATTATAAATTTGGTGTGTCAAGGCAAGGAAAGAGGCAGACTGGAATAGATGGCAACTAAAGGGAAGTATGTAGAGCTAGCATTCAGGGTGATAGTAAAGCCAGAATAATGTCAGCCAGGCAAGGAAAGCTGGAATAAATATGTCAATCTTGATAAAATAAATCTTATTGGTCCAAATTTGTAGGTCTGTGAATGGTTTCAAAACCAAAACCAAAATTATCTCTGAAGCTACTGTAGTTATCTTTGAAACTATATCTGAAGTTTATTGGAACTTCTTCACTGATGCTACTTACTTGATAGGTTGCTACCCATGGTTCCCCAAAAGTAAGACCAGGTCTTATTTTCTTTTGAGCCCCAAAATAAGCACTAGGGCTTAATTTGGGGGGTGTCTTATTTTTTTCCATGTACGGGAGGCCCACTTCATCTGCTTGTTTGTGGTGGGGCAGGTGGCTGTGTGGCGTGCTATTTCCACCACCACAAGGCAGGAGGATGGAGCTGCACCACATGCTCTGCATCAGCTTACCTTAGGGCGCCTACAGCCATGTACACTTATGCCATGCCTCATGGCAGCAGCTCCAACAGCCTCAACCAGCAGGATCCTGCGTAGCTGCTGGCCCACTTCTTCTGCTTGCTTGTGACTGCAACAGAGCAGGAGGCCAAGCAACACTCTGGTGCCATGTCCACAAGGCAAAGCGAGGGGGGGTGGAGCTACTCTACAGGCCCTGCGCTGGCTTACCTCAGGGCTCCCGCAGCCAGGCCATCCATACTCTTGACACCTGCCTCGCCTCACGGCTAGAGCACCAGCATGCTGCTCAGCCTCCTGCGCTATTGCGGCCACAAGCAAGCAGAAGAAGTGGGCCGGCAGCCACGTGGGCTCCTGCTGCACATGACTGCTGGTGCTGCCATTGCGAGGCAGGTGTTGGGGCATGGATGGCCTGGCTGTGGGGGCCCTGAGGTAAACCAGTGCAGGGCTCCACCCCCCGCCTCGCCTCATTGCCCTAGCATGGTGAGCATAGTATGGGTGGGCATCCGGCTGCGCAGTCTCTTAAGTAGGGCTTATTTGAGGGCTAGGCCTTATATTAGATGCACAAAGGGGGGAACTTGCTGGGGCTTATTTTCAGGATAGGTCTTATTTTCAGGGAAATTGTTTTTTTTAATATTTTTTTTGTTTTGTTTTGTTTCTATAAAATTATAGTCAGATAGTAACTTAATACCCATTTCTGCTCTAGGTCAGGGGTATATACTTGCTGAAAATTCACAAATCATTCCACCTTGCCAGACTGTAGTTAATACAATCAGAAACTAACTACCAAAGTATTAAAACAGAGAAGGAACAGTTGATGAATCACACAACTGAATGATGGTCTCTCTGGGTGGATTCAGACATGCTTATCCATCAGTCTTTTATAGTAACTCAGTCAGTCCCTGCATTAGAGATGAAATGGTAATAATTGTCTCTATTGAAAGGTATCAGAATGGGAAGTATTTAATCTGTAATAGTTAATTTATATTTAATCTATCTATTAATTAACATTTACTTGTGTGGCCTCATGCTCCTACTTCACATTGGATGCTCTGGGAAGAAGGAATCAAATCTGGAAGAAATTCTAAAAGAAATAGTTAAGGAATTCTGCCATTTCCAGCACTCAAACTAATCAAACAAGCAATCTTGTCTTCTTTTCTAGTGTTACAGACTCTGGAGGACAAATAGAAATTACAGAAGAAGCCAAACGTCCTCTCGGGCAGGAATTATTAAACCACAATGTAAGTCTAAGATTGACATGGCATAAATGGCGCTAAACTGAGTTTCTTAGCTCTAATACATCAACAGAGTAGCCTATTGGATTATTACATAACGTGGATTGAAGCCCTACATTCATTTGCAGACAATGTTTTCCTAGAAATATTTGATAAAACCCAAACATATGGGAAGCACAAGATTTTGGAGAGATAAGTTTGTGTTTGCTATGGTCAATGTAATCAGTTTAGTCAAAAAACAACAACAACCCACCCTATTTTCTGCCAAATGATACTCTTGAACATTAATAACATAGCTTGGGTTTGCACAATTGGCTAGGCTAAAATATGACTGGCTGAGTTGTATCTCAGTGTGTTGTGTAAATACAGCTGGGGATACGTGAATGCTACAAGTGGAAATATTTGTCCACTTGTCTGTCAGTTGCTGATCCCTACAATAAACCTGACCTTATCTAGCTACCACACAAAATATATCAAATATTTTTGGTCACTGTCCAATTTAGGGTTGGTGTTAAACAGGGGCCTTAGTTTAGTAGCAGACACCTATTTTGCTCATGAGGGATTTGAGCTTCAGCCTTCGCTGAAGAGGGATTTCTGGTAAGACCAAGGCTTCAGCCTTAAAACATTGGAGAATTGAGCCAGATAGATGAATGGCATAGGTGCGTAGAGGCGTTTTCCTATAGTCTTTTTGTCAGGAGTGAGGGCAGGAAATTAGGTTTCTTAATTTTTACCAATTTCCCAATTGCTGTCAAACCAATTCAGTGGGTCCTGAAAGCCATTTTTGCACTGATTTGAACTTTTTTGTTTTTTGTTTTCCAATAAATGATTTACACTGTTTATACCATGCTCTTAATGCTCTCTTTTGGACCTTAGGATTGCTACATTCTGGATCACAGCGGGATGAAAATCTATGTCTGGAAAGGAAAAGGAGCCACTAAGCTGGAGAAACAAACAGCCATGTCAAAAGCCCTGGTATGGTGGAGCAATCCATTCCAACTCCAATGGCTCCTTCCCAGTTCTTTCTCTTTTTAAAACTAGGTCCTAAATAGATTTCTCTATTAAATATATATTTTTATTGTTTCTTTTATTACATGATAAAATATCTCAATTCCAACAGCATTTTTGGCATCTATACAGGTTCTTAAATATCATAATACATTACATTACGTTTAACTAATATCAAATAATAATTTCCACTATAATTGTTATTTTTATATAATTTACACATTTACATTTTACTCTCATAAGGATTGTTTCAATTAAATCTCTTGTCTCCCTTCTTAGTTCTGTTTGTTAGCCATTTATACCAATTGTTCCAGATTAAAAAGAATAGGTTCTAAATAGATTTCTTAACGTGGTACTTTAAAAAATAAAGCTTACATGCTCCAGTTGGTAGTGGTGTGGAAATATTTTTTAAAAAATTGTAGTACACTTGGGTGTTTTTTTTTAAAGATCAGTGTTAATTTGCAGCAGACTCTATTCTAATAGAACAATACAAACTTTTGAAGGTTGTACACATACATGTAGAGCAGCTACCAGTTCGGCCCAGTTCTGCTGAGCCAGTAGCACCGATGAGAAGCAAAGACCTAACTGGTTCTCTCCAACACTCTGCTGTTGGGCCTGCCCAGGCTCCCATACTAACCTTTATGTCCTGTTTTTGAAGCACGGCTGCTTTGCGCGGCACAGTAGATTGCTGCGTGGCAGCTGCTGAAGCGACAGGGAGAATGCAGGCTTGCAGGAGGTG
The DNA here is from genome assembly GCF_049901735.1 of Notechis scutatus. NCBI lineage: Eukaryota > Metazoa > Chordata > Lepidosauria > Squamata > Elapidae > Notechis > Notechis scutatus. The sequence goes on from NC_142010.1 coordinate 138,285,180, forward strand.
AGTCAGAAAGCCTCTGTGCCTGCGTAAAGTGCACATTTGGCACACGCGTGCAAAGTGTGTGTGCACGCGCAAAGCACGCCCACCAAGCCACACCCACCAAACCGGTGGTAAACATTTTTGAAAATTACCACTCGATCTTCAGCAAGGCCTACTATATGCATGAATTGTTGCTCAGATCTGCACAGTGAAACTCTGGATCAGCCCTGTAAGACAGTAGAGTCAAGAACCTTATGTAGATTTGTTGCCATCTTGTGGTTGTCTGGAGTTTTGCAGCCCAGATATGACAATTCTGTACATCAAAGAAAAATTGCTGGAGAGAAGAGGCAACCGTATACATCTATCATACTTTTCCCTATTGGGGTCTGCAGTGTTCCACAAACAGCAGAAAAGAAGTAAGAAATAGTAAGCCAAAACCAAAAAAATACAGCATATGGAAAAGGAAAGGAATTATATTTGATTTATGCCATCACTATTCACTCTATTTCTGTGGAACCTTTTCTCATGGCAAACCATCTTTGCTCCCACACCATCCATGCACACTACTTTGTGTCTTCCCTTTTATTGTTTTAACTTTTGTAGGATTTTGTCAACTCTGTCCAACCACGATTTTCAGCGTCTTCTCCTTTCCCTCAACCTGTTCTCCCAAGTCATTCTTTCTATATAACCCAAACACGTCAATAGACTTCCTTCCAGCTAACCACTGATTTGGATTCAATCCAGCTTAATTCATCACCCATTCAAAAAAAACACCTCTGTTTTATCATACACACTTCGGATATATTCCATTCCATTGCATTCGACTTACTTTATGTTTCTCAAGACCCACACAATTGTCACTTCCATAGAATCAAGTCAGCAGAATCATGCTCATATGAATGAACATTTTCACTTCTGTTGTCTAATTTGGCAGAACAGATCTCCTCACAGCTTTTCTGTTAACAAACCATTCGTCAATGTCCTGTTGTGAAAAGCAAAAGCCAGATTTACTTAAAGCAATAGGTTTCAGCCTTGGCAACTTTAAGATAGGTGGACATCAATCTCCAGAATTCCCCAACCAGTTTCCTAAGTCTACACATCTTAAGGTTGCCCACGCTGAGTTAGGGTGATAACAGTTAGGGTGTGTAAACAGAGTTGTTATGCTGTTTGTCTTGTTCCTATAGGAATTTATTGGGAAGAAAGGCTATTCTTCCAGCACCAATGTGGAAACTGTACACGATGGAGCAGAGTCTGCCATGTTCAAGCAACTGTTTCAAAATTGGACAGTCCAGGATCAGACTGTAGGGCTAGGGATAGCCCACAACGTGGGAAGAATCGGTAAGAAAGATCTTGTTGCTGTGTACGATGCTGTGTATGCCATCTGAAAAGAGAATTATGTAAGATCCTGATCTGATTATTTTCTGTAATTGAAACCATCTTGTAACAAGGCTACAGAATTCCAGGGCTACAAAAATTCAGACGGCCATTAGATGGCACCAAAGAATTAGAACAGTCTGGATTTTTTGCTGCTATTTCAGTGATCAACTAAAACAATAGAATAGAATAGAATAGAATAGAATAGAATAGAATAGAATAGAATAGAATAGAATAGAATAGAATAGAATAGAATAGAATAATTCTTTATTGACCAAGTGTGATTGGACACACAAGGAATTTGTCTTGGTGCAAATACTCTCAGTATACATAAAAGAAAAGATACATTTGTCAAGAGTCGAGAATCATAACGTACAACACTTAATGTTAGTCATAGGGTACAATAAGCAATCAAATCATACTAGGAAACAGTCAATATAGATCGTAAGGATACAAGCAACAAAGTTACAGTCATACAGTCACAAGTGGGAGGGGACGGGTGATAAAGAGTGATGACAAGATTAATAGCAATAGTAGTGCAGACTTTGTAAATAGTTGGACAGTGTTGAGGGAATTATTTGTTTAGCAGAGTGATGGCTTTCGGGGGGAAACTGTCCTTGTGTCTAGTTGTTCTGGTGTGCAGTGCTATATAGCGTCATTTTGAGGGAAGGAGTTGAAACAGTTTATGTCCGGGATGTGAGGGGTCTGTAAATATTTTCACAGCCCTCTTTTTGACTCGTTCAGTATACAGGTTCTCGATTGAAGGCAGGTTGGTAGTAATTGTTTTTCTCTGCAGTCCTAATTATCCTCTGAAGTCTGTGTCTGTCCTGTTGGGTTGCAGAACCAAACCAGACAGTTATGGAGGTGCAGATGATAGACTCAGTAATTCCTCTGTAGAACTGTATCAGCAGCTCTTTGGGCAGTTTGAGCTTTCTGAGTTGGCGCAGAAAGAACATTCTTTGTTGTGCTTTTTTGATGATGTTTTTGATGTTACGTGTCCATACTAATCATAATTTGGGAACGCTTTGGATTTCTTTAATTTCACCCATCTTCCCGTGAGAGCATGCTTTCCACTTTATGGAGCTTTGGTCTGAATGATCCCGTCTTTCTTTTCAAGCTAAGGTGAGCCAGGAGAGATTTGACATTATGGCCTTACATGCTTCGCCACAGCTGGCAGCACAGGAGAGGATGGTAGATGATGGGGAAGGAAACGTTGAGGTAAGAGTTACAATTTCTGTTCTGGTGTGGAATTCTGGATTCTCTCTGTTGACTTTCTTGCAAATATAACCCAGCTTTTTCCCCCCTGTTTCTTAAATTGAATCTTCTTGATAACTAATCAAAGAGAGAAGCAAACTGGAATGAACGAGAAACTCCCTAACAGTGAGGACAATTAACCAGTGGAACAGCTTGCTTCCAGAAATCGTGGGCACTCCATCACTGGATTTTTTTAAAGAAGAGTCTAGACAGGCACTTATCTGAAATGGTATAGGTTCTCCTGCTTGAGCAGGGGCTGGACTAGAAGACCTCCAAGGTCCCTTCCAGCTCATTCATTCTATTCTATCTCTAATAGGGAATAGCGAATTCTGCAGGCACAGAGATGCAGTTTTGACAACATAGCATCATTATCACACCAGGCATTATATATTCTGTGCTCCGTAACAGCACACCATGACATCATGCTGGCCACATAATCCCGGAAACATCTTTGGACAGCCTTGAAACAGAAATGTGCACTGCTGCCCCCTATAGTCAGCAATGACTAGCAGAGTAAAATCTGCAGGGACTCCTACACTGACTATAGAGTAGGAGTGTTTGTCTCTTAGCTTTTGACATTTGGAGGGATCCATATCTATGCTTATACATGTGCAAGGTCACAAATGCTAGAAAGTTGGAAACATGAAACATATGCCTGCTGGAATCTGGTGTGATTTCAGACAAAACTATCAATGTGCAAACACACTGTCTTATTCACAGATTTTTACTGAAAGCCCAGACACAGTTATCATCATTTTCTAACTATCCCACATTTTCTTATCATTTCATATATGCTCTTTTTTCATTACAAGTAAGGAGCTATAGGAAATATTTATAATATATATGCAGGTCTTGAAATGTTAATAGGTCAAGAGGTGTAGGTAAGGTAAGGTAATGCATCTATTCCAATTACCAGTCCACAAAGCAAGTCCCTCATGTTTTTTTTTTTATTATGATGATTATTCTATCTCAAGAAGTTAGAAAGGCTACACATTTCCCCCTGAACAACAGTTATATCTGTCCTTTGTTTCATCATCTCTAGGTCTGGAGGATTGAGAACCTGGAGTTGGTACAAGTGGACAAACAATGGCATGGATTTTTCTATGGTGGAGATTGCTATTTAATTCTGTATACCTATGAGTTGAAAAATAAGCCACATTACATACTTTACATCTGGCAGGTAGGTGTAGAATCTCAAATGTAAAGCTTCTAAACAGGTGTCCCAAAGGTGCTTTTTAAAAAGGCAACTGAACTTCCTTGTTTTTTCCTTGAAGACATTTCACTTCTCATTGAAGAAGCTTCTTCAGTTCTTGCTCTGAAGAAGCTTCTTGGATGAGAAACGAAAGGAAAGGAAAAAACAAAAAAGTCTTAAAGGAAAAAACAAAAAAGTCCAGTTGGTTTTTGAAAAAGCCTCTTTGGGACACCCATGCAATTTCTTTGAATTCAGACCAGGACTGAGTTGCCCATAGTTGATATCATTGAATTACACCTCAAGAGTTACTTATTGCTCATTCCAATTATCCCAAATTGGGTAAAAGTGGGTTTTGTTTGGATAACAACCCATGAACCACACACAACAGGGATATATTGATTGAAAGTGTTTTATCTGCATTGAGTAAAAAGGACATCTGCTAAAGGTTTGGGGTCATGAAAGACAAAAATTGGAAGCATGGGCTTATGCACTGGATCTGGCTAGGCAATAAAACCTAGGCCTCAGAATATTTATGTTGTGCTAAAATCTGCTATAAAGTGATTTGTTTCCTTGAACCCTCTCCGCATCTTCCTAGGTCCACAATATATATTAGCAGTTTCAACAGAATGTCCTCCATATAGATGGCACTGGACACTTTGATTTGAAGCCAGGCTGTTTAGGAACAGGCCCAGATCTTTATTTATGTCTGTCATTGCCTTGTTCTAACCCTCCCCCTTTTCCCCTCCCATGTTTTTAGCAGTGGAGGAGAAAATATAAGGATAAATGTCAGTATTTCAGTGAGACAATTGATGTGAGGACAGAAAATTCAGGTTTGCTGATTTCATCATAGATGTCTCAGCTATGATGAAATCATAGAGACTGAGAATCGCCACAGACATCTCATCTCAGTGTTTTACAATTGAAATTTAAAAGCTAGCCAGGGATGTATTATTTGCTTGTGATGTAGATTTATATCATCTCTTGTGATTAATCCAAAATGTTAATGCCTACTCTTATAAAAATCTGAATTCAAATCTTTCCATAACAAGCTTAGGTAGACAGGTAGAAATTTCACTTCAGAGGTGATATTCAGCAGGTTTTTTTTTTTTTAATAATAAAGTTTTATTTGGGTTTTCACACATACAAAATAGAAGTAAAACATCTTTTTTGAAAATAGCATGGTCCTGGGTTGAACTTCTTTATACAGACACAAAACTCAATTTCATGCTCCTTTTTGTATTCTATTCCATATCTTATACTATTCTACATTTTCTATATAGTTTCCCCTCTTTTAATTTTCTCAATTTTATTTTGATTATCGCATCTCAATTCAAATAATTATATTTATACTTTTGTCTGTTCTGTTTCAATTTCATATTATCTTTTCTCATTAAACAAAGTTTCTCCTGTAGTTACTAATTGGAGAATGACACCTTTATATCTTTTAATTACATCCATTCAACTCTTATTTAAACTTCAATATATACCTTAAGGTTATGACCTTCAATATAATACATCATACATAACTTCCAATCAAATTCTGCTGGTACATTCTTATAATACACCCTATATTCTTAAAAAAAAAAGATTATAAATATATGTAATGATAAACCCTCATTCCATTCCAATTCAGTTCTATCATTAATAATCATTAAAATCTTAACATCTTTAACACTTCTTTTCAATTAAATATCATACTTCCTTAAAGACACATATAATCTCCATAATTAATTTTTCTCTTATTTCTCTTCACATATGTTTTGTAAATCATTAAATATTCATTTTGTTACATTTATTTATTGACAAGCATTCTACCGAATTACGATAGCTATTTTATCAAACATTTCAATCATACGTTGTTTCATATTTTCTAAAATTATTTCTGTTTCTATTATAACAATACTATCTTATGTACCTTTGCAGAATCCCTTTTTCCATTAAGTTTTCACCCATTATCTCTAAATAGGCCCTGTTTCTCTATATTTTCTTTCTGTCCTTTACAACTTCTTTTCCTTTCTTTCTTCCCTCTCTTCTTCTCCCTCCCCTTTTTACCCCCTTGTCTCTCTACTTCTGATTCTCTCTTCTGCATTTCCCTCTTCTGTTGCTTTCTGATTTTATATTTATTTTTCACTCTATTTTTTTTTGGAGTTGTTTTTCCCAATCTTAAATTTTCCATTCTCTTTCCCCCTTTTCCTTTTTTTTCCACACCTAAGATTACTTGTTCATTGAAGATGGCTTCTTCTTTGTCGCAATCTTCTTGTTCTGCAGGCATTTCTTGTTGTTTCTCATAATTCCAAATTTCCATTTCTAAAAACTGAAATACAAAGCCAAAAGAACCTCTCCGTTCTTGTGCATCTTCTTTGCACTTTTTAAGTTCCATTTTCAGTTCTTCTAAAAGTGGAGCCATTTTAAACAGTTTTAAACAATCACCCGATTGATTTAAGTCATTCAAATACAATAACCAAAAATCCAGAAATCATCAAGTAATCCAAATGGTCCCAAATTATTTCTTCTTATTTCTTTTTCCACTTTCTCTTCCTGGGGTTTTTGTTGCGATATTTCAGTTAAAATGTATCTTTTGGAAGTCTTGTTGAGATTTTGCTGTAAGTTCTTTTTAATTACAGGCAGTCTCCTCCCTTCCAGAGCCTGCCCTTTTATTCTTTTTCTCTCCTTTCCTGTTTTCAAAAGCTTTTGATTATCCAGAAATCTTTATTATCCATTTGACTTTTTATTTTCAGCATTAAACGCCTATTAATGTCAAAGTGGATTTTTTTCCAATTTCTTGCTTAAGTCTCTTAGCTGTCAGTATAGGAAAAGGAGAAAAAAAAACCAAATCTTTTCCCTTTTCTCTCTCCTTCACAGCTTAAAAATCTTCTTAGGGAACAATGTTTTTTTTTTTTTTTAATAGTTTCAATTCCAGGGTACCTTATTTGTTGCTTTTGCTGTTTGACCCGGTGAGCCAAAACTTTCTCCTCTTATCTTCCTCCTGCACATTCTTTTCCGGTGTTCTTCTTTGTGGTGGCCATTTCTGACCACTGCTACAACCGCCATCAGGAAAGGGAGTAATGGCCAGCTGGGGAGGAGAGATGCGGCTCTCTCTGCAGGCAGTCTCCCCCCTCTCACCACCTCTACGGGCTGGCTTAGCCCCGAAACCAGATGGCTCAGGGCGCTCCAGCGGCAAGCATGGATCGAAGCCTCGCAGAAACGAGGTTTCGGTCTGTCACCGAAGAAGCTCAAACCGGGATGTATTATTTGCTTGTGATGTAGATTTATATTATCTCTTGTGATTAATCCAAAATGTTAATGCCAACTCTTATAAAAATCTGAATTCAAATCTTTCCATAACAAGCTTAGGTAGACAGGTAGAAATTTCACTTCAGAAGTGATATTCAGCAGGTTCTGACCAGTTCTGGAGAACCGGTAGCGGAAATTTTGAGTAGCCAGAGAACCGGCAAATACCGTATTTGCCAACGTATAAGACGACTGGGTGTATAAGACGACCCCCAACATTTCCACTCAAAATATAGAGTTTGTTATATACTCGCCGTATAAGACTACCCCTCTTCCGCACACCTTCCACTTTTGCACTTTTTTTTTTAGGCACTTTTGTGCACCATGGAAACGAATCCCGTGAAGCCAAAAGGAGCAGCCAGCCTTCAGGCCGATGTAGGCGGGCCTCCTTCTCCCAGCTCCCAAGGAAACGAGGCGCTCAGCGGCCTCCGCTCGCACCGCCCGGGCTCCGCTCGCACCGCCCGGGCTCTGCTCAGGTATCCGGCTGGGGCTGTCAGGAGTTGTTACCGCTGGCGTGGCTCCGCGTGGCTCCAGTCCCGCGTTGCCTCGGGAAAGGAAAGGCAAAAAGGAAGAGCCGCGGCGGCGCTTTGCAATGGCAGCAGCGGCTCCTGGTTTTGCCTTTCCCTTCCCGAGGCAACGCGGGACTGGAGCTGCACGGAGCCGTGCCAGCGGTAACAACTCCTGACAGCCCCAGCCGGATACCTGAGCGGAGGCCGGGCGGTGTGAGCGGAGGCCGGGCGGTGCGAGCGGAGGCCGGGCGGTGCGGCGGAGGCCGGGCGGTGCGAAAGCGGAGGCCGGGCGGGTGGTGCGAGCGGAGGGCGGTGCGAGCGAGGCCGGGCGGTGCGAGCGAGGCTGGGCGTAGCGGAGGCCGGGCGGAAAGGCGAAATGGAGGCCGGGCGGGAGGCCGGGCGGTGCGAGTGGAGGGGCAGCCGCAGTGCTTCCCAATTATTATTTGCCGGCGTATAAGACGACCCGGCGTATAAGACGACCCCCCCACTTGGAGGCATGTTTTTCAGGGCAAAAAAGTCGTCTTATACGCCGCCAAATACGGTACCACCTTTGACTGGCCCCACCCCATCTATTCTCTGCCTCCCGAGTCCCAGCTGATTGTCTGGGTCTTCTTTGGTTGCCCTGCACAGGAGAACAGAGTTGGAAAGCAGGTTAGTGGGGGGGGGGGGGGAATGGGGATGTTACACTATCCTTCCCCTGCCACGCCTACCAAACCACGCCCACAGAACCGGTAGTAAAATTTTTGAATCCCACCACGGTTTCATCTACATAAAACGTTTTGTGAAGTAAATTAGACAGAGGGATCCTGATGTTACAGTCAGCCAGAGACGATAGGGCTAAATGAAGATTTGAACCCAGATCACTCCAGTCTACTTCTAAGACAGCTAATGAAAACATACAAGTGGTGATTCTTAACCAATGCATACTGTAAGTGTAAGATGACAATAGCGGCTAGAATTCCTTCCCAATTAAACCATATGGTGTTTTTCCTGTGTTATCCAGGGACGTCATGCAACAGTGGATGAGCTGGCAGCCTCGGCTTATCTTGCAGTACAAATGGATCAGCAATTCAATGGGGAACCTATGCAAGTTCGAGTGAATATGGGCAAGGAGCCACGTCACTTCCTGGCCATCTTCAAAGGCAAGCTTGTTATCTTTGAGGTAGGAAACAGGGCTATATCTACTCTCCCACAAAAACACTGCATCCAATTTTGGTCACCACACTATAAAAAAAGATGTTGAGACTCTAGAAAAAGTACAGAGAAGAGCAGCCAGGATGATTAGGGGACTGGAGACTAAAACATATGAAGAACGGTTACAGGAACTGGGTATGGCTAGTCTAGTAAAGAGAAGGACCAGGGCAGACATGATAGCGGTCTTCCATTATTTGAGGGGCTGCCACAGGGAGGAAGGGGTCAAGCTATTTTCTAAAGCGCCTGTAGGCCAGACAAGGAATAATGGATGGAAACTGAACAAGAAGAGATTTAACTTGGAAATAAGGAGAAACTTTCTGACAGTGAGAACAATCAACCAATGGAACAGCTTGCCCTCGGAAGTTGTGGGAGCGCCATCACTTGAGACTTTCAAGGAGAGATTGGACTGCCATTTGTCAGAAATGGTGTAGGGTCTCCCGCTTGGACTACTTGACCTACAAGGTCCCTTCCAACTCTGTTAATCTGTAAATCTGTAAATTTGATACGCAGCAATGACGATGCCAACAGAAGATAAATATTACATTTACCGCAAAGATCTGACATTCAGAGAAAATTGGTGCAAGATGCTTATTCATTGGCTTTTTCTTGCCACCGAGCTGATTGCCAAAATAGATAACTCATGCTCAAAAACTGCTGGAAATGCAATAATCAGGCTGGATCACTTTTTGTCCACAGTGACACATTTTGTACAAAGTTCAAAGACTGTGGAAGATTGAAATAAATTTTGAATGCTGACTTCTCCCTCTCACCATTAATTTTCTTGTTAAGCAATTTCTGAAAAAGTATACAGAATTGGCTCTACAGATGATAAAAGATATTTGGTTACTTTATGCGTCTTACTGAAAATTATAATTCCTTTCCTAGAAGAAAGGCAGACTAAGATTTGTGAGCATGCTTCAATGTCAAGAACTAACCTTTTATTTAAATAACTAATCTTGTACCCCATCCACAGCTCATTTTTCCTAACATAATACTTTAAACAAAATCAGATTTTGCCTGATTCAGGGTAATACGGATAGGCTTCCTTAGTTTGGCTAGAAACTCCCACAAACTACTTATTCAGACGTGTGATTTTTAATTACATTGCGTGCCAACACTCATTTAATTTGATTTTGACAATGACTTTTAAGCAGTGGACGGTAAGATCGGAGTTGACATTTTATCCCCAGTGAGCTGCTACATTTTGGGGTTGGTTTTTTTGGCTTAGTTTTATCCTATGGAAAAGCTATGGGAAAAAACTAAATCTGAGATAAGATTTGTATCTAGGGTTAGGGTTAGCAATTCCTGAAATCTAATTTAGAATAAGCATGACATTTAAATTCAAGTTGAGATTGTTTGTATAGTGAACATATTACATTTTCTTTTTGCTTAGTTTTAAGCATAGAAAAAACTATGGGACAAATATGTTCTGAGAAAAATATCCTGTACTTAGGCTTAGGATAAAGATCACCTGAATTCTAAGGATTGTGATGGTTAGATTTGGGGTGCTTTTTAATATTCAACACAAGAATCTCACATTTCCCTTTTTGCTCACTTTTCCTTCAAGGGAAAAGCTATGAGAAAAAGACATTCTAATAGAACATCTCCGCATAATTACAACATGTCCTAAGGTCAAGAATTCACATCAACCAAATAAAAAGGGTGGTGTTTTTTTTTTGAATAAAGAGTCTGTTTTGTGATTCTGTTAAGCCTGGGTCGGAACAGGAATATTGCATCCAATTTTGGAAACCAAATTGGATGCAATATAAAATATAAACATATTGGATGCAATATAAAAAAAGATGTTGAGATTTTTGAAAGAGTGAAGAGAAGAGCAATAAAAATGATTCGGGGGAAATCATAAACATGATTGCAGGAACTGGGTATGTCCTGTCTTTGAAAATAACTAGGGGAGCAGTGTTCCAATATTTGAGGGGCTTTTACAAAGAATATACAAAGAATAGGTCAACCTATTTTCCAAAACACCAGAAGTCAAAACAGGAAACGATGGATGGAAATTAATCAAGGAGAGAAGCAACCTAGAACTAAGGAGAAATTTCCTAGCAGTACGAACAATCAACCAGTGGAATGGCTTGCCTTCAGAAATTGTGGGTGCTCCATCACTGAAGGCTTTCAAGAAGAGACTGGACAGCCATTTGCCTGAAATGGTGTCTCCTGCTTGAGCAGGCAGCTGGACTAGATGATCTCCAAGGTCCCTTCCAACTCTATTATTCTATGTCTAGAAACTGATAATGAGAGGAAAATCAGCCCTTAGGTTAGACTTTCTTGAGTCTAGAATCAAACAAGTGTCACAGTCAAATTCAGGGTGCCATAATATTGATAATTGGAAGCCGTACCTTTCTATTTTGGTTCAATTGGAAAACCTATGGAAACAGCCACCCTGAGGAAACTGTGAATTTATAGTTAGGACTAGAAGTCTTTGAAGTCCTGACTGAAAATAACTTTTTGACAACTAGGGTGGGGTGCCTTTTTAAATATAGTGGGCCTCATCTGTTTCCATTTTATCTCACTTTTTCTGCAGGGAAAAACATTCTGAGGTGGAAAATCTGTCCTTAGAGTTAAGTTTCCTTAAAGTCTGAACTCAAAACAATTGTGACTGCTAGGTTCAGAGTAAGTTTTAATGGACAGTGGGATTCTTCAATTTTCATTTTGATTCAGTTTTCTTCCTGCGGGAGGAAAAACAACAAGACAAACAAATAAATAAAAACAAATCCAACCCCATGTCAAATAAAATCTGCAATTTTAGGTAGCATGAGGCTTCTCTGAAAATGATCATGAGAGAAATACCGGATGACATTTTATGGATAATGAGCTTTTTGCTTTTTGATTCTGTTTTGCTCCTGGACAGAAACAGTGAAAAAAACCCTATTCAGTATAAAAGAAATGGCATAGTTACCCTCAGGTTAGGTGCCCCTGACATTCAGGCTTCAAATGAGATTGAGAGATAGCAACACTTGTTTCTTGTAAAACAATTATTGGGGGAAATGTCTGGGTAAAAACCTCTGCTTAGGCCTCAGCTTTATTTATTTATTTATTGTATTGTATTTGACAATTGCTTACAAGATAAATAGGTATAAGTAAAAACATAGTTATGAATACATGCGTTCCAGAATGAGTCTTGTGTCTTTTTCGTTCTGTCATGACTTGCAGGAGAGGCAGGTTTTCCAAAGAGGTTGCATAAATACATCTGGGTTGACACAAACAGAAATAAGTTATTTTCAAGATTTTCACATATGGCAGGACAAGAAGCAAAGGATGGAAATTAATCAAGGAGAGAACAAGCCTAGAACCAAGGCGAAATTTCCTGACAGTGAGAACAATTAATCAGTGGAATGGCTTGCCTTTAGAAGTTGTGGGTGCTCCAACACCAGAGGTTTTTAAGAAAAGATGGGACAGCCATTTGTCTGAAATAGTAGGGGTTGGACTAGAAGACCTCCAAGGACCCTCTGAACTCTGTTATTCTGTTATTAAATAACTTATTGAATGCCTGAGACAAATACAGGAAAGCAACAAACTCAGTGTTTCCCATTCTTGCCTATGAATGTTTATGTTGAGGAAGATACTAAAGAAGTAGAAAGGCAATGATTTGTTCAGATTAAAAGATTTTATTATGAACAGGACAGCATTAAAAAAAAAAAATTTTTTTTTACTCTTTTGCCACCCAGTCCATTCCCACACTTCACTGCTTTCAATACCTTCAAATAAACAAAAGAATTAGGAAAACAAAAGGGAATTTTGAGAATCTGAAAAATCTTACAATTCATAATACTCAACATTTGTTAGGCACAGTGAAATATAATAAAATGTGTCTCAGAATCTGAACAACTCAAATATAATATGATTAAATGGATGCAAAAGTTGAATATGCTAATAGAGGCGGAGCAGTGGAAACAGAAAAAGTATTAAAATTATAAAATTTAAGATATCTTACTATTGATATAGTTATTCCAGTTACAGTTGTTAAAATTAGCAGCTCTGTTTCCCTGAAATGTTGGGAATACAATAAACAGATTAGTCCTTTCTTCCATATATGGTGACAATGTTGCATAATTCCAATGACATTGGAAAATAAGTCATCACAGAAAATTTTTGACAGTCATAATATTGTTCCATCTTGAAATATTTTTTTATTAAATTTTAATTGATTGTGTGCCATCAAGTCAATGTTGATCCTTAGTTACTACTCAGATTTTCTCTAGAATAACCTAACCTGGTCCTTCAAGTCTTCCAGTGATTGTATGATGAATGAAAATTACTCAGCCAGTTTTAACCTGAACAAAACTTCAGATCATCCTGGTAACAAAAGTCTAAATTACATGGTGTCTTTCAGATGTTTCAGCCTACAACTCCCAGAATCCTTTGCCATCAGCTGTGCTGATGGGAGTTGGTCAAAAAACAACTGGAGGGTGCCTTTTGCATCAGGGAATTGGTTTGCAGCAAAGTTGGTTTGTTCTGCCTTTTTGTCCCATTCTCTGCAGGGCGGGACATCCAGGAAAGACAGAAATGAATTGGAACCCCCGGTGAGGCTCTTCCAGATCCGTGGAATAGAGACTTTCAACAGAAAAGCAGTGGAAGTGCCAGCTTCTGCTGCATCTCTCAATTCCAATGATGTCTTCTTGCTTAAGACACAGGGACACCATTACCTATGGTATGGCAAGGTGAGACCAAGAGGTTTAGGAGTTGGAGAGAATTTCTACATTAGCCTTCCATTAACTTCCAAGTCATTATGACATTATGGCCTTTATGTTGCTACTAGCTCGATACCAGTGCTTTGCTATGAAACATGTGGTTGGGTTTAGTTTTTTGGGGGGAGAATAAAGGGAAAAAATTCTGCCTCTGCCTACCAGCATCCATCTGGCTAGCATCCTGTCAGTGTGTGAGAGAGTTCAGGGCTGTTTGGAAACTGAAATAGTATTTGCTGTGTGAGCAAGAAGGAGACAACAAGGAGCCTGGGCGTGGCTTAGCTCAACTGTTCTGTACTAAAGCTGCTTGGTGCTGTGAAACTAAAACTGAAACCGAAACTCCTCTCCTCTGCTTCTGTTTTGCATTTGGAACAGATTTCTTTTCAGGTGGGGAGGGGGAGTAGAACTCCTTAGCCTCAGAGTGTGTTAATAATAATATACGAAGTACCAATGCTCTGATGGTCATTTCGAAAAATCTTTTCTTAGCGAGCACCTAGAAGCTAAGAGGAACATACATGCCAAATTTCAAGTTTGTTAGGCTTTAAAAGGTTCTGGAGATTTTAGAGATTTTGCGTGAGTGGTATTTTGCTTTTATATATATAGATTTTACATCAGAAGGAAAAGTGTGCTTTCGTACATGCACAATGAACATAAAATGATTATTTGGCATGCAGAATCTAGGTTTTTAGGGAAGAGGGAGAATTCATTGATTTTTATTTTAGAAAGTTTGAGAGGAGATGAAACTGGGTAGTATTTCTATTCAATGGCTCTACTTCTCTCCCCACCCCCCACACTTCTGTGGTTTTCATGGCAGGGTTCTAGTGGAGACGAACGAGAAATGGCTAAGGAGCTGGCTGATATTATCTGTGACGGACTTCAAGAGACTGTGGCTGAGGGACAAGAACCAGTTGAATTTTGGGAGCTGCTCGGAGGCAAAGCCCCTTATTCAAGTGATAAAAAGTAATGACTTCTATTTTTTTCCCCTCTTTTAATGACCCCATAATCCCTTGCATTGGGGTAGAATCAGGGCAACTGTATGGAGCTGAGTGTTTACTGGCCGGATGCCCTTCCTGTCACCAATGCAGAGTTCGCAGCAGATATTTTCACGTTGTGCCCAGAGAGAAAAATATCTGCTGCTATCTAGGGTCGAACTCACAGCCTCCTCATTGTGAGGCAAGAGCTCCACCTCTAGGCCACTGAAACACTCTAGTGACTTTTATCACAATCATTAATATTTTGGCCTTCTTCAGAATGTTCACTAAGTGTGAAATCTGGTGTGAAATCTTCCAAAGAGGCCGTTTTTTAAAATTTTATAGGGTCTTTAACTCATAAGCCTGAAATTATTTCTATAGCTACTAGTTATTGCTGCATAATTTTTTGAGTTAAATGTTTGCGTCTGAATTTGTGTATTTGTGCACTGACTCAAATATTTAAGTATATTTTACTGGAAACCTGACACATTGATTTTAAGGATTCGGTAGCACTTTTGAAAGATAAATGGTAAAAGACAAGCAAGAACTAAGTGATGAAATGTAAAAAGTACAGCTGAATTAAGAACTTTTAAAAATTATTCCATTGGCAGGATCTTCCCGCTAGAGTTCTACTCAAAAAAATCCTCTAACTAAAAAAAAAGAAGGACCACCCAGAGTAGATTTCTGAGGGACTCTGAGACTGCAAGGAAAGCAGAAAAGCTTCACTAGGTGAAAAGCTTCCCCCAGATGCGGTAAACTATTCCATCCATGAGAGATTTCTGCTAGATACAAACTAATATAAATAAAGAGGTCAGAGAAAGAGTCAGCTGATCTGAGGCTTTGTCATCCAGCCTCCATCCATACAATTTTGGAGCCTGTGTAAGTGAGACCTAGAGCAAGTGGGGTGTCAGCCTTGGAAGCCATTTTTTCCTTGGAAGCTTCGAGGTTGCCACATTCAGTGCTTGGGAACTTGGGAGCGGGGATTTCATAGTGGGGTAGAAGACTGGACACAACAACATTCTTTCTCAGAGAGTCAAGGACATGTCACCCTGCACCTGGAGGAGAAAAGGACATGTCACCCTGCACCTGGAAGGGAGTGACTGGGGGTGGATGTCTCCAGTTGGGATGAGGATTTGATTGGGCCATGTGATGGACTGATGGGTGCAAGGGATGGATCTTTGATTTCTCTTTTGGGAAGGGAAAACCTGGAACTCTCAGATTCGGGTTTTCCCAGATGTGCCAAGATGATAACTCTAATAAAATGGAACTTTGAGGAATGGTTTGTCTCAGAGTTTATTGGTTTGGACTTGGTTAGTTGGAACGCTGACAGGGGGAGGATTTGTGGCTCTCTAGATGTTGTTGAGGATGTTTCCAAGGTTATTTATTTATTTATTTTGCAGAATTGGCTGGATCTGCAGGGACAGTTTAGCAACCTCAGTGGTTGGCCACCTTGAAGGATCTAGATCATCTAATCCATCTTTGTCTTGCAGACTGCAGCAAGAGATTCCTGCTCACCCTCCACGGCTTTTTGAATGCTCCAACAAAACTGGACGTTTTGTGGTCATTGAGATAACTGACTTTACTCAAGATGATCTGAGTGAAAGTGATGTTATGCTGCTGGATACTTGGGACCAGGTGATATTAGGGAGCAGGAGAACCTCCTTATGTTCAACCTCTATCATTTTTTTAAAGATGTGCTGTAGTTCATATCTCCGATACCTCCATGTTTTAATCTTGCTGATTAGAAAGTTAAAGGCAGTTTTGGACACTTTAGTTCCCTTTAGCATTGGACAGTTGAGTTATATTCTAAGATAGATGATAGGTATAAGATAGATACATGGATACATAAATAATTTAGCAGTTGAGGTGAAAATTTAGCTAAAAGCAGAAAAACAAAACTACGAACTCCAATGTTCAAATATTCCCATCTAGAGTAGGGGTCTCCAACCTTGGCCACTTTAAGACTTGTGGACTTCAACTCTCAGAGTTCCTCAGCCAGCTTGGCTGAGGAACTCTGGGAATTGAAGTCCACAAGTCTTAAAGTGGCCAAGGTTGAAGGCCCCGATCTAGAGCATGCAACGTGCTTCACTCCATTGAAGCTAAATGCAAGGAGCTTTGTAATGTACCTCTGTTTCACTAAAATGTCATGTCAGAAGATATATTGATGGCTACTGGCTTGGATGGACTTGAGGGAACTCACAAAATCTTGGAGGATTAAGCCTTTAATGAATATTTATGTTAAGGACAGTTCTCAAATGCCAGATATTTAGAAAGGGATGGAAAGGGAGGTGGGTTAGCCTGACCCAGAATCAACCTCATGCTCAAAATGTTAAGCTTCTAAGATAACAAAAATAGCTTTTCTGACATAGGCTTCATGAAGGACAAATAGGATATAGAATGAAAATAGCCATACCACATTGAACTTCTAGATAACTGGGTTAATATATTCATAACTGTTTAGGGCAGGGTATAGCTGTCACTGTATTTCTGTGCTTCTAAAGTTGTACAAGAGCAGCTGGTAGACTCTAGGAAGAAAGGTGAAGCTCCTATATTTGACTTAAAACTGTTCATTTAGTGACCATTCAAAGTTACAACGGCACTGATAAAAGTGACTTATGAGCAGTTTTCACACTAACAACCGTTGTAGCATCCCCATGGTCACATGATCAAAATTTCAATCAATCAATCAATCAAATGTTGATTGTCAATACACAACATTTGGCCACTGACTCGCATTTGTGATGGTTGCAATGTCCCAGGGTTGCGTGATCTCCTTTTGTGACCTTCTGACCAGCAAAGTCAATGCGGAAGCCAGGTTCGCTTAACAACCGTGTGACTAATTTAACAACTATAGTGAGTCACTTCACAACTGTGGCAAGGAAGGTCGTAAAAATGGGGTAAAACTCACTTAACAACGGTCTCGCTTAGCAACAGACATTTTGGGCTGAATTGTGATCGTAAGTCCAGGACTACCTGCAGTCTGACATCGTATGGAAATTTCTGTACAGTCAATGCAAACTAGGTTTTGAAGCAAGCAGTAGGGCAAAGATAGTCCCTGCTTGTGATTCTTTAAAGCCTCCATATCTTTCCTTATAGTGGCCGTCAGCATCTGCCACATAATTTTATTTTTATTTATTTATTAAATGTATATGCCACCCATCTCACTTCAGGGAACAGTGATGGGATTCAATTTTTTTTTACTACCAGTTCTGTGGGCATGGCTTGGTGGGCGTGGCTTGGCGGGCATGACAGGGGAAGGATACTGTAAATTCCCCATTCCCCACCCCACTAACCTGCTTTCCAGCTCCGTTCTCCTGGGCAGGGCAACAAAAGAAGACCCAGCCGATCAGCTGGGATGCAGGAGGCAGAGAAAAGATGAGGGGCGGGGCCAGTCAGAGGTGGTATTTGCTGGTTCTCCGAACTACTCAAAATTTCTGCTACTGGTTCTTCAGAACTGGTCAGAACCTGCTGAATGCTACCTCTGTCAGGGAATGAATGAATGATTCAGAAAAGGAAAAAATGTTTCAAAGAATTGTGCTAGGCTTGTATCTCCACATTCTAGAACAGTTTCTTTGGAAATGAATTTGAATTATGATATGGCCCTGCTCCCTAGGTTTAAGAGAAGGCCAACATATCCTTTCACGAGAGTTCAAAACTGATGGCCCTTCAGCTAAATTTGAACAACTGACTGGAAAAATATTAAACTTGGGGAAAGTATTTTTATTGACTGGGAATGAGGAAACTTGTGGCCCCTTCAGATTTTCCTGCAATCTCAACATGGGGTAGCTAGATAGATGTGGGACTTAAATGGGAATGAGGTGAAGAAGGGAGGGAAAAAATAGCCTGAATTCATTTTATGTGTGTGGGTTCAGCAAACTCTCACTCAATTGTGCTATTTATCCAAAGGGTCACTTAGAGATTTATTTCAATGTTTCAACAAATACAATGGGATTTTAACACAATTGGTAATTGATACAATGCTAGGAATTGGTCTCATATGTTTATATCACCAACCTCACCACTTCCTAATTTAAATGCTGTTAGTGTATCCACATTTGCTGAAGTGTGCTCCCTTTTGTGCCTTTTAATAAAATGTGTTAGTTAGAAGAGATGTTACCAGATTCTTCTATTTTTTTTTACTACAATAGACTACTGTAAACTCTTCCTACAGCACTAGTCGTAAAACTCAACAGATTTTAAAACTCACGTCTAGTTAGAGTCTTGTTTCAGCGGAAGAGTTTCTAACTTTTACCATTTCCAATCTAAAAGTTTCGTCTTTTGCTCAAGTTACCTGAAAACTGCTGCTCGTCTTCTCCCCTTTCACCCTCCTCAGGTGTTCATGTGGGTTGGCAAAGAAGCCAATGAAGTTGAGAAGAAAGAGGCACTGGCAACTGCTCAGGCATATCTGCAAACCCACCCTAGTGGGCGGGAGGTTGATACTCCCATCCTAGTGATTAAGCAAGGTTTTGAACCGCCCAACTTCACTGGCTGGTTCCTGGCTTGGGATCCTAACAAATGGAGCGTAAGTGAAAACTACAGTATATCTAAAACACATAGTTTCTTATTTTCTGAGGATTATGACCTCAGCCTTGGAATTGTTCTGACCAAGGCTTCCTGAGACAGTAACAATCACACGCTGTTCCCCAAAACCATTTTTTTTTTATTCCGACGTCTGTGATTTATATGCATTCACAGCCCATAATGAGTCCCAAACAGTTTATGAATAGTCCAACAGAAGTTTGCCACAGTCTTTCGGGATAAGGCTGATAAGCATCCACCTTTATCTCCCTTGAAATGCTGCCAACGATTAAATTGCCAATTAGCTGTACAAGGCCAAACGGAACACAAAGTCAACACAAAGCTTCAGATTTTAAACCAACCAGGATGAACAAAGTTGCTTCCTGCAAAGGCTCATGTCCCTTTCTTCCTCCTTTATGCTTATGGGAGGGGCAATCACCTCCAAGCCTTACTCCCAAGTCGCCCCTTTTGTCTTAACTGTTCTTGCCTTCTGGCAACTCTGCGCAAGTGCGCACTGGGAATACGCTCCCCCTGTTCCTCAGCCTCGCTGATGTCAGATTCTGGAGGCTCCAGAGTCCGCACATGACTCTCAGATGGCCCTGGCCCCATCTCTGTGTCAGATGCAGATCCCTCATCTGAACCTTCCCCAGACTCCAGGACTGGCCCATATTCCTCCCCACTGTCCAACTCTGCTGCCAGCTCCGCAAGCCGCCAGCAGACCACAACAGGAATATTTGATTTGAAGCCATCAGCATATGACTTTTTAAAATGGATAAAACACATATTTTGTGTATTTGGATATTTAGTGCTACAAATATTTATTTATCTATTCATTTATCATATTTAAGAACTGCACATCTCCCGCAAAGTATTATTAGTATTAGAAGCTACCTGTAGGTCCAAATTTTGTTAGGTGAATATAGAATTTCTCCGTTTAATGTTGAAAGAGAATTTAATCCACAACCAAATACAACATTTGATAGCTATATTGAACATTCCAAGGGTTAATATACTTCTTCTTAACATTCCAGTACAATACTCTTATAATAAGGGACTGCCAGGGCAGAAGTTCCTCCTTCCCATTCTTTTTAATGGGAGGAAGGGCATATAAAGGAACCGGTGTGGTGTGACCAGTGTATAGTGCAAATTGGTGGACAGATTTTCTCAGCTTCCCAGTTTTACAGTTGAGAGTGACTCTCCTCCATGCGTACATCACAGATTCAGTTCCCAGCATTCATATTTAATGGTGAAATCATTCTCTAAATCAGGGGTGTCCAACCTTGGCAACTTTAAGACTTGTGAACTTCAACTCCCAGAATTCCTCAGCCAGCAAAGCTGGCTGAGGAATTCTGGGAGTTGAAGTTCACAAGTCTTAAAGTTGCCAAGGTTGAACACCTGCTCTAAATGATGGGGTTTTGTGTTTTTTGTAGGAAGGGAAGACGTACGAGCAGCTGAAGAAGGAACTGAGAGATGCCAATGACGTTATCAGAATCGCAGCTGTAAGTCAGTTTGCTTATAACTGGGAGAACCACGGCCCATGGTTAAGCAGTTGGCTGGAAGAGAAATGGGAAACTGCGGTATTTCAGCCATATCCAGTCACTGATCCTATGAGCCCAGAGGTGGAGATGTAGTGATCCTTCAGATGTTGCTAAAACCTGGTGCCCAAAAGATACCAGGCATTATGGGAATATACTAGACATTAAAATTCAGTAATAACACCAAAGGAACACATGTGATCCAAGGTGATACATTTCCTGTATTTTCTATAGTAGCTCTCCATGGCCTCGGATAGAGAGGCTTTCTCAGAAGCTGCTTCCTAAGATCCTTCAAACAGGAAATGTTGGAAACTGAAAACATGATTTGCTTATGAGCTCTGGTTCCATTACATACTCCATCCTGCAGCCTTATAAACCAGTGTAGCACACTGGGCTCGTGCTGGTGCACTTTTGTTTGTCTTCCTCTATTCATCTCCTCCTCTTAGCTTCCTCGGTTAAAGGTGGCTTTGGATTGATGACATGTTTTTGAATTGCCTGTGCAAAAGTTATTTCAGAGCTTGTGTGCTGCTGAAAGATGGCGGCAGTGATAGAATAACGTAAAGCTCCTGTTAAGACCAAAGGATCTATTTTCAGGGAAGGGTTTCCACAACATCCTAC
Source organism: Notechis scutatus (assembly GCF_049901735.1). NCBI lineage: Eukaryota > Metazoa > Chordata > Lepidosauria > Squamata > Elapidae > Notechis > Notechis scutatus. The sequence continues at coordinate 138,306,315 of NC_142010.1, forward strand.
ACAGTTCATTGTTACTTTTCCTCCCTAACCCCTTTACTGGGGACCAGCTGCTCTGCTTAATCTCTGCGTCAGGCACAACTTGTCCCCAAAGCAGAGAATCAGCAGGAGAAAACACTGCACACCTAAAACAGTGAGAACAACACGTGGTAGAAAAAGTGATTCTTACTCTTTAAATTAAGCCATTTGGTATTTAACGATGAGATGTGACTAAATCTTTGCAATAGGATAAGCAAACATTAGGCTAGAAGAGGGATGGGGAACCCGTGACCTTCCATAAACTTTAGCTACAATGTCCAGCATCACTGATCATTTATTGTTATCTAGGGCTGCATCTGGAGAGGCCACATAATGTCTTCTCCCTGCTATCGAATGTCCTGCCAATAACCCCAATAATATCTTCTCCCTGCTATCGAATGTCCTGCCAATAACCCCAATAATATTTTCTCCCTGCTATCGAATGTCCTGCCAATAACCTCCAGATGTTTTGGGAAACCATTCTAGCAGGGAACCCTGGGAGTTTTCGTTCCACTTGTTTTGAGGATACCAGAAGGCTGGTCCAGGAGATAAAATGTTCAGCAAGCTTTTAAGAATCTGCTGTGCTCTATTTAGGATGACGGACTTGAGACCCTGAGCAGCAGCAAGAGTGCAATCTATCCTCTTGAAGTTCTGCTTTCCAGCCCGGAGGACTTGCCCAAAGATGTGGATCCTGCTAAAAAGGAGGTGAGTCCTATCGAGCATTTGCCACGGGCTGAGAAACGTAACCAGACTTAGCCTCAAAGATTCTATAAAGACATCCCTTAAATCAGTGGCCCCCAACCTTTTTTGTGCCACGGCCTGGTACCGGCATCACAAAATGATCCGCGGCCCGGTACCGGCATCAGCACGCATGACAAGGCAAGGCGAGCCGAGCGACCGGCCAGCCAGCCGTCCCACGCTTCTCCCCGCCACCTTCAATTCCTCCTTTGTACCTTTGTCGATGGGCTTCGCTTCGGGACGGCTTCGGGATGGTCGCTCGGCTCACCTTGCCTTGGGTGCTGAAAGAATCCTCGTGCCTTAGTTTTGTTCGAAGCCCCCCCCCCTTCGATGAAACTAAGGCGCGAGGATTCCTTCGGGACCCAAACGCCGCTTTCCAACCGGAAAAGCTCACCAGGAAGCACTTTCTCGTCAAACAAGATGGCGGCGCCCAGCAAACTGGCGGCCCGGTAGGAAATGTTCCACGGCCCAGTACCGGTCCGCGGCTCGGTGGTTGGGGACCCCTGCCTTAAATGAGTTGTTTTAGAACTGAGGGGCAGGATTTACCATTTTGGACTTGCAGGTAGTATATTCCCAATTCTCGTGGCTGTACAAGTCAGCTCCAAATATTTTGGGTTATACCTGGTAATATGCCTGGCTTCTCTCTTTCTTTTTTTATATAATTAAAAAAAATTACAATATAAAACATAAAAATTCAATATCCATATAAACAGCCAGGCCAGGCTTCTGAAGTCATAAACGGCGGATTAAGAGATAAACCTGGACTTAAAACACATGCACACACACCCCACAAATAGGGATTTCAGAAGCTTGAATCGCAACTCACCGCCACGTATATCTCCCCAGATCTCATTCATCTACAAAATTAGTACCGTATTTGCCGGCGTATAAGACGACTTTTTGCCCCGAAAAACATGCCTCCAAGTGGGGGTCGTCTTATACGCCGGTATATCCACTGCCGGCTTTCGGATGCTTGTTGGACGCAGCGAAGGCGCCTCTGGCTTCCTGGATCCCCTGCGTCGCTTCCGCTTCATCCCGCTCGCCTCGCTCCGCCCGAGGCTGCAGCCTTCCTGCTCTTCCCACGGCCCCTGGCACTCTGCCCTGCCGCTGCAGCCCCGGGATTTCTGGAGGGCGTTTCCGGTGGTGGTGGTGGGGGTCGTCTTATACGCCGGGTCGTCTTATACGCCGGCAAATTAGTATATCAGGAAGGATTCTAGCCCTAATTCTCTCATTGAAAGCTTATTTTTTTTCCCTGTTATATAGTCAGCCTGCAGTTAAATAACTGGGACAGCATGTGCTAATTCCTTTATCATTACCTCAATCGATTTTTTTTAGTTGTTTGCCAAAGGTTTCTCATGACAGCATCAAGTTATGTTTTTCAGTGCATAATGTTCAGTGTGGTAAGCCTTTACGTTTCAGTAGGATAGACTATCCAGTGTGGTTTCTTTCTGTAATCAAAATAAATCTCTTAAAAGCAATTAGCATGATTAATTGAGTCTGGTGGGATCTGTAAAGCTAATTTTAACAGAACTGGGAGAAATCCCATTGTTTCTACACTCTGCTCCAGCCTCATCCTTCTTACTCATATCTTGTTTTTCCCCGATCCATAGAATTTCCTGTCAGATGATGATTTTATGAAAGTCTTTGGAATCCCCCAGGAAAAGTTCGCTGCCCTCCCTACTTGGAAGCAACTTCATATGAAAAAAGAAAGGGGTCTTTTCTGAGAAAAAAAGAAAATATGGCATTTCTCAAACTCAAAAAAGGAACCATCCTTCTTGGGTTTCTCGTGTGTTGGAGGAGCCAAGTCCCGAAGCAGCTTTCTTCAGGAGCTGTCTTTCTTTTAAGAGCATTATCCATATTGGGCCTAGCTACATTCAGAAAGTTGTTTTAATCTATTAAGGGCTGCCGCTCTCCAGGAAGTTTATTCTCCTCGCTGTCATTGACTACCCACTCTCTTGTTAGAGCCTCCATTAGCGGAAAACTCACTGCTTGTGAAGTAAATTGAACTGCTGAAACTCGGCAGATCCACTAGTAATTGGTGCTGTGCTTTGGGCAAATATCTACCCTATAAATAGCAACTGGGTTGACCCCATGGAAATCCAAGCTTTTTGGCAGGGCTACTGCTTTGAAACATGTATTGTTAGATGATCATCATTAAATATGTGAATAGTACCTTATTTGCTCTGACCTTTATCTATTTTCAAGGAATATTGGAACCGTGAAAGGGAGACCTTTGAGGCATTCTTGGATTACAACTCCCGTGATTCCCAATGACTATGCTGGTTAGGAGCCATGGTGGGTAGAATACAATATTGCAGGCTAATTAGAGCCCACTGTTAGGAGTTCGATCTTGACCAGCTCACGGTTGACTCAACCTTCCAACCAGGGCCGTCTTAACAGCATTGTGAGCCCCGGGCAAAGCAGTATACTGGGGCCCGTGACAACTACTCACAGGAATAAAAATAAAAGTAAACATATATATTTGCATGTTAGTATTAATAAAAAATGCAGTAGAATATAATAAATATGTTGCTGTATTTATACGATACAAGGTGCATTGAAGGGCTAACACTTAAGAGATTAGTGTGGGGCCCCTACACATCAGGCCCATGTGAAGACGGCCATTTCCATCCTTCCAAGGTCAGTAAAATGAGGACCCAGATTGTTGGAGGCCATATGCTGACTCTGTAAACTGCTTAGAGAGGGCTGTCAAGCACTGTGAAGCAGTATATAAGTCTAAGTGCTATTGCTGTTGCTATTCTAGTCTTCATTGTTAACACACTACAACTGAGGATAGTTGTTCCTATGCTCTTCTGAGAAGGGGCTGTAGGAAGTTTCCAAGGGGTATGGGGAATTTCTGTCCTTCATGATTCAGCCACTTACATCACAGACAATTCTCTCTCGTTTGGTGTCTTCCGGATGCCTGTCAGTCCCAGCCTCAACTTGTCACTGGCATTTGGAAAAATCCACCCCTTCCTTCCCCCTCATGAATCCTTTACCGTATTTATTTTACTGCTTCTTCCTAAAGACGCTTTGTTAATCAGAATAACAAGAGTTATTAACTACTCAGCAAAATAAATATTCTATTCCTTCTGGTTAAAAGCTTTAAAGGTATGCAAAAAGGGACATGCCGTTTGCTGACAGTAAGTTTCAAAGAATCCTACTGATTTCACTTACAGAAAATAAAGACAGATTTGTCACATTTCAGAAGGCTAATGGAAACAATATGACAGAGGCTTGAATCAGAGCCACAGGCCTCATAAATTTACCATTACAATCCCGGAAGGGACTCGTACTTTATTTGTCACATTAACATCTGTTTGCTATATTTTGTTGTTTACATTCTACCAAAGCCTTTTCTGCGTTTTCGAAAGGCATCCAATGTTCTTCATTCTTGGCTTTAGACGTAGCATTACTGGCATTACCATTACCAGCTCCTTCTGTGAATCGCTCCCAAGCCCAAGCTAGTCTGACGTTCCCAGTCTGACAAACCAATCTTGTGCCTAGCTTGATTCGGACAACTCTGGATCTTCTCCACATTCGAACCTCACAAAATCCAACACAGACATACCAGTCGGCTGAAGGTATTGTCCCAAGGAAATAGTTGGCTCCATAACGTATGGCTGGGCAAGCATCTTTGTTTCAGATTCATCTCCGGGTTCGTCTTCCGGAGAGCCCACAGAGAGAGGGGCCATCCCAACCACATGCTGGGCCAGCCTTCTGCTCAGTTCTGCAATGTCAGACTTCGGGTCTTCCTCCGAGGAACTGCAGATCACCAGGGCACCGTATTTGCCAAATAACATGTTAGAAAGCAACGAGCTGCTTTCGGAGGGCGACCCGTGTACGTAAGAGCCAATGAAGAAATCCTCAGGCACCGATATGCAGGCTGCCCTCTTAGCAATCATGTTCTCACCTAGCTTCCCTTTAAAAGAAAAGAGAACAAAAAATTAAAAAGGGGAGGAGAAGCAGCAGCAGAGAGGACAGCATTTGCCAATAAAGGTGCAGAGACCGTTTCAGGGCTCACCAACAGGTGGCAAAGCAACAATGTGAGTAAGATGGAACATTTGAATATTTCCCTTTAAAATTACGATAGTAGCTTAAGAGTTGGATGTCCCACAAATGGCGGAGACTGGACTGGGTCTCTTTAGGCCAGTTACTCTTTCTCAATCCAACCTCTCTCTCCCAGGGATGTTGTAGGTGGAGGAATCAATGAGAAGAAGTCTACATTACGTGCCTTGAGCGCTTGGGAGAACAGGCAGAATATAAATCAATAGAATACTACATCTCTCCATCATCTGTCATAAATTCCATCCATTCAAAAGTAAAACACAGTACATGAAAACAGAAAATTGCTGCCACCCCCTTCTGCTCATATGCTGGCTATTTAACTGGGCACCAAACACTCACCTATTGCCAGAGCAAGTTGGTCAGTAAGCAAAGATCCGCCTGGTCCTGTCCTGAGTTGAGAAAGCTCATCAGAATTCAAGAAACGCTAGAAAATATTCAAGCATGGTGTCAATTAATTATTTTTAATGGAAACCTGCAAAGTAAATCCAGGGACTAGCTTCTTTTAACGACTCGGCTGTATGCATTGCTTTCCTTCTGATGTGGTAAGGAATTTGGAATAATAAAAAATGGAATGAAGAAAAAGGTGCCAACCATAGCAGCAGCAAATTGTCAGCAAGAAGCAGTAGTCTAATGCCTCGGCAGGGTTTCTACAGTATTTTCCTGCAGTATTTTTCTTTTATCCAACTCATCCAATTTGCCACTCACTAATAGAAATAGGGCTGTTGTGCTCTTACAGCAAATCATATCTAGAAAGCTTCAGAAATTGCCAGCTACTGGTTTTTAAAAGTTATTTAAGTTAAAATGTATTTAATTTTTTTAGAAGACCATCTGCTATCTAGCTAAGGTAGTGATGGGTTACAACCAAGTTAAACAGTAGAATCATTAAAAAAAAACAGTAAATAAAATTTAAACACATATTTAAAACACACATAAGTACAACAACACTGGTGGACAAGCACTTGACAAAAGGCCTAATTGACTTATAGGTGCTGTTCTTTTCTTGGAAGGCAACGCGCAACAGAATTACTGAGGAAGCCTCCTTCGTCCTAGCCCAGTTTCTGATGGAGATGGGAACAGGGCATCCAATAAAAATACAAGATGGTCATTAACCACTGTCAAAAGTGGCGGCAATTTCCAGAGCCTTTGACACATGCTGCTAGATATTCTTTAGCTTCACTGAACAGATGATGCGCGTAAACTCTGTATCTTTCCTGACAACTTCTAACTCTATTTTAAAAAATGAGAAAATAAGCTCATTACAAAAATAAGCTTGCGAAGAGGCCAAAATTATACATCGCAGACCTTGAGCCTTTCCTAGACGCATACTAAATGTACATGCTACGCATTTCACTATCGAGAGTGATGCTGGGCTGCCTATACGTACCAGGCAGGGCCTCTGCCTCAATTGAGGTGGTTTTTTTTGAGGGGAAGGTTTCTATGTCGTACAACAGGACTGAGGCTGCATTTTTAGCCCAAGTGCTGATCTCCATCTCACTGCATAGCGTTTTTTCCAAAGGAACATTAAGGCAGGATTTGTGTGCAGGAACTTGTGGAATCGGGATACCTGATCCATTGCCGAATCCTTGCCTGCAAAAAGCTGCATTATGCGGGAAGGTTCATGTGCAAAACCTGTGCTCTCAACAGAGAGATGCTAAAAATGCTTCCTGGCTACTGCTTGAATAGTGTAGGTTTTACAGAAGAGTAACACAAACACGGGATGTAGTATAATTATGCCCCCAAAAGGAAAAAGCTGCAAGGAAAATGAGCACTATAGCTTTGTTTATATACTATAACTAATTATCTTTTAAAATCACACCGGTTTCTCTCTTGCATATGCTTAGCAACCGGTATCTAAAGAGATGCAAAACGACGCTGGGAATCCAAGAAAGAATGCTCTGCAGCTCCCCTATTTCAACAATACTTTTTTCTATAGCAAAGGGAAGGAACCTACAGACACAGAAGGTTGTGTAGCCTATGAGAATTCTCTTTGGTTTCACTGCTGGATTTTGACAGTAGTCATAATCGGTGGCATGTTTTATAGCATTTTAAGGTAAGCAGCACTTGAAATCTGTGTTTTGAGCTACTTTCCATACAACTCAAAAAGAAAAAAAAACCACTACTAAAACAAAACTGTCCACGTCCCAAAATAGAACAAAAACCCCAGACCGATTGATATACAAATTCTGTTTATTTTGCATCGTTGGCCCATGTACTACGGCCATCACCCCACCAAAAGATGTCAACAATGGACCCCACTTGCCATGAAAAAAAAAAAAAACCTGAGCCATCCCTGTCCCGGAGCATAAAGCTCCTATGTTTTCTGGAGAGTTTTATCCACCGTAAGAATGGAACATTTTCTAGCCTGGGGAAAAACAAAACAAAACAGAGAATGGTGGATTCAGGCTAAAAAGATCCTGAACAAGGAAATGGCCTAGATTACTTGAGGTTTTCTCACAATATAGAAATATATGAAATAGTAAATAAATAAATTTCATTCATTTACTTAATAGATGCAAGGCATGGGCCACGAGGCAATTTTGCTGCAACACTGCATTTTTCTTCTGAAGAACTTAATGCCAAAGAATCATTGCATTTCTGCAGGTGTTTCTGAGGATAGTATCACTTGGAATACATACCTGTTTTCTATTATTTCAAAATACATACCTGTTTCTGATCAGCAATGCACTAGTTTCTTAGACTAAGTCTTATGTGCCATACTGGCCAGCCTCCACCTAAAAAGCTACCTTTGACATCTACATTTTTAATTGCCCAACTAAAGTTTTGTTTGAAGGTGCTCCTAAAGAACCAACCAACAAGAACATTTAAATGCAGTGCTTTGAAATATTAGTATCATTTCTTCAAAATTACCAGATAGTTCTGAGGTCCACATACATGTGTTGATATCATTCTTACCTTAGCATACGTGTTTGACTGGTCTACGGTCTCCTTATGGTGAATCATTGTTCCAATAGCTACTTGCTGAACCAGCTGTTGAAATTTAACATTTTGGGCCACAAAATCCGTCTCACAGTTTACCTGTCAGAAAAGCATGGCTAACTTAGAAATATCTCACCAGCAGTTATATTACTAAAGAGGTTAAAATAGAGCTAGCTAGACACACAGACTTTCCCAAAGTCAAGCTGAGTGAAAGTGAGATCCTAAATTTTTAGAAATCTGACATTCTTCTCTCTTCCTTACCTTGTAAGAATATCCTGTATTCTAAAACTACAATGAATCAAAGCTAAACATAGCACATGCAAAGTAATTGATAAATACTATTTTAATGTCCAAAATAGCTCTCTGTTTACTGTGTGTTCAATACTACTAGTTAGTTATTATCTGGATCTACTTCTAAAGATAGTCCCACCATTGTAAGGTTTGTGCTTGTCTATTGAGAACTGGATGTAAAATGGCTGCTAATAGGATTATTAGTAGCTCCATTGCCTGTTGTCCCCCACAAGACTAAGAGAAAATGAAAATGGTTGCCAAACCGTTGCAGCTATCTCTTTATCTTTGACACAGACTCTGAGCAGCATCCTATTACAAAAAAGCAGGATCCCAGCACCATATCATTTTATTCAATGCCAGTATTGCTGAACAAAAACAATAAAAGGGGAAAACCCAAGGAAGTTAAGCACACCATGTGTTTAAAAACCTATGACCAGTGAACTGACCTATGCTTTAGATAAATTAGATTTCCTGATATTTGAATCTGGGAAAAGCCAGGAATATTTCCTGCATTGCCTCAGCAGTCTCAAAAGCAAGTATTTATGTTTACAGTGTTATACCCTAAAGTGGCTTTTTAAGGAGAGCACTTGCTTCCAAACCTATACCCAGAGAGGCTTTTAGGAATTACAGCAAACTATAATGCAAACGTTTGTCTCTCTTTGTCTTTGACTCTCTCGCTATCCCTGATCACTAGTCCGGCTGCCTGGGGTCAGAGAGCAGTGGTGCAGAGACCTCTTTCAAATTCAAATTATACCATTGTGAATTTGAAATAGGCCATTTTGGAATTTTGGAAGCAGTAATTTTAAGTTTGACAAGCAGTGAACAACACAAAAATACAATTCAATAAAGCCATTTAAAGCAGCAAACTGCACTGAGGCCCTGATAAAATCATCCAACCACCCCATGCCATCGTTGTAAACTTTCTGGCCTCAGTGCCTGGACAAGGTCTTCATCCATCAGGTCAAAGGAAAGACTTACCTCTACCATTACGGCTGAGCTCCCCTCATGAAGCAGTCCTATTAGACCTTCCGTGGTCTTCCGCCCTTGAAGTTTCAACGCTTTGCTCCATCCCTCCTTCTGTGCTTGTTCATGCAACCAGATTTCAGCCTTTGAAGACAAATCCCAGCATGAGAGGTAATCTAATCATTCGCCCATCTATTCACCCATACACATGTAGTCCTCGACTTACAACAGTTCGTTTAATGACCGTTCAAAGTTACAATGGCGTTGAAAAAATTATGACTTATGACTTGTTTTCACATGACCGTTGCAGCATGACCCATGGTTACATGATCAAAATTCAGGAGTTTGGCAACTGATTCAGATTTACGTCTGGTGATCGTGGGATTACCTTTTGCAACCTTCTGACAAGCAAAGTCACTGGGGAAATCAGATTTACTTAAAAACCACGGTATTAATTTAACCACTGCAGTGAATGACTTAGCAAATGTGGCGAGGAAAGTCGTAAAATGGGGCAAAACTCACTTAACAACTTTCTCATTTAGCAACATAAATTTTGGGCTCAATTGTGGTCGTAAATTGAGGACTACCTATATATATAGAGAAAAAGATATATAATCCAGAAGCAAATTCAGAGAAAACAAGATAAATTAAACCATCAAACATCTCACAAGGGAATTACCACCCATTCTGATCTAGAGACAGACACATGTTAAAGGGATCATGTAAATAGGGCACTGGGGGATATATAAATATTGGCAGGAATAATGTTCAAGAAACAAAGAATGCCCACTTCCAATATCCCCCAGGGACATTGTTTAATTGAGGGGATATTAGATAAAAACAAATATATTTTCCCATTATACTTCTACAAAAGTGAATAGCTCTGAACATATCCCTATTGCAAAGATATTTTGTAAGTAGAAAGAAAATCACTGAAAAGTCCCTCAGTCACATTCCAGTTTTTTCCCATGTATGGATTTTCAGAGTAGCAGGAATAGCAGTGGGTGGTTCCACATCTGAGCGCTTCCCTTCCTGTTTACTCTTTAACTGTATAAAGGTTTGCATAGAAAAGGCAACACCAAAAATGTGATTTTTACAATTAGAACTGCAGAAAAAACAATTACTACCAATCTGCCTTCCGTTGAGGACCTGTATACTGCACGAGTCAAAAAGAGGGCAGTGAAAATATTTACAGACCCCTCACATCCCGGACATAACCTGTTTCAACTCCTTCCCTCAAAACGACGCTATAGAGCACTGCACACCAGAACTAGACACAAGGAGTTTTTCCCCGAAAGCCATCACTCTGCTAAACAAATAATTCCCTCAATGCTGTCAAACTACTGAGTCTGCATTACTATTACGCTTCTCAACATTCCTATCACCCATCTCCTCCCACTTGTGACTGTATGAGTGTAACTTTGTTGCTTGTATCCTTACGATCTATATTGACTGTTTCCTAGTATGATTTGATTGCTTTTTTGACTATCATTAAGTGTTGTACCTTATGAATATTTCTTTTATTTTTATGTACACTGAGAGCATATGCACCAAAGACAAATTCCTTGTGTGTCCAATCATACTTGGCCAATAAAGAATTCTATTATGTTTGCCTATGAAAGTATGCATGAATTCACAAGGTAAGAAGAAACAAGAGTCAGTAAAAAATTAATATTTACTCCAGCCTAAATTCTTTAATGTCAGTAGGATTTACTGTTTTATCAGCAAGCACAAGATTGCTGCTTTAAGACAAAACTGTACCTCAGATTTTAAGACAAGAATTTTTTTTGAAGCAGCATGTTCAGGGAGAAAGAATGAGAAAATGAAAGATATGGATTACAATATCATACACACACAGAAGTTTTTCTTACTTCTTCAATATTATCATCATATTTTTCCAAGGCTTTCTTGCAGTTTACAAAGGAATAGCCAGTTTTCTTCCTAAGTTTCATCAGTGCTTCCTTTGCTGCCAGGACAGGAATGCCAGGATGAAGGAAACGAGGCAAATGCCATTGCTGAATGGGGAAAAACAACAAATAAAATGAAAAGGTTTGACAAGGTTCTGTTAGGGGAGGCATATTCCCAAAGAGACTGTGCAGGTACCAATTCACCTGTAGCCAAGGCTGTCTTTTGATCTGGTGAGAACCTACAGAAAAGAGATGCAACTCTCTTCTCAGATGCTGAAGAAATGTAGTCCATAGTGCCAAACTGTCTTCTGAAGCATGGAAAAAAACTTCAGTTTTTCCCAACCATCTGAAGCTTGGAGTATGGGAACAAATTTCTATTCTTTATTATGTTTGTAGAGTTGCAATAAACTACTCTATAGGAAGTTTACAATACAAAATACAACGCCTACAAAATCACAATGTATTTCATAAGTTAAAAACTGTAGCACACAATTCCATTATAAAACATCCAACTTTAATTAGCCTTTCCTTGTAGAGGACCTGTATACTGCATTGAGGACCTGTATTTTTCACTGAGCACCTTTATAAGGCAAGAGTCAAAAAGAGAGCTGTGAAAATATCTACAGACCCCTCACATCCTGGATATAAATTGTTTCAACTTCTACCCTCAAGACGCTATAGGGTACTGCATACCAGAACAACTAGACACAAGGACAGTCCCCCCCCCACATGCCATCACTCTGCTAAACTAATTCCCACAACACTGTCAAATTATTTATTAAAACTGTATTACTATTACTCTTCTCATCCTTCCCAGTACCTATCTCTTCCCACTTATGACTATAACTGTGTTGCTTGTATCTTTACAATTTATATTGTTTTGTTTTCTTAGTATGATTTTATTGATTATTAGTAACCTATGACTATCACTATGTGTTGTATCTTATGATGAATGTATTTTATTTTTTCTTTATATACACTGAGAGCATATGCACCAAAGACAAATTCCTTGTGTGTCCAATCACACTTGGCCAATAAATAATTCAATTCAATCCAATTCTATAGATAAGCAAATCAACCTCCAAAGCTACTTTTCAAAAATATAGTTTTTACTACTTTTCTAAAGAATAACATGATATGGACCATTTGCACTTTTGGAGGGAAAGTCTTCTCGAGTAAAAGCAACTGTTGAAAAGAACTGCCTGCAACCCAGCAGAGAGGCAGCTCCTCTTTCTTGCTGTTCACAAGGAGTGGAAAGACAGAAGATCCAATCTGGGTTGGCCAACAGGACCAGAGGTTTACTCTTCCTCTACTAAACCTCTGGTTCCAGTGACTGACCCACATTGGATTCTGCAACATTATCCTAGGACACATATATTTTCCTTCATTTGTGGGCAGATTCAATTTGAAGATGGTCCAGAGAAACCTGAGACTCAAGCTCTTCAAGGTTTTACAGGTTAAAACTAACATTTTGAATTGTACCCATAAGACAATGCAGCATAGAATTGATGTCATGTGACTGTAGCAGCTCTTAGTTGCCAGTAAATTGTTGATCATTTTGCACCGACTGCAGTTTCCAAATAATTCTCAACGGCAGCCCTACGTAAATCCCATGGAAGAAATCCACCCTTGAGATGAGGACATGAATTAGATCTTCCAATTTCAACTAATCCCCATTAGTGAGACACTGAATTGACTTATTGTGCCTTCGTGTCAGCCTTGATTCCGAGTGACTGACTAAACAAGTTCCTGCGGTTTTCTTGGTAGGAGTTTTCGGAAGTGGTTTGCATTGTCCCTGGAGCTGGGTGGGGGGGACGGAGTGGCCCCAAATCATCCAGCTGGCTTTGTACCCAAACAAGGGGGAACTAAAACTCACAGCCTATCGCTTTCTAACTTGGTGCCTTAAAAACCACTACACCAAACTATAATTTATATTCTGCCATTCTATGCAAAGATGAACAGAAGATTCATTCTAGATTTAACTATAGCCATTGGAAATTAAAAATAATAAAATGAAATTTGAATCGCAGGCGGAAATAGGAAAGCCCCACGTTAAGTTCCCACGCAGACAATCCTTTTGTTTTAAAGGCAAAGAGGAGCCTGCGAGACTCCTCCTATAAAAAGAAACGTGGGAACCTGCTCCAGTCTTGGTGACCTGGATGGAAACAGGCCGCAAGCAGAACCATTGCAGGTAAACTGGCTCAAGCTCGGCATCGCTTCCAGGCAGGCGCCTGTCTCACCTGCGGCACCAGGGCGCCCTTCGCTTGCAAGGAGACCAGAGTCCACCCCAGCCCCGAAACGCGCAGCATGTCGAGGACGCGAAAATTAGACGTCATCCACCCGCTGCGACAAGGGAGACTCGGCTTCTTTAGCGCGCAGAGCAGACCCTCCCTTCCCTCGGCGCTGATTCGCTCTAACCCTCCTAGGCGTTTCATTGGTTGAAGCGAGACGCCGCTTGAACCGTAGAGAGGTAAAGGGAGTCAGGCCCGCGCGGTGCTGGGTTTAGGCCGGTTTTTCCACCCGAAATCGGCAGCTTTTAAGATGGACTTGAATGCAAATACTTAGCGATCTAGCATTTGCAGTATAATAATAATATTTAATGATGCAAATAGTTAACGATCTAGCATTTGCAGTATAATAATTGACGGAGATCAAGTAACGTAAATAAAAATTATTTTAGTTTATTTATTTTATTTTAGATCGGCAGTTGACAAATGATCTCAAGGAGCCACATACGCTGGGATATATCTTCCATGCAATGCAGCGAGAATAAATAGTTGCAGCTGTACTTTGTACAATTGATATGCAATGCAGAATCTATTTACAAAGTGCATATATATCACTAAGCATCTTTTAAGATATATACAAATTCGACCGAAGCCTTGATTCCTAAATGGGACAGTATAGCGTTAAAAATACAAACACGCAGTGTTTGTTGCACATATAAACATCACATTCCACTTTGTATAAGTTATTGTAAAGAGGAAGACACAAAAACATCTCAAAATGAGAAAAGGCACCATGGGTTTTAATGCATATATTAAATGTTTCACTTTGCCTAGCTGGTACATTCTTGAACTTCTACTTTTAAGCAAGAACCAACACTTGAATTCCACATCATTCTTAGGACAGTTTTATGGAATCTTGTGGATTTCAGAGGGAACTTGAGTTTGCTTCTGAGATTCTGATTAGTGATTTAACTGAGGCCTTAATTGCCACTTTGGATTGAGTGTGTGACAGCTTTGGATCACATTGTGCCTATACGGCAGAAGTTTCCAAACTTGGCAACTTTAAGACTTGTGGACTTCAACTCCCAGAATTCTATATGGCTTGATTCCAGAGAGCTGTGATTTTCAAAGAGCCTTCTAGAAATTAAATGATAAAATGTTGCTGGAAGAGGATGAAGAGCAAAATCAGGATTTTAGTCATAGGGGGGAAAAACTCTCTACTCTAGAAGCAGTCGCTAAATCCAACAACACCGGACAATTTGTCTGTTGGGGAAGTATATTAAGCTGCAACTTTGGAGGTCATTTTAATTTTGGGGTTCTGCCCTAGGTGTAATAGTGAGATGGCATTAATCATACTTGTGGATCACCTCTAGCAGGACTGGGATAGAAGTAGTGTATCGATCTTAGCCTTCCTTGGGTCTCTCAGGTCCCACTTTACAACATCCAGAGTTCTTGGTTTTCCCCACTCCTATTTAACAGTTACATGAACCTGCTGGGCAAGGGTGAAGTTATCTGATAGCACAAGGTCAAGTGTCATTAGTGTGCTGATGATTGATGATAGTTTGACTCTTGACAAACCAAGTGATGCTATTGAGCTTCTACCTCAGAATCTGCAGGCTCTGGGGGCCCAAATGGGGAAAAACAAGCTTAGGCTCAATCTTAATAAAACTTGAGTAGCTATGGAGTTTAGACCCCCCATCCCACCCCAAATCTGGGGATTTTCCATCACTGGTTCTGGATGGGGTTGCACTGCCCCAGACACAATTGGTGTGCAATTCTGCAATTTCTCCTAGGCTCTCAACTTCTGCTTAAGGGTAAAAAAAGAGCCATTGTACAAATACATCTTGTGCATCATTTGCAACCGTACTCGGACCAGGAGGCCCTTAGGATAGTTATTCATGCTTTGATCACCTTGTATTTGCACTACTGCAATGTGCTCTATGGAGCTGGCTTTGAAAATCACACAAAGCCTACCACTGAACCAGAATGCAGCAGCAATAGGTATAGACTGCCTTGCTACATCTGAGTAATTACAACTGGGAGAGCTGCAGAAGCTCCCAGTAGATTTCTCCATTAATTCAAGATGCTGGTTGTCATGCAGCATGACTCAGGGTCTAGATTATTTGTGGGATCACTTGTTTCCAATTATTTGTGGACAAGTTCTGAATCCCTTTCATTCAACTTAGGGGACCTACAAAATGTATCTTTATTCAACCCTGTGAAACAGCGTATCAGCTGAGATTCAGATGCTCTGACTCTGATGTGGATATATATGTTGCCCCAAGTGTGATGTGCGTCAGAGTATATTTTTAACTTGCTGTTTTTCTCACCCAGGAGCAAATGTCAAAGGGCAGACATGCAATTCAAATCAATGAATAAACTTTCCTAAGTGCAGCAGAGTCTACCTCTGTTCACCATTGGAACTACTGCGTTCTGTCTTATGTACACAAACCATTTGTTGCCTCAGACAGCCACTTCCGAACATTCCTGCAAAAAAGAACAAAATGAGACATTCCTGAAAGCCATAACACTCCTAGAAAATACACTCTCCTAAAGATGTAGTAACTTCAGATTTCTCTCACGGTTTCTTCAGGAAAAGAGGATGAAGACATAGAGAGAATGGCTGCCTCATATTAAATCCCCACTGGCAATATATACTTGTTAGGACCGCTGCTGTTTCTTCAGACAGGATTCTTCCTTGCAAGGTTTGCAGATCTGTTCTTACAGAAATTAGTGAGAGATACCAAGTTCACTCCACGCTGAATTCTCAAATCAGTGTGTTTGTTTTCGTTTAAAAAAACGGAAAATGAATATTCCACTGTTTTAAGACCAAAGATAGCCTTGAACCAATTTAACTCTTGCTGGTCACTTTGTAGATGTTAATATTCTCGGTCTCATTCCTAAAGGTGAGTCTTGTGGTGAAGTACATAGGGAGCAGAGTCTCAAAAAACAGTGCTGTACTATGTTCCTCTCTCATTTTTGAAGAGAGATAGATAATGGATTGAGCACCGCATACATGCTGGAGAGTCCGTATCAGGAGTGGGTAAGTGTCCTTGAGATAGACAATATCTGCACCCAGGATGAGGTCATAATTTTGAGGAAAGTCCTTGTGGTCCAGACCCCATGATAGGGCACAAACCCTGGTTCGGGCGATGCATTGTGCAGGCAAATTCCGATGGACATTCTCCTCTATCTGCTTCAAGGCTACGGGAAGATCTGTGATGGTTACATGGCCGCCTAAAAAAGAGAGGGAACTCTGAACAACAAAAAGCTTTCAAGGATTTAGACCACAGGTATTATCCACAACTAACCAAATTATCTCCAGCTATGCTTAAAAACAATAATAAGTCAGAAAGCGCAGCCTTGAGATCCATCTGCTCTCTTGACACATGCAGAACCTTTGTTCTGCATAAAAAAAGGGAATACAAATATCATCATAAAACTTCATGTTGAATTCAATAGTTCTATGCATAACAATATACCAACAAGAAACCGTGAGATGGGATGGCATATAAATGTAATTAAAAAAAATAATAAGTACAGGTAATCCTCGAATTAAACAACAGTTCATTTAGCAATCTTCAAAGTTACAATGGCACTGAAAAAAGTGACTTAGGGCTGTCTTTCATACTTACATCATCATGGTCACGTGATCAAAATTCAGATACTTTGGCAGCTGACTCATATTTATGAGGGTTGCAGTGTCCCGAGGTCATGTGATCACCTGTTGCGACTTTCTGATGAGGAAAGTCAATGGGGAAGCCAGATTCAGGTGAGAACCATGTTACTAACTTAACAACTGCAGTGATTCACACAACAGCTGTGGCAAGGAAGGTCGTAAAATGGGGCAAAATTCACTTAATGGCCGTTTAACTTAGCTACAAAAATTTTGGTCTTAAGTTGAGCACTACCTGTAAGCTTTTAACACATTATACTGTAGATCACAATGACTCATAATCTGTCCCCATGAAACCTTCACCTGCATTACAACATCCGAAGTTTAATTAATACAGGTTAAGTCCTCAACTTACAACCAATCCTTTAGTGACTTTCAACGTTACAACGGCGCTGCAAAAAGTGACATGATCATATTTCACACAACCATTGCAGCATCTTCATGCGATCAAATTTGAGACACTTGGCAACTGCATGTATTTCTGACATGCGGTTGCAGTGTCCCAGAGTCGTACATTTTGTGACCTTCTGGCAAGGTCAATGGGAAAGCCAGATTCACTTAACAACCATGTTACTTACTTAGTGAGTGCTGGTGGCACAGTGGTTAGAATGTAATATTGCAGGCTAGCTCTCCCCACAGCCTGGAGTTTGATCCTGATTGGCTCAAGGTTGACTCAGCCTTCCATCCTTCCAAGGTCAGTAAAATGATGACCCAGATTGTTGGGGGGGCTATATGCTGACATTGTAAACCACACAGAGAGTGCTGCAAACCACAACGGGGAAGTATACAAGTCGTAAGTGCTATTGCTACTAACTTAAAAACTGTAGTGATTCACTTAACAACTGTGGGGAAAAAAGTTGTAAAATGGGGCAAAATTCACTTAACTATCTTGCTTAGCAACAGAAACTCAGGGGTCAATTGGGGTTGTAAGTTGAGGATGATCTTCCCTCTCTTTGTCTGCAGTTAATTCAACATACCAAGAAGCGATGCGAGGATCCCAACAACACCTGTCCCAGCACCAAGCTCTATCACTGTCTTGCCCTGAAAATTCACCTTCTTCGCTTCAAAATATTCACAGAGAGCTAGAGCCTTAAAAACAGATGGATTAACATTTTAGAATGAAAAATTAAAAAAAATGAATATATAGTCCAAATATATGAATTATTTTTGCTTCACATATTTCTTTTGATGCAGGCACCATGTTTTCTACTCTACTAAGTTTTTGTTTCCAAGTGGGCAATGTTTTAGCAATTGTTTTGAGTTACTTTGCATTCAATTTTTTTTTACATAAATCTATTCTATTTCATCACCCTGGTTTCACACACATCAGCAAGTTTATTATTACTTGCAAAATTTATTTCTCTGTCAAATTTCTGAGAAACAATGTTTTCCCAGAATAACTGAAACCCTAATGGTGGTGCTGCCAATTGGAAAATGGGAGGTCTTTTTCAGGCACATCTGGGTGGCCACTGTACAATACAGAATGCTGGATGAGAAAGGGTCTTAGTCTAATTCAGGGGTGCTGGCTGGGGGTTGTGGAATTTGAAGTCCACACATCTTAAAGCTGCCAAGGTTGGATACCCCGGGTCTATTCCACCCAGACCTCCATTCAACACTGGCCTAGAGGGACTTGGTGTCTTTGTTCATCCATATTCCTTGTGACTCTTCTAGGTGCTCCTTCATCTCAAGTGATCTCATCAGAGTTCATACCTAGAATGTAACAAATCCAGGAAGAATCCAGCTATTTACCACCAAATATTATATATTGGATTGACCTTTTTCTAGATTTTTTTTCTTGAAAGGAAAAGTTATGATTCCCCGATATTTACATTTTTCTGAATGAGTAATTAGTCTATACTTGATGTGTTCCTTATAACTAAATATACCTTGTACAAATTTATGTACAATATAATATCTTCCTCTAGCCCTCTCTCTTATTGTTCTTATTCAATTGCCTCCTCTTTCATATATTCATCCTGGCCTTGCTATTTATCCAAAGAAGACACTATTTCCTCCCTTTGGCACTTTATCTCTGCTTATCCCTAGGTACCCGACTGTCTGCAAGTAACCATGATAATGAAAAATGGCAGCATGTATACATTTATGCCAAGGTGAAAACATCACTCTTTTGTCCGTGAACTTTGACATTAGATCCATATATGTAACTCACTGGATTTGTGTCATGACATTGCTATACTTTTCAACTTCTCTCTCCATTGTGTTCCCCCCTGCAAACACCCCTGATGCATTTTTATCTGAGATACCCTTTATCCTTAAGACTTTCAAAATAGTAATATGCTTATTCAGATATGCTAATATGACCATTAGGATATGAATACATTAAAAAGTTAAGCAAACTTGATAGCAGGGCTTGACTTATTCATTATAATGGATTGTGTTGATTCACATTAGTTTAGCATTTTGACTTTTTCTTTGATTTATGTTTGGTTTGAAGTCTCAATTAAATAGTGTTATGAAAATACTTGCACAAGTATATTAAATTGTTCTGGATTATCACATGCCAAGCACACGTATTATATTGTATTAGTTAGAAGACACAGATCTAAATATGCAGAGAAATGAGGCAAATGATATACCAAAGTACATTAAGTAGCCCCTAAAGAAACTGGTCCAATTATGTTCATTCCTTGTTTCTTTTGTGTAATTTATATTTTCCTTGTATTAATGCTATGCAACCAACCCAGCTTCAAAGCTAAGCCAACTGAGAAAAATAGGTGCCAAAGAGAGTTAAATATGTGCATGTAGGGGTGCCAAATCCCCACAGTCCCCTTTGAAACCAGATCACTCCATGTATTTACTATAATGAAACAGGCACACAAAAGCTTTAAATATTCATATTTCTTTGTTGTTAAGGCGTTACTGGTGCTTTTGTTAAATCAACAACTCCTGGGAACGATCACAAATTGTTAAGACTTTAAACTGCTCAAACTTTCTTTGTTCTGCCAATGACTGATACATGCATAAAGAATCTGACTGAACCAGCAGTGCCAGTTACTGGCATAACCATGTCGACCATTAAAGGAGGAGAATATTTTGTAGCTCAGGGTTGATATGAGGGATCCTTGGTGCTCTCTTGCAACCAAGCTCAGAGAGCACCAAGGACCCTTCAATCTCGACCGTCCCAGGCGTGACTTGCGCTCACCGCCTCCCAGACCGGAGCAGCTACTCCCAGCCGCGCCCCGTGGTACTGCGTGATGCTCAGCTCTTGCCCACAGAGCCGATACCGGGTCTGCACAGGAAAAGCATCAGCAAACAACTCCAGTTCCTGCGGAAACACCGACTCTAAACCCACTTCCACGTCGCCTGCAAACACCAGCGCCGCCATCTTTCCAAGTTTTTCTTAGGGGGCTGTCCTGGGGAGGGTAGCCCAGAAGGATCCGGGAACAGCTGGCGTACCCCATTCTGATTGGACAGGAGGGACAGCGCGTCTAATAGCTATTGGATCGCATGGGGAAAGGGGGAGGAGCTTAATCTTGCTCAGTTTCTCCACGTGATTTGTTTTGGTGGCGGGTGTTTACTTTGGTTCTGCTGGGAATGAGCGATAGATCACAGGTGTTCCTTAGACATCCCAAAGATTTAATCTCAGGACTATCAGATCCGGGCCAAAAACAAAAACAAAAAACGCAGACGAATATTAGATGGGAACGAAGATCATCTGGTCTGGCCATTCTGTTAATGCAGAATACGGAATCAAGAACACGTTACATAGAACACTGTTGTCTCTAATGAGGAAACCATTTTCACACGTTGGTAGCAGGCAGGGGGTAAAGAATCTTGACCCCTATAACTTTTCCTTCTTACGATTATCTTAACAAGTGAGATCAAAGTAAATCACCCTGCTATTGAAACCAAGGAAGTCATTATTCAGAATGCAACACTGCATTCATTTTCCCCTGGAACAATAACATTTACTTCTAGAACATCCATATCCTCCACTTAGAGACAAACAACCTACTCTCTAACAAATAATTTGGTTTCAGAAAAAAATTATCCTGTAATCTGCAACTCCTATACTGCAAAAACATGGACTACACAACTTGATCAGGACAAAGCAATTGGTGCTATTTACATAGACTTCTGTAAAGCCTTTGATTCGGTGGTACACAACAAACTACTAAAACTAAAATCTTATGGCATCTCCGGACACCTGCATAACTGGATAGATGCATTCCTGTCAAACAGGCAACAAATGGCCAAAATAGGGCACACCCTATCAAATCCTGTTCCTGTCAACAGTGGTGTCCCCCAAGGCAGCGTTCTAGGACCAACTCTCTTTATACTTCACATAAATGACCTCTGTGATCATATTAAGAGCAACTGCATTCTGTTTGCTGATGATGTAAAGCTATTCAATACCACTGACAATACTGCTACCCTTCAAAAAGACCTTGACTATGTATCAGAATGGTCAAACAAATGGTAACTTCAAATCTCAAAAAACAAATGCTCTGTCTTACATATCGGCAAAAAAAATCAGAATATAAAATACAAGCTAAATAATCAAGACCTTGTTGATGACCCCAGCTATGTCAAGGACCTTGGAGTACTCATCTCTAATGATCTAAGTGCTAGAGCCCACTGTAACTACATAGCCAAAAAGGCATTAAGAGTTGTTAACCTAATCCTGTGTAGCTTTTTCTCTGGTAATATCACACTACTAACTAGAGCATACAAAACATTTGCTAGACCAATACTTGAATACAGCTCATCAGTCTGGAATCTGCATTACATAGCGGATATTAATACAGTCGAGAAAGTCCAGAAATATTTCACGAGAAGAGTATTTCTACTCCTCTACTCGTTGCAGAATACCTTATGCCACCAGACTCGAAATTCTAGACTTAGAAAACCTAGAATTACGCGCCTTCGGTCCGATATAAGTATAGTATATAAAATCATACATTGCAATGTCCTACCTGTCAATGAATACTTCAGCTTCAACCACAACAATACAAGAGTACACAATAGATACAAACTCAAGGTTAACCGCACCAAACTTGATTGCAGGAAATACGACTTCAACAACAGAGTGGTCAATGTCTGGAATACTCTACCCGACTCTGTGGTTTCTTCCCCAAACCCCAAAAACTTTAACCTTAGACTGTCTACTATTGACCTCACCCCTTTCCTAAGAGGTCTGTAGGGGGCGTGCATAAGCGCACCAACGTGCCTACCGTCCCTGTCCTATTGTTTCTTTTTTATTCATATCCATTTCATGTATTCATAACCATGCTTATACTTATACCTGTTATCTAATACTTGCTTGTCAAATAAAATAATAATAATAATAATAATAATAATAATAATAATAATAATAATAATAATAATAATAATAATAATAATAATAATAATAGATAGGATCATACAGGGTATTTGCATCCCTGGATGCCTTGTCTTTGTTTTATTGAAAAATTGCTATTTTTATATTTAGTACTCTTGGACATTTTTAGAGTCATCCTAGAGTCATCGTGACCAGCAATAATATTAAAATGCATTTTATTTTTCTGTAAAATAGTCTGATGCTTTGCAAATATTTGGGAGGGAAATTCAAATAGTCACTGTATGCAAGAAGCTTGATGCAGATGTGAATTGCAAAAACACTTGTCCAAAAATATTCAACAGGGAGGAGGCTCAGGAGAGTATCAGTGATGAGCCCTGCTGGAATGCTCGGTTCGAGTAATTGCCCAAGGAATGCTAGTCCAAATAATCTCACTGAATAGTTCTCACTTAATTCACCATAACAAGTAAGTGTGTATAAAATCACAGCTTTAGTCATGATTACAGTAATTTGGCTGGCCCAAAATGTAATACAAAATGTTTTCCAAATGATTGCTAAACATCGTGGCTCTCGCTATAATAGAGAGGCAGAATAGAAATCCAACTAATAAACAATAACAAATCTATAAATTGTAGCAAAACAAGGACAGTTTTTCTCCTCCAAAGTCTTGCTTTCATTAATGCAGAATTTCTTTTTGGCAAATGTAATAGCTTATCCATTATACTATTACATGTGCTACATTAAGCAACCTATAATTTAAGTCATGGCAATAGTCCACACAAACAGACGCTTACCTTTAGTCCTCAATGTCCTATTTGCTTATTTTCATGAAATTTCTGGCTTGGAGCCTGTTGAAGCACCCTACCATTGGCAATCCTGCTCTCTAGCGTCATTCTATGCGTTTGACTAGTAAAATAATAATGCTGCTGCTAGCTGATTTATGAGCCAGCTCCCAAAGGATCAGAAGGACATTCCGTGTTCCCTGACCCATCTCTGTTAGCTTCACAAGACTGGAGGTTTAAGAACAGGGAAAGAGAAGCCATTCCCACATTCATGAAAAGTCACCTGTTTGCTGAATGCTGAACTTGGAGAAGTGGGGTCAGCTCTTGACGCATATCACAGTTAAAAGTTATCTTTGCAAGACATTCAGACAGAAAAGATGCTCTTGTTTGGCTGACCTAGTTAGAGCATTTAACGAAAACCAACACAGTGTTAAAGATTAAAAGGCCCAGTGAATCCTTGGTATATTTCCATTCTTTTTGTTTAATTTTTCAAGGATTTCAAAGCAGTTATTTTTATGTAATAAAGAATTTATAGTTTGTAATAACCTCCCTGATAACCTTCTATAATACTAATAATTTGTTCCTCAAAAGTATTAAGTATTAAATTATTACAAAGTAGAGATTGGACTAATTCTACTGCAATGGCAAATGTGCTGGACTTGGTTGCAGAGTACAGTACAATTACTATAGGTGATGTGTAGGAGCCTTACTCTGGATATGATCAAGCCAAAATAATTCTGATACAACACATTCTGGACATTGGAAGACAACACGACTAGTCTCTCCTGCTCAGAAATGTTGAGCAATCAATCTTGTATTTTCAGACTGGCAAGACAGATTATAACATGATATTCAAACTGAGAAGAGCTTTAACACTGGCTCAGCTTAATGTTTTGCTGTCAGCTATTCTGGAAAGTAGCCACACACAAAAAAGTCCATATGCTGCTCAATTATGTCCATGTGATACAGATGCCATAGAATGTATCATTCACATTTTATTGTGTTGCTGCTTTTGTAGAGATATTACAATTCATTTTAAGTTCCCATATCTAATAAAATAACCTAGCATTCTGATACCTTCTATATAGATTTTTTTTTTAGTCATTAAGAAAGACTATCTTGTTCAGAATTAATATTGGGGTGATTTATTTATAAAATGATAGCCTTGAAGAAGTAAGTGGATGAAAGCAAGTAATAATAAAAACAACTAAGTTGCTGGGCGGTTGTAGGAAAGAGGAAAGATGTATCAAATTCAAATAATCTCTCTGATCATTCATCCACATCTCTTCACAGAGCAATACGCTGTCAATTGTACAAAGATGATTACTTTTTAACTACTGCCCTTTTGGTTTCCTGTTGGAGTAGCCAAGTCATTCATCCATCTTTGTCAATGTGCGTCAAAGCCACAGGTCATTGTGATGTTCTGAAGTAAATCTTGGGCAATTAACTCTCTGAAGATGATTTCCTAGCTGATATACCATGAAGTGAGCTGGAGGCTCATAACACAGTTACTAAGATAGTACTATTTAGTTTCATGGTATGGGGCTTTTAGCATCCCATTGCATTGCAAATTCTGCTGATGGCCCATTGACATTTTTTGCAAGCAAATTCTTTGAAAATAACACACAATATTCAGATGTCTTAATTGTGTGTCTGTGTGTTTCTGTGCATGCATGTTTCTTTTTTTTACACTGGGTGCATTGCAAGCAGTCCTCCAAGTGCTGGCTGAACCACAACTCCATAAAGAATGGCAAAATGGCCAATAATGAGTGAGAAAGCCAATAAGGACAGACATTTGAAGCACAGGAGAGCTTCATATGACCAAATGTGGTTCAACTGGATGAATGAAAGGACGGGCTAAGTAGAGAAAACAGGATGGAATGGAATGGAATACAAGGTAAGGGGGAAAAATCTTCTGGAAGTGAGTGGGAAGCCAGTATAAGAATCAACTAAGAGCCATCATGTGGTCAACCTGATGAAAGGTGAAAGTGCCATAATAGCAATAGCACTTGGACTTATATACCGCTTTACAGTACTTTATAGCCCTCTCTAAGCTGTTTACAGAGTCAGCATATTGTCCCCAACAATCTGGGTCCTCATTTTACCCACCTCAGAAGGATGGAAGGCCGAGTCAACCTTGAGCCTGGTGAGATTCAAACTGCCAAATTGCAGGCAGCCGGCAGGCAGCAGAAGTAGCCTGCAGTACTGCATTCTAATCACTGTGCCACCATGGCTAATGGGAGAGGGGACCCAAGAAAAAACTGCACATAGTTTCTTCCTGCTTTATCCCAGATTTATCCATCACCCCACAGATCTGTCAGCTGGGCTGCTTTGCCAGTCCAAGTGATAAACCTGCATTCCAAAACAGAGCCAGAGAAGAGATGCAGATAAAGAGGAGTTTATATGGTGCAGTGCAATTGCTTCCTTCCTGCTCCATCAGCTCGTCAAATGACCTGTTTTTAGACCCAGATTTAATGGACTTCTCCCTACTTGAGAAAATGGCAGAAATATTGATTTCATCCTAGTTTTCAAAGAAACATGTATGACAAGAGATGGCAGTACTGGCAAGAAACAGCCACAGCTGGCAGAAACAGCCAGAAATATCCCACAAAGAACGCAACATGGCCCTTCCCCAATGTCATAAAAATATGACAATGTGCAGGACTTGAAAAATCCTACTGGAAAGGACACGGAGCATGGAAAAGAAAGTGGGTGCTTTTCAGGGCTAGAGAGAGAACAGAAGACAAACCGTGGCCGCATCAAGGCTTTGAAGTCCATGTGCTGCAATTAGTGCTCCCAGGGGACTGTCGAATCAAATAGGAAGAAGCAGGAGGAGCAAAAACCCTTTTCCTTTTTGTCTTCCTTTCTTTTGGCCACCTTCCCCTTTTCCCTGCTTGGCTCATCTGTTTACAATTTATTGAGCTGCAATCCACTGTTGGCATTAATCTTTCGTAACAGAAAGTAATGACTGAAAGTGGTAAGTGACTAAGATGGAGCCTGGTCCGGAGGGCACATTGCCACCCTATTTATTCCTCTCCCCTCTACCTTTCGTTCCCTCTGTTTTGGCCTCTTGCATTCCGACACCAGAGCAGCAGCAGCAGCAGCAGCAGCCTTAATGTGACCGTTGTGTTTCTTCCATAGTGCATCCTGTCGTGTCCGGCGCAGGAAGGAAGCTCGGAGTCAGTGACAAAGTTCAGCTCTTTATTGTGCTCCAGTACATGCTTGGGAAAGGAAGGAAAAACCCCGGCTTTTATTTCCAAGCGCGCGCCCGCGACCAATGACATCGTTTTGAATCTCCCGCTCTTGGCTCAACCAATAGCGGAGATTCTTAACGACCAATCCGGGCGGCTTGCCCGACCAATCCAGTTGCGCGCTTTAGCCAATCGCAACGCGGGGTTTGCAAGTATGTTAATTCTTTGTACAGAACACCCCTCCTCTTGGTTCGTTCCTACGCAATGTAGTCCCGTAAGTAGGCGGGCTCCGTACTTGTCTACTGGACCTGCGCAGGTCAGTTGTTTCCTGGCTCCGGCCTGTTCGGTCGGGGTTTTTGTTGCTCTCAGTCTATTTGATGGAATCGTCTGGAGTGTGGGCCTGCTGCTGCAGCTCCCTCCCGGTCTACCCGGGTTGGTCGAGCTGCGACTTTTGCCGCTCCCGCTTGGTCTTTCCGGGCTGGTCGAGCTGGCTTGGCTGCTTCTCCCTGGTGTGGCTTCGAGTTGGCTGATATCTGGTGAGTATAGTTGGTTGTGTTCTATTCTTTCTTGGTCCCCTGTATTTTCCCTCCCCCTTGGTTTGTGTTAATGGGGTTGTCTGTGCTTGCTTGCGCGTGTCGGTTGTGTTTTTTATTCGAGATCTTAACTGATCTATGTGGCGTTTCCATGCTTGTCCGTCCGTTGTTTGTAGTCTGTATGAATGGGGACCTGTTATTTGGGTTATAGTTGCCGGTACCCATAGTGGGTCTCCGGTAAGGTTTTGCGTAGACTGCATCGCCTGGTTTAAATGCCCGGTGTTTGCTTGATGAGTCCGGGGGTTTTTCCGGGTTGTATGTGGGGTGCAGTCTGTCAAGTGGGGACCTTAGTTTCCTCCCCATCAGTAATTCTGCCGGGCTTTTGTTTGTTGTCGTGTTAGGGGTTATATGTTGTATTAGAAGCAGTTTATTTATTTTTTTCCTGTATATTCCCGTGCTCGATTTTCTGGATGGTTTTTTGTGAATTGGACCATCCGTTCTGCCCTACCGTTGGCCGCCGGATGAGCCGTCGCTGTCAAGGCGTGTCGTATGCCCTTTTCTGCTAGGAATTTTTGAATTCCAGCGAGGTGAATTGGGGCCCGTTGTCCGACACGATAACATCAGGAAGGCCGTGGGTCGCGAACAGTTTATTTAGTACCCTGGTGACGGCTTCAGTTGTGGTGGTTTTCATGTTGCTTACCTCCAGCCAATTGGAGTAAGCGTCCACCGTGATGAGGAATGTGTGTCCCCTTGTGGGACCGGCAAAATCTATATGTATTTCTAGACCATGGTCCCCTGGGGTCTCCCATTCTAATATTGGCGCGGCAGGGGATTTGGTCTGGTTTCTTGGCAGCGTGAACACCTGGCCACCCACCCTTCAATTTCTTTATCTATGCCTGGCCACCACGCGTAACTTCTGGCCAAGGCTTTTGTTCATACGATGCCTGGGTGCCCGTCATGCAGAAGTTTTAATACTTTCCTTTGCAACTTCTCTGGTACGACCACCCTGTCCCCCATAACAAACAACCTTTCTGTAGAGATAGTTCTGTTTGTCTGTTTCTGAAGGGTTTGAATGATTCGTCGTTGTCTTTTTCCGGCCACCCTTTCTCTACCCAGTGCAATACCCGCGCCAGACGTTTGTCTTTATTTGTTTCTCGGGCAATGTCTGGCGCGGTTATGGGCAGGTCGGGTAGCGCCTCTATGCTGAGGGTGGTCGTCGTGGGTGCTGGGTCGTCGTCGAGGTCGGGTAATGGCGAGCGGCTCAGTGCGTCTGCATGGGTGATTGTCTTACCGGGCGGTGTGTGAGCCGGGTCGTAGCGGCGAGAATTTGGACCACCTTGTCATCCTGGGGGATAGGATGTTCGGTGTGGCCCTGTTTCCGCCAGGATTCCTAGCAACGGTTTGTGATCTGTGATAATTGTGAATCGACGGCCGTAAAGATACTCGTGGAATTTCTTTACGGCTGCGATGGCAAGGGCTTCCTTGTCTAGTTGGCTGTAGTTTCTTTCTGGCTTGCTAAGTGTTCTTGAGAAAAATGCAATGGGTGCTTCTTTTCCGTCCGTTAGGGTATGGCTGAGGACGGCACCGGCCTAAAAGGTGAGGGCGTCGCATGTGACAGTAAGGGGTAGAGTCTCGTTGTATTGTATGAGGACGGCGTCCGAGGTTAGCAGGTCTTTTGTTTTCCTGAATGCGGTTTCCTCACGCGTCCCCCAGGACCATTTTGTCGTTTTGTCCAGTAGTCTATGCAAAGGCTCCGCCGCGGTTGCCTTTTGGGGTAAGAACACGTTATAAAAATTGAGTAGTCCCAGAAATGCCTGTAACTCTGTCTTGTTTTTGGGGTCGGGCTTCCTTGATGGCTTTTACTTTGTTCCCGGTCGGGTAGATGCCATGTCGGTCTAGGAGGTACCCCAGAAACTCGACTTTCTCTGTGTAAAGTTGGCATTTCTCCCTTTTCACTTTTAAACCGGCCCCTTTGAATTTCTCTAGTACTTCCCTTAGGCGACCCTCTAGTTCTTCCCGGTTGGTTGCTGATACTAGTACGTCATCGAGTAGGGACCACCCCTTTTATTCCTTGTAGGAGTCTCTCCATGAGGCTTTGAAAGATCCCGAGGGCCACGCTGACTCCAAACTGGAGTCGGTTAACAGCAACGCCCCGGTGGGTGACAATAGTCTGTGCCTCGGCGGTTTCATCATCGACCGGCAGCTGCTGATAGGCTTGTGCCAGGTCGAGCCCGTGAACTTTGCCCCCCAGTGAGTGAAGTAGATGTTGCCGACTGGGACAGGGTATGCGCTTTGTTGCAAGGCGCAGTTGAGGGTGGCCTTTTAGTCCCCACAAATCCTTATTGACCCGTCTGGCTTAACTGGGGTGATTATTGGGGTCTCCCACCGGGCGTGATCAATTGGCTGCAGAACCCCTGTTTGGCGAGCTTGTCAAGCTGCTCGTCTATTTTCCCCCGAGCGCGAAGGCACCCGCCTCGGCTTTAGGCGGATGGGGTTGACGTTTGGGTCTAAACTGAAAGAGATAGGGGTCCCGGTACTTGCCTAAGGTGCCGTCGAATACTTCCTGGAAGTCCTTAGCCAGCTGCTGTTCCCAGTCAGTTTCCTCAGTGCGGTTTATCCCGGTGACCCGATGCCCAATGGTGCGAACCATTGGAGTCCCAGGAGGCTTGGTCGGTTCCGGTCCACTATTGTGATGGGAAGTTTTGCGGTGCGGCCCTTGAAGGCTACGTTGAACTGTCCGGTCCCGATGACGGGATGCGGTTCCCTTGGTAGTCTTTGACTATCAATCTTTGGTTCTCTAGCTCAGCCTTGTGGAGATTTGGTACTAGTCGCTTGATTTCTTCCCAGGCGATCATGGAAAGGTAGGACCCGGAGTCCACCTCCATGCGGCAAAGTTCGCCCTCGATGCTTACTTCCACGTAGACCTTACGGGTATCGTTGGTCTCGGCGTGGCCAGTGTGAGTGTCTGGTGGGTTTCCTCCCTCTGTTGGTCTCCCCCGTTTCGTCCGGCCCCGGCTGTCCCTATTCCAACGAGTGTCGGGTTGGTGCTCTCGGTTCCTGGGAAGTGTTGTCTCGCCGCCGGTTGCTCGGCTCTCGGCCGGGGCTGTAATTTTTCCTAAGCTGGCAGACTCGGGCGATGTGGCCCCTCTTGTTGCAATTCCGACAGGTCGCGTCAAAAAACGGCAGTCTGCTCGGTAGTGGTTGCCCCCGCACCCCGCACACTGGGTCCCCGACTTACGACCTCGTTGGTCTCGTTGTGTCTGGAGCCGATGGACGTCTTCTTCTTCTCCTTCGTCTGGGGTGTCAGGCGGAGTCCAGGTCGCCATGGTGTGTGGCGGTTTCTCGGCGGTTAGCCTCGGGGTTGTCGGCGCGGTCCCGTTCTCCGCTTTCTGTAGTCGAGCTGCCGATTTCTTGGTGGCTTCGCGGCGGGCGCTTCTGCCAGGGTGACATCGAGACTGATGTCCCCCTTTGCCATTAGACGGCTTTTCAGTGCCTGGTCCCGGAGACCTAGGACCACGCGGTCTCGGAGGATGTCGTCTAGTTCATGGAATTCACACAAACCCCCGAGGTCCCTTAGAGCGGCTATGAAGTCGTTTATGCTCTCGTCCTGCCGCTGATTTCGCCGGTAGAATTCGTCTCGTCGGATGAGGATGGGCACGGTGGGAGCGTAGTGGTTTTTTAGCAATGGCGCAAGGTCGGCCCAGTCCATCGTCTTTACGTCTGCGGGTTTGGCGAGGCTTTCGCCATTTTGAACACTGCGGGCCCGCAGTGTGTCAGGAAAACAGCCCTTTTCTTGTTTCCGTTGGCATCCTTCAAGTTGCTACTCTCGAGGTACATCTGGAAAGCGATCAGCGTACGATTCCCAGTCCTCGGTAGCCGGGTTGGTGTGCGGGCGGAGTGAGGCGCCATCGTGTTGGTCTTTGTCTTCCTCCGGACACGTGCTTGGTGGTTCCTTCTTGTATCCCACCTTCGTCGCCAGTGTCGTGTCCGGCGCAGGAAGGAAGCTCGAGTCAGTGACAAAGTTCAGCTCTTTATTGTGCTCCAGTACATGCTTGGGAAAGGAAGGAAAAACCCGGCTTTTTATTTCCAAGCGCGGCCCGCGACCAATGACATCGTTGAATCTCCCGCTCTTGGCTCAACCAATAGCGGGAGATTCTAACGGACAATCCGGAGCGGCTTGCCCGACCAATCCGGTTGCCGCGCGCTTTAGCCAATCGCATACGCGGGTTTGCAAGTATGTTAATTCTTTGTACAGAACACATCCTGTATGGCAGCTTCCAGCACCACTGGGATGGTGCCCATGGTTGCATTGGCAGCTGGTTGCAGCTAAGACTGCAGCTGCTGCTTGAACCCACCAGATAATGTCCTTTCAACACTTCTCTCTGCCATGCAGGGTAATTGTCAACACCACGGGAAGGGAAACATTGGCCCTCTTTTGCTCCTTCCAACATTTAGATCACTTTCTGCAATAGACACTGTCAAGGGTAACGAGCTGGGGCAATTGAGAAGGAAGTAGGGATAGGTGTGCAGAAGTCAAAGAAATAAGGAAGGAAGGACTTCAGGGAACCCAGCATAAGGCCAGGTTATATAAAGACTGTTTCTTCTCCCCAGTTACATCTAACCTGTCCCATCAGGTCTGGCAGGAGAGGCATATTAAGAGTCTCGTCCATTAAACAATGTCATCTGACAGAACTCAGGAGGCGGGTTTTTTCTGCTTGGCACTCACCACTTGGCACATCAGTCTCCCCCACGATTAGATTAGTGCCCAACCTTGCTGGCCTTCAGGAAGTCTCTTAGGTTATGGTTCAGTCATTGTGCCTGGGGATCCAATGGTGGTACTGAGCCTGCTGGTTGATTGCATTGTTAATAATGTACTGGTACTGTCCTGCAAATTAGTTTTATTGTTTTAATTCACCGTTTTAATTGGTTTCAGTGGCTTTTATTTTGCTGGCATTGCCAAGTGTTGCTTTAATTAGGTGAGCCACCCAGAATCGCTTAAGTGAGATGGGCAGCAATATAAACTGAATGATAGGAAAAAAAATCAATAACATCGTTGGTTGTAGAGAGGGAGTGTGGTCTCATTCTACCTGACCAGCTGGTTGAAACGAGAAGAAATTTCCTCTTCCTCTTCTTTGATTGTGTTTCTGTGCGGATTAAAAAGCTCACAATCTCAAACCAATACAGGATTTGGGTTTTCTGAAGAAGTCTGATTCTTTTCAAAAATTTGCCTTGTGCAAGAGGTATTTTCTCTGAAGACTTGTGTTTCACATTGATGATGCAACATTACTAATTATGGCTCTCAAGTTGCCACTTTCTGCCAATTTCTGAGGGTTGCAGTTTTATTTCTACATCCTGTCCTGAAAATCACGTGACTTATTCTATTAGCCATCTGCATAACGAAGATGGGACTTATTATTGTGCACTGCAGCTGTTTTGCAATTCCAGTTTGATTGAATCCCTATTACTGGCAGAGCTCATAAAAAGAAGGGGGACCATCCTTCAAAGAAAATTGAAGTTCTGCTTTTCAAGAAATATGACTAAATAAATAAAAGTTCTGCTTTTCAAAACAGTACAAGAGAAACGGGATAGATTTTTTTAAAAATTATTTCTGAAAAGTCCAGAATATTTCTGCTTATGCTGTGATAAATTCCTCCACTCAACTGGCTATATGGTATTCAACACTAATATTTGCACTCTGCAGAATATTTTATTTATGAATGGATATAGGAAATAATAATGTCATAAAGGAAACCCAAGATTGAAATGAGCATACAAATTACATGGATTTATGATAAAAATATAGAACATGGAATCATAGAGCTGGAAGGTCTTCTAGTCCATTCCCCTGCTCAAAGAAGGAAATCTTATACCATCTTGATGAAATGGCTGTCCAGTCTACATTTGAAGACCTCCAATGATGGAACACCCAGTACTCCAAGAGGCAAGCTATTCCACTGATTAACTGTTCTCACTGTCAGAAAAGTTCCCCTTACTTCTAGGTTGGATCTCAATTTAACATGCTTCCACCCATTACTTCTTGTCCTGCTCTCTGATGCTTTGGAGAATAAATCAATCCCCTTTGCTTTGTGACGTTCCCTTAATTCTTCTCTTTGATAGGCTGGACATATCTAGCTCCCTCAACCATTCATCATACGATGTAGCTTCCACTCCAGACCTTTTATTATCTTTGTTGCTCTTCCCTGCAAATGTCCTAGGGTCTCAGCATCTTTTTTGTATTGTGGTGACTGGAAATATGTGCCAGTATTCCAAGTATTCACCACTGCAGTATAAAGTGGTATTACCATATCCCGCAATCTTGATACTATCCCTCTGTTGATGCAGCCTTGGATTGCATTGACTCTTTCAGCAGCTGCAGCACAATGCTGGTTCATAATTAAGTGGTGGACCACCAGAACATCTGGATCTCTCTCACAATTATTACTTTTGAGTACTACTTTATACCTGGGTATTTGGTTTTTCCTGCCTAAGTGCAGAAGCTTATTTTTCTCACCCAGTGAACTGCATCTTGTTGGCTAGGGCTCAATGCTCAAATCTGTCAACATCCTTCTGAATCTTGAGTCTACCTTCCAAAGTGTTAGCAATTCCCTCCAGTTTGATGTCTGCGAATTTGATCAGTTTCCTTTCTATCCCCTTGTTTAGAACATTTATGAAGATGTTGAAGAGTACACTTGGCCCCAATACAGAACCTTGTGGTTCCCCACTGCATGCTTCCCTCGATGTCGTTGTAGTTCCATTGTGAACTACACGTTGGGTGCTGTAGTCCTTAATGGAATGACATCTACATGGAGGTTTTTTTTTTTTTTACTTTAGTTAATTTTACTTGGATGCTGTCTCATAGAAGTGAGCCTAGTATGAAGTGAATACAGCCTCAACATGTAAAAACCTATAGGGGTGACTTCCCATCAGAGGGAGGTCAGGGGCCTGGCAATGATTGGAAGCTAAGGGAATATAAGAACCGTAGTTTTCTGCCTACCCAAGAATGGGTGAATAATTGCTTCAGCTAAGCAGTGGAAAAATTATTGGAAGAAGACACTGATTGGTTGTCACTTTAGTCTGTTACGAAAAGGTTTTTTTTAAATTCTTAAATCAGGAAGAGAAATCCATTTTCTGTTGAGAGCCACAGTCCCTAGAGTAGAATTTGGTCCAAATTAGATAAGTAAGGGAGATCTCACACATGGAGACTATATAACCTGAACTGATATCTGATTAAAGATGGGCATTGCTGCCTACTGATTCCAATTTTTCCCCAGAACCTGACTAAATTGAGTTCTGGAAAATTACTGTAAGTACTCCCAAAGCAAACTCTGACTCTTTGCCAAAAATAACTAAACAGAAATGCAAATTGTAATTGGGAATATCCAATTACTTGGAGTTTCAGAAATAGAGCCAGCTAATCTGCTGTGAGGAGATTTCCCGCCTCCTTCAGTTCTCCAAGCCTTTTCCCTCTCCTAAAGCCCCCATCTTAACCCGTTTCCCAAACCATGAACCTTCTCCCACCCCCTTGACCATATATTTCAAGAGAAAACAAAAGCTCTAATTCCCAGTTAGGAGCTGTTATTGTACAGGTAGTCCTTGACTTACAACAATTCATTTAGTTACAACGGTACTGAAAAAATGACCATTTTTCACACTAATGACCGTAGCAGCACCCCCATGGTCACGTGATTTACATTCGGATATTGACAACTGAGTTATATTTATCACAATTGCAATGGCCTAGGATCACACGATCCCCTTTTGTGACCTTCTGACAAGCAAAGTTAATGGGGAAACCAGATTCACTTAACAACCGTGTTACTAATTTAAGAACTGCTGTGATTCGCTTAACAAATGTGGTGAGAAAAGTTGTAACAATTTTCTCACTTAACAACATAAATTTTGGGTTCAAGTGTAGCCATAAGTTGAGGAGTACCTGTATATTCCCACCATGAATGGATGAATGAATTCTTTATTGGCCAAGTGTGATTGGACACAAGGAATTTGTCTTAGTGCAAATGCTCTCAGTGTACATAAAAAGAAAAGATACATTCGTCAAGAGTCAAGAATCATAAAGGTGCAACACTTAGTGATAGTCATAGGGTACAATAAGCAATCAAATCATACTGGGAAACAGGCAGTATAAATCGTTAGGATACAAGCGACAAGGTTAAAGTCATACAATCACAAATGGGAGGGGATGGGTGATAGGAACGATAAGAAGATTAATAGTAATAGTAATGCATCCTTGCTTTTCACCTATCCAATGTAGAATTCAGGGTTGCATTATGCAGTTTTAAGGCTTTCTTGCAGTTGAACTCTTACAAAACATGTCCTGGCAATGACCTTTTTTTCCTGCCATGCTCTAGTGTTGCTTTCACCTTATGCCCGCCCCAAACCTGGGATAGCCTTAAATTTTCTTCTGCTATTCCAGTGTTACATTTATGTCCCCTCACACTTCCCATTCCAACAGTGCTTAGCCATGTACACAGTCTGAACACTTGATCAGCCATTCATTTAGTGGTGCTGTTAAGCCCCTAGGAGGCAGGATCATTGGCCCATTTTTCTATTGGCTATTTTAGACAGATGTGGACACATCCCTTCTCCTCCTGGGCCCTATTCCACAGGGTCATTCTGGTTTGAACAATAGGGGAGTCCAGATTTTTCAAACCAGTGTCTCCCACTTCATTAACTTAACCCTGAGCCAATCAGCAATGTGAAAGTGTGATTTCACTGAAGGAGGAAGAGAAAGAGGCCTTGTTTGAATTTTTTGAAATTGATTTGAAATGAGTCTAGATAGACTAGCCTTCTGTCACCTAGCCCTCTTTAGATGTTTGCAAGTCCTTAATTACTATGATGATCATTGCAGGCCAATTGATTTGGTAGGTGTACAATTTGGGATATTTCAACAATTTCGGGAATAGATAGGTAACCATCTGACTTATTGAAGACAAACTTGGTATTCCTGATACAGGTGGTCCTCAACTTATGGTCACAATTGAGCCCAAAATTTATGTTGCTAAGTGAAACATTTATTAAGTGAACTTTGCCCCATTTTACGACCTTTCTTGCTACAGTTGTTAAGTGAATCATTGCAGTTATTAAGTTAGTAACACGGTTGTTAAGCGAATCTGGTTTTCCCATTGACTTTGCTTGTCAGAAAGTTGCAAAAGGTGGTGACCCTGCAGCTGTCATAAATATGAACCAATTGCCAAACATTTAAACTTTATCAGGTGACTATGGGGATGCCACAACGATTGTAAGTGTTAAAAACAATTATAAGTCACTTTTAAATGCCGTTGTAAGTTTGAACAGTCACTAAATGAACTGTTGTAAGTTTTGGTCTATCTGTAGTGATAAGACACAAGAAACAAAGGTAACTTGCTTTGGCCATGAGGGAAAAAAAATCAATATCCATATTAAAATAAAAAATAATCTTGATTTTACCATCAAGAAATATATTTCTAAAAGTAGATGACGGGAGCAGGAAGGAAGGTGGCAGTACTGAAGAAATGAAATCTGCCTAGTCAGGATCAGCTGTGCGTGAGACAAAAAAATTAACTGTTGAGGCTGCATCCAAGACTTTTCAGGATTACTGGAAAGAAAAAGCAAACCAACAAGGATTGATCCACAGCCGTCATTTCTTTTTCAATTAAGCTCTTACCTGAATTGTAACATATTTGCTTTCTTATAAAGCCATTTAAGAATCTAAAAAAGGAGGCTATTTTTGACTGGTAACTATAGCCCCAAATATAATTTCTCCATCCCCAACCCCCTTATGCACTGATAGGCTGTTAGAAGACATTCAAGATTTAGCTATAAGAAAGAGCCATGAGTCAGAACAAGTAAATTGCACAACTGTAGGAAGTATTCTAAGCAAAGTAAACCAATTCCAAGAAGTAAACCAATATCTACAACCAGATAAATTTTGCTTAGGAATGATGATGAATTTGGGAGGAGCACAGAAATGGATGTTGAACAAAACTGGCCCCATAGTCGCATTGCTTAAAAATGCCTCCATATGCTTTATTTCTGTCCCCATTTATCATTTCAACTAGCTCAGGAAAGCTGGAAAGATTTCTATTTTCTTAGTGATATATTCGAAGTCCTGTTTGAGAACGAATTGAAATTCAAGAGGAGCATCTCCAGGTTCAGTGGTAACTTAGCAGGGTCAATAGAGCCATAATGAATG
Source organism: Notechis scutatus (assembly GCF_049901735.1). Lineage (NCBI taxonomy): Eukaryota > Metazoa > Chordata > Lepidosauria > Squamata > Elapidae > Notechis > Notechis scutatus. Next base: position 138,343,132 of record NC_142010.1, read on the forward strand.
GAAGGACTGGAAAAGGACTCAAATCTCCATTATCTAGACTCCCCCCCCCCCCAGCTGAAGGGAATTCTCAAGTCAACCCAACTCTTAACAACCCAAACTACCTGCAAGTCAAGATTTTGCTAGTCAAAATATTAGTCAGGGCAAGCCACTAGTACAGCGGTGTCAAACTCAATTTCATTGAAGGCCGCATCAGGGCTGTGGTTGACATTGGGTGGGGGCGTAACTGACTGGGTGGGTGTGGCCAACTGGGTAGGTGTGGCCAGCTTGACACCACTCTCCAAAGTCTTTGCACTGGGTAGACTGGGCCGAAGCCACACTGGCTCGATGTTTCCTCTTCACATTGGATAGACCAGGCTGAAGTGACAAAGGCCAGCCCCGTACATTTTTCAGGACAGCCCCATGGGCTGATTCCAACCACATTGCAGGCCGGATCTGGCCTGCGGGCCTTGTGTTTGACCCCCCTGCACTAGTATATAAATAGAGAGCAAACTCCACTTCCTTCTAGCCAGAGGTGGTGGTATTCAGCAGGTTCTGACCAGTTCTGGAGAATCAGTAGCGGAAATTTTGAGTAGTTCACAGAACTGGCAAATACCACCTTTGACTGGAGATTTTACAGTATCCTTCCCCTGCCATGCCCACTAAGCCACGCCCACAGAACCGGTAGTAAAAAAAAAATGAATCCCACCACTGCTTCTAGCACTGATGATGTTACCTAGTTTAGTAATGAAATGTCTACAAGAAAACAATCAAGCTCAGAGAGCACCAAGGACCCCATAGTTCAGCCCTGAACTACAAACATTCTCTTCTATTTATACTAGTCACCCTATTGCAGGAATTCTCAGGGGTACATTTTAATTTAAAAAAAAAAATACTAATGAAAAAGATCTGTAAAAACATGGTCATAAATTAAAACAAGATGTTATATTAAACCAAGGAAATATAGCTCTCAGACCTCTGTATTACTTTTCGGACTTTTGACCACCTCAATATTGTTTTTGCAACTTCTAGATAATCTTAAATTTTTCAAACAGCTCAGAAAAGAATCTCACTTACTACGCGCTTCCTTTCATTTGTCAGCTATTAACAAGGGTTGCAATGCACACGTCCATTTTTCTGGGTTAAAATTCTTACACTGAAACCCTGAGTCTACTCATATTCTGCATCAACCCTTTCTGGAAAATAACAGATTGTGCCTTAAAAAAATTTTTTTTGAGACAAACCATGTAACAACACAATGCTTTTGAGAATGGACAGAAAAGTCCCATAGAGACTATCCTATTATATATGGTGCCCACATAAGGTGACAATGGAGGGGGGTGATCAGCTTAAACATCATGCTGGAAAGGTATTTCCAGAGAAGTAATACTTGGGAAGGGAAGGGTTAACCTTATTTCATTTATTGCTTTTTAAAAAATCTTAAATTGGACTGACAAAGTTACCCATGATGAACGTCCATGGCTGAAGGTGAACTTAAACCAAGGCCTCCCCAGAACTGATCTAGCATTTTAACCACTACCACCCTGCCCTTATGCCATGTGCTATAATGTTCCTTTCTCTCCAGTGGAAGTTTTGTTTTTTTCCTTTCCTAAATGAGAGAGAGAGAGAGAGAGAGAGAGAGATCACAAAGAACAGCAAGCAGTCGGCTTTCCCCTCCACGTGTATGAAAATCCCCTACACACACAAACAATTAAGCTTAGAAAAACTGCTTCTTTTAATTGCAAGGGAAATTTTTTTCCTCATACAGTAAATGTAGCAGTGCAGAGGGGAGGTGGGGGGATTTTGGAAATCTTAGATACCCGATGAATAGTATTCCTTTTCCTTCTGATGTATTCTCCCCCCACCCACCCATCATCCTCTACAAGGCAAGCAAGCCTGAAAATAAATGGAGGGTGAAGCTGGCCACGCTGTCTACAGATTGCTTGCTGGATTCAAGGTCCTGGTGATAGAAATGGCCATGACTTCTAGAATCCAGTGGGCTCTTAATCCTCCGCGGAAACTTGCAGGTACAGGCCAACCTCACTCACCACCCACAAACATTTCCATCAACAGAAAGAACAGCAGATTTCCAGCAGAGGGTTATCACTCTGGTTTAAGCGGAGGTGGGGGAGAACAGAAACACCTGGAACTTATTTTTATCGTGTTTGGTCAAACACTGGGTAGGAGAAAGTAATCCCTCCAGGTGGGCAGTTCTGTAAAGTTTTTTTAAACAGCAATACAGAATCTTTACCATGGCCTTCCTCCAGGATTTTGCCCCCCCCACAACTTTCTAGTCCAACCATGAGCCCTGGATTTTAGTCCTGGTGATCTCCCATCCAAGTACAGGTAGTCCCTCAACTTTTAATAGTTCATTTAGTGACTGTTCAAAGTTATAACAGCATTGAAAAAAAAGTTACCTATGTCCATTTTTCACACCACTGTTGCAGTGGTCCCCCATGGTCACGTGATCAAAATTCAGATGCTTGGCTTACTGGTTCATATTTATGATGGGTCGCAGTGCCCTGGGGTCATGTGATCGTCTTTTGCAACCTTCTGACAAGCAAAGTTAATGGGTAAACCAGACTCACTTAACAATTGCAATGATTCACTTAACAACAATGGCAAGAAAGATGGTCAAATGGGGCAAATGTTCACTTAACAAACGTCTCATTTAGCAACATAAATTTTGGTCTCAATTGTGGTCGTAAATTGAGGACTAACTGTACTAAGAAGTTCTGATCCTATAGTGTGGATCCTTTTCAGGATCAACTAAAGCCAGCCAGAAGCTGCCATTTGCCATAATGTAAATATTAAAATGACAACATGACAATGAAGGTGATGCTGATGCTGAATCCAGTAAGAAAAATACTTAATGAAATAAGGCAAGTGAAAAAAATACATCTCATAAGGAACACCAGTCTTCTTCTGTTCTGTAGCTGTGTTGGTCTCCAACTCCCAACTCCTCAGGGCGTGTGTGTGTGTGTGTGTGTGTGTGTGTAGGCTGGGAATTCTGGGAGTTCTGGTCCAACGCATTTGCAAGGCACCATCTTGGAATAAGATGTTCTGCAATGGGAAATGCATTTTGATCATGGAAGAAAGGAACAAATCAAATTTGTACTGAGCTAGAAGCAACATATGTGAAAAAAAAGAGGGATGGTTGATTGTGAGATCGCAGCTGCTGTCTTGACCTTTTTAATCACTTTATCCAGAACAATACAACTGAGCACAGACTACGCAGGGGTGGGATTCTACTGGTTCAGGCCGGTTTGGGCAAACCCCTTGCTCCAAAGATCAGCTGGCAGTGAACCGGTTCTCTGCTACGAGCATGTGGGTCCGCCCACCCACTCCTGCTCTTTCCTGTGCTTTATTTCCATTTTTTAGAGTACAGCTGATTCGCGGTTTGCTGCGCCTCAGCTGTTTTATTCACAGTGATTGCTGTAGAAGGTAAGTATTAGAGCTTTTCTAAACGCGGAGTGCCCGATCACCGAACTGATTGTTATACCAGCGGAATCCCACCCCTGAGACTACCTCAACGGAAGCCTAAACATGTCCAAAAAGCTAATGTAGTTTGTTTTGGTCTGCCTGTCATTCCAACAATGCCACTTGGCTTTTATTAAAGGAGCTGCGTAACTTATTAACTATTAGTAAAGTCAGAGCTTAAGGCCGATCGGAAAGTGATGAAAGGTTTTTTTTTTCACTGCCATCTAGAGTGTTCCTGTGTCCTGAGGCTCTTCCTTACAGCTATCCTATCTCTGTTCCTCCTATCTTACAGTCAGCAGGAAAGTTGGCTGGCGGAATTTGAATGAGCTTTACAGTGTAGAAACTAGACTGGGGAGCAGTGCTGTCTTTGCAGATTTACTGTAGAAGAATTTTAGGCAATGATTGACAGATATCCTGACTGCTTTCTCCCTCTCATTCAGAATCTTCTGCTGGCATGGAAAAACAGCTATTAGTTACTGTCTGTAATGTGTGACAGGATGGGGTTAGGTTAGGGGAGGTGTTCTTTATTCAGTGCTTTTCCTATTCAGAATGCTTCTGTATGTTTTGTCACAAAGATATTGGTCTCCTGGGTGATTGATAGTGTGCCAAAAATAAACAACATCTACTCTATACGAGGCAGATATCTGGTCTGTCTTGTAGCCCATTTTAAAATGGATGCAGAGGGCAGTTTCCATCAGGAAATCCAAAGAGCTTTCTTTCTTTTTTCTTCCTTCTTTCCTCCTTTCCCCCTTCCTTTTCTTGAGACTGATAAAAACACGACAACAAACAGCAACAGAAAAACCCTGCCCTGTCAATCAGGCTGCAGCTTGCAGTCAGATCAACTGATTTCCTTCTCAGCATACCAAGTCCATCTCAAAGGCCACCAACTTGTCAGCTAATATTTGTTTGCTAGTTTTTAACACGTGATTCAATCTTCTGGAAGACACACATTTATTTGGAAAATAGAACCAGTTTTTCAGACAATCAATACTCCCTTGTCAAAAACTACAGCAACAAGTTGTATGTCTCTCCCAAGCCAAATGGCACATAAGGCAATGCCAATTAATTGGATTGGAAGGGGAACTGCAGCAGACTTAAATGCCAGGTCGTATCACTGCTGGACTGTGTCATCACTAGGTTTTTCACAGAGCCTTCAGAGTTTGTATGGCAAGATTAGAAGAAGAAAAGGGAATACCACTTTAATATCAACAGCTGATCGTCGGAGCGAATGTTTCACTCACAGATGATCCTCGGAGCTACCAATTTGCCCGAACCATCCATGCTTTAATAGCGATACATTTAAAGAGGACTTTGAGTTGCTTCTACAATGAACAGTGGAAGAGACAGTAACAGTCTCATTAGGATGTTCCTTAAAAACATGAGCAAGGTATCTGCATACCACAATAAGCAAGATGATATATGAACTTGACTCCTCAACCTGTCATACTGCATTCGATCTGCCAGTGGGGTAGGTACAAAGGGCTCTCCCATATTTCTTGGGGATAGGAACACTGCTGCAAAAGAAGAGAGTCCCCAAGAATCCTGGTTTCTCTTTGCAGTTTAAAAAGCAATTGCCAGTTTATACCATAATCAGTGATGCTGTTAAAACCGTTATTGCAAAACATGCATTATATGAGTTCTTTTAAAGAAACACTCACTGACCTGGTTGAAATTAAGCCATGTTTATTATTATCCATTATTGTTAAATTGCATTAGTTCTATGATCATTTATATCTGTTTATCACTTAAAGTCCACTCCAAGTAGAGGAATAGCAGAGAGAGAGAAAGAAAGAGAAGAGGAGGGGGGGTTTATAATGGGCAAAATTGATCTTCTCTGGATTGGTTACAATTGAAGAATGGGTTTTAACAAGGGATAGATATTATTAGCCATAACTACTATCTGCCCATCCAGATACAAAGTTAGATTCAGAACATCTTTGAATGTTAACCCATGCAGAATACTCTGAATCCTTTATTTCAGAGTTAATTTTTGTCCTTGTTTTTTCCTTTCCAGACAGTTTAGGAGTTCTCATCCATGGTCTGCAGATTTCAGCTCAGGGTACTGAATAATGGAAAGTTGCATGTCATGTTCATATAGAAAAAAAAATGCATTTCCAAATCTCTAGGCAATCCTTCCGACATCCCCCCTTTTAGCTAGTAAAGAGCATAAATTAGAATATTTATCCTGAAAGTTTATAAATATCAATGACATCCATGTAAAATAGAATAGTATCCCAATGACCACCAAGGAAGGGATGGAATCAACCAAGATGGATACTTCCACTAATAATTCAAATCAAAATGGGAAGACCAAAAAAGTTGGCAGATTCAGGGTAACTAAAGAGGCCAAGATGGGTTGTTTTTTTGGCTATTTCTGCAGAAATAAAACTAAACAACATTAACATGAAATCCAGTGTTTTTACAATGGCAAATTGAAAATATATCCTTTGTCAATTAAAAAGAAATATCAATGAAATCAAGATACTATTTCATGTCTGAGTGCTTTGCAATGAAATGGAAAATTTGAGACTGGCAATCATCCAGTTTGGGATTTTTCAAAAGAGATTTCACAATAGGCAGTACACAACTAAATGGAATGATACCATCTTATTTACTGATTAATGAATAAAGAATGAATTAATTGATCAACTACTTCAATCAAAGCTACCTATAAGCAGTGTAGAAAAGCAACAACCACAGTAATAAAATGCTGTGGAATGTTTTGTTCAGAAATTATAATTAACCTAATATTCCTGGGAGATATACAGTACATATTCAAATCCCAAAGGTCAACAATACAATAGCTTAGGTTCAAGCATGCAAATGGTTTATATAAGGCTATCATGAATCATATTTATATGTGTTGTGTCCGTCGAGAAAGGAAGCTCGGAGTCAGTGACTTGGTTTCAGCTCTTTATTGGCTCCTGAAACAGCTTAAGCTTGAAGGGGAAAACCGCGGCTTTTATTTCCGAGCCGCGGCGTCGCCAATGACACCGCTTGAATCTCCCGCGATTAGTTTCCACCAATCGCGGGGGATTCGCAACGGCCAATCAGTGCGGCTCGCTCGACCAATCCGGTCGCCCGCGCTTTAACCAATCGCGACGAGGCTACGAGTATGTAAATTGACTTGCACAGAACACCCCTCCCCTCTTGGTTCGGTCCTACGTAACATAGTCCCGTAGGTAGGCGGGGCTTCGACTTGTCTACTTGACTTGCGCAGCTTAGTTGTTGTTTGGTTCCCGGCCGGTTCGGTCGGGACTTCTGTTTCTCTTGGCCCTGTCGATGGAACCCCTGGAAGGTGTCGCTGGGCCTCTTGTTGCAGCTCCCTCCCGGTCTACCCGGGTTGGTCGAGCTGCGACTTTCGCCGCTCCTGCCTGGTCTTTCCGGGCTGGTTGAGCTGGCCTGGCTGTTCCTTCCTGGTGAGACTTCGGGCTGGCTGTTGGCTGGTGAGTATTGCTGGTTATTTCCTATTTGATCCCCTGTATCTTCCCTCCCCTCTTGGTTTGTGTTATCGGGTCGTCTGTGTTTGGTTGCGTGTCGGTTGTGTTTTTGTTCTTGATCTTATTTGATCGATGTGGCGTTTCCATGTTTGTCCGTCGGTTGTCTGTAACCGGTAGGAGTGGGGTCCTGTCAGTTGGGTTATAGTTGCCGGTACCCATAGTGGGTCTCGGTAAGGTTTCTTGCATAGACTGCGTCGCCTGGTGCAAAAACCCGGTGCTTGCTAGATGAGTCCGGGGTTTTTCCGGGTTGTATGTGGGGTGTAGTCTGTCGAGTGGTGACCTTAGTTTTCTCCCCATTAGTAATTCTGCCGGGCTTTTGTTAGTCGTTGTGTTTGGGGTGATATGTTGTATTAGGAGCATTTTATTTATTTTTTCTTGTATGTCCCGTGTTCGATCTTTTGGAGGGTTCTTTTTGTAAATTGAACCATCCGTTCTGCCCTACCATTGGCCGCCGGATGCGCCGGCCGCTGTCAGTGCGTGTCGTATGCCTCGTTCCGCTAGGAATCTTTCGAATTCAGCGAGGTGAACTGGGGTCCGTTGTCTGACACGATGACATCCGGGAGACCGTGGGTTGCGAAGAGTTTGTTTAAGACCTTGGTTACCGCATCTGTTGTGGTGGTCTTCATGTTGCTTACCTCCAGCCAGTTGGAGTAAGCATCCACCGTGATGAGGAATGTGTTCCCTTTTGTGGGCCCGGCAAAATCTATATGGAGTCTCGACCATGGTCCCCTGGGCGTTTCCCATTCTAATATTGGTGCTGCGGGGGATTTGGTCTGGTTTCTTGGCAGCGCGAGCACTTGGCTACCCAGGCCTCGATCTCCTTGTCCATACCTGGCCACCAAGCATAGCTTCTGGCCAAAGCTTTAGTCCTCACAATCCCGGGTGCCCTTCGTGTAATAATTTTAATACCTTCCCTTGCAGTTTTTCTGGTATGACCACCCTGTCCCCCATAGCAAACAACCTTTCTGTAGTGACAGTTCTGTTTGCCGGTTTCGGAATGTCCTGAATGCTTCATCGTTGTCTTTCTCTGGCCATCCCTTTTCTACCCAATGTAATACCCGCGCCAGAGCGCTTGTCTTTATTAGTCTCTCGGGCAATGTCTGACGCGGTTATGGGTAGGTCCGGCAATGTCTCTATGCTGAGGTGGCCGTCGTGGGAGCTGGATCGTCGTCTAGGTCGGGAAGCGGCGAGCGGCTCAACGCGTCTGCATGGGAGATCGTCTTACCGGGTCTGTGTGTGAGCCGGTAGTGTGGCGGCGAGGAACTCAGACCACCTTGTCATCCTGGGGATAGGATGTTTGGGGTGGCCTTGTTCCCTGCCAGGATGCCCAGTAGCGGCTTGTGGTCCGTGATGAGGGTGAATCGGCGGCCGTAGAGGTACTCGTGGAACTTCTTTACTGCTGCGACGATGGCCAGTGCCTCCTTATCACTGAGTGTTCTTGAAAAGAAAGCGATGGGTGCTTCTTTTCCGTCTGGGAGTGTATGGCTGAGGGACGGCGCGACGCCAAATGGTGAGGCGTCGCATGTGACGGCGATGGGTAGGGTCTCATTATACTGAATGAGAACGGCATCCGAGGTGAGCAGGTCTTTGGTATTCTTGAATGCGGTGTCCTCCCGTTTCCCCCAGGTCCATTTGGCCGTCCTGTCCAGGAGCCTATGCAAGGGCTCCGCCGTGATCACGCCTTTTTGGGCAAGAACACATTGTAAAAATTTAGCAGTCCCAGAAATGCCTGCAGCTCTGTTTTGTTCTTGGGTGTGGGGGCTTCCTTTATGGCTTTGACCTTGCGGTTGGTGGATGCCATGTCGGGTCTCTCTGACCTCTAGTTCCTTCTGCATTGGCTCTTCAAAATCTTGATTCCTTTAGCAGTCTCTCCATTTGAATTTTTCTGAGTTACTTCTCGACTTAGCTTGCGCCAGGTCCTCTAGTTCCTTCTGGTTGGCTGACATTGTTTGACTGGCGCGATGTACCATGAATGTACCCCTTGGATAGGCGGCTGACCCCCATTTTGAATATCTGGAAAAATGTGAGGGCTGCTTAATTGCAAATGGGTTTTAGGTTATTTTGGATTTAATTTATGTTGCCATCGTCTTGGTCTGGGTGACTCAAGGTGGCACACAGTGTTATCTGTGAGCATATCCCAGGAAATACGGGTAGTTTCCTTGGAAAAGTAGGCCTTAGTTCGGGGGGGCCCAGGCATGGCACGAAGCCATCTACAGATAATCCAAATCGATTTTTTGGGGGTGTTTTCTCGACTAAAATCTGAGTGCTTATCTGTAGTCAGATTGAGTATAAAACTAGACATGTGGCGCTTCAGTATTTGGGAGTTTCCCTCCTGCGGCCCCGATGCTATAGGGAGGGGTTTTATCTTCCCAGTCAGTGTGGGTGGCCTTGCATGAGGGGTGGCGAGCAGCTGGACGAGTGCCTGAGGGTACAGCAGATCTGGGATTACAGCTGACTGGACGCAATGGAAGAAAGTCAGCGGGTTGAAGAGAGAAATGTGGGAAGGAGGCGGGCAGGGGGGAAGGAGGAAGGTATTCTGGGTTAAGGAGGCGAGATAAGAGTTCTGAAAAGAACAGGGAAGCTGAGGAACCAATCCAGGGAGCAGGGAGAATAATAGTGAAAGAAATGCTACTGTCAAGGTGTACAACAGTTCATGAACTGGAATAGACATAGCAACAGTTCAGTCAATGGGACTGTTCAATAGGTCAGCCAATGGGGGCTGCTTGGAAACTGAAATATACCATTTGTTTTGTATGGGGCCATAAGAGACAGTTTGGAGTCTGGGTGTGGCTTTGACTTGCTGAACTATATATAAGAGTTGGTTTGTCCTCTGTAACCTAGGCCTCTGTAAATCTGGGCTCTCTATGTCTCTCTATTCTGTAACGACTTGCTTCTGTGACTATTGCTTCTGCGTCCTGATTTTTGTATGCTGACTTCTTCTGTATGGTATCATATATAAAGAAGTTTCTTATGTAGATGAATCCTGTTACGTTTTGCACCATTTTGTAGCCTTCTATGTTTTTTCTACCTAAAATCTTTTATTTCCCTCTAGAGCTTAGTTTTTAAAATAATGCAATTACTTATATTTGTTATAGCTTGCAAAACCCTAAACAGGATCTACTTCCACGAGATTTTGTTTGTTCTTTATAATTAAAAAAATCCTATTGTAAAATTTCAGTACTCCAAATTTATCTAATTTACCTTAGTCTTTTTATAACTTTCTAGGATCAAAATCTGATTTAGCTTTTTGCTAAATTCTTAAATTCTTAAGTTTATGATTGACATTTACCTTTGTTCAGGATGCTGGCTATTGTTTCTTTTATTTTTATTTTAATTTCTTAAATGTGACGCATTTCAATGTATTTATAACTATGTATACCATATACTTATTATGTTGAATCAAGTGACAAGTTTATCTGTGAGTATATCAGGAAATGCAGGTATTTTTTAAAAAGTATACTTTCAATAAGACCCATCTATCTAAATCTGATGGGAGAATCTTGCATTAAAATTTGGCCATCTGATTTGGGTTATTGAAGGTGTACTTGCCTGAGTGGCTACAGCAGATCTGGGATTACAGCTGGTTACCTAGGCAATGGAAGAAAAAGTCAACTGGGTTGAAGAGAGAAGAGTGGGAAGGAGGCAGGCAGGGAGGGAAGGAGGAAGGTATTCTGGATTAAAGAGAGATAATAAATTCTGAAAAAGAACAGAGGAAGCTGAGGGACCAATCCAGAGTAACAGGGAGAAATAATAGTGAAAAAGAAAATGCCACTGTCAATGAAGTAAGGAAATACGACTTCAGCAACAGAGTGATCAATGTCTGGAATACTCTACCCGACTCTGTAGTTTCTTCCCCAAACCCCCAAAACTTTAACCTTAGACTCTCTACTATTGACCTCACCCCTTTCCTAAGAGGTCTCTAGGGGGCGTGCATAAGCGCACCAACGTGCCTACCGTCCCTGTCCTATTGTTTCTTTTATTTTTATTTTATTTTTCTTATATGTACCCATTTCATGTATTCATAACTATGTATACACATATACTTATTATCTTGTAAACAATTGACAAATCAAATAAATAAATAAATAAATAAGTGATTTTTAAAAGGGACTTTCATTCAGAACACACCCAGATCTGCTGAGAGAATCAGGCCTTATCAAAATGGTCATACTGATTTGGGTTATTTGAAGGAGTACTTTGTGGAATTATTTTTAAATATATTAATTTAATTGGTTAAATTTATTATATTGTTCATATTGCTAAAGCCCACTGATGGCTTACAGGAAACAGGAGATGATGTCTTTATTATTATTGTTTGGTTAAATCTATGTTCATCTTTTCTTTATGAATGTTATTAATCTTAGTTTGCTGTTAGTTTGTAGAAAATTAGCACCCACCCCAGTGGTGGGATTCAAATTTTTTTATCTACCGGTTCTGTGGGCGTGGCCTGGTGGGCGTGGCAGGGGAAGGAGACTGTAAAATCTCCAGTCAGAGGTGGTATTTGCTGGTTTTCCGAACTACTCAAAATTTCCCCTACTGGTTCTCCAGAACTGGTCAGAACCTGCTGAATACCACCTCTGACCCACCCCTCTCCTAGAAGAATGAAATATTCTAGGAAATATTTAAAAGGCAGAATATTATACCTTCCTGGATAAGGAGAGGAGAAACCTGCTCTTGGAAAGTGCCTCCCCCACCCTTTGTTAATAGCTCCAGAAATACAAAAGACACCTTATCTACAACACATAAGATCTTCAGCTCCAGGGTGATGGGATTAAGACATGGCCATCAGGACATGATAGGATTAGCCCTCTACCCATCTCACCACATGGCACCTGGGAAGATTACATCACCCAGCAAGATTCAACCAAGCTTGGGACCAGTGATGGGATTCACATTTTTTTACTACCAGTTCTGTGGGTGTGGCTTGGTGGGCGTGGCAGGGGAAGGATACTGTAAAATCTCCAGTTACAGGTGGTATTTGCCGGTTCTCCGAACTACTCAAAATTTCTGGTTCTCCAGAACTGGTCAGAACCTGCTGAATACTACTTCTGCTTGGGACTCAAGAAGACTACCTACAAAGTTACCCCTCAATGGCCTCATGGGAATCTGACAACCAATCAGGAACAGGAAGCAAGTTCACAGGAACAGGAAGCAAGTTCAAAGCCCAACAGAGGTTATGAATCGCTCTCCCTCTCTCACCCATGTGCTCTTTTTTGCCCAGGACCTCAAATCATGTAGTCCTACTGCCATTAAATCATCTTTCCAAATAGCCTCCATGTTTCCAGTATCTTTCTCTCCACTTGGAACTGAACCCAGATGGACATTTCTCCCAACAAGTTCTCATGACATTTCTAAAGAACTGACTCCACTACATGTTTGGCTTGCTAAGATCATTAAAACAAAACTTGAAAGCAACTTGCGCTTGGATTGAAATAAGAAAGGATGGCCATTAAATCAACAACTTTCTGTATAAATATTTATATTAGCAGCAATTTGCTGTTGAGAGGAAAGGAAATAATTCCTTCATGGTTTGAAATGAATGGGGCCAATCTCCCCTCTGATGCATTAGATGTTTTCATTCTGTAAGGACAGCAAGAGAAACACAATAACACAATAACTGAATTCAAGCATCAAAAAACAGACTTGCAGAAATATAGGAATAGTAATGGAGATGGAGTTGTCATTTATTTGAGCTGGTTCATATTTTGATGAATGGATTGACACAAACTACAGTAGGTTACATTTTGAAGAAATAGTGGAAGACGTATAGGTTTCTGATAAGATTCTTTAAGCCTGGTAACCGCACAAACAGAACCCAGTGAGGATCAAGGAACTTTCAACCTTGTAATAGTAATGGAACGGAACTTTATCTATTGGAAGTGTTGCTGATCAAGAATTTGGGAAGTTTGCATCTAGAAATCCATTCAGTATCAGTTCTAGATGTATATCACATACATTATTATTAGGAATTAAATTTTTAAAGAAATAGGAATCATTGCCTCTATTACTTAAATTAGGATGGAAGTTTCTTTGGAAAAGGATCCAACTAAGTAGTCAAGTGCTGGAATTAATAATCTCACCAAAAAAATGGTTCTTTTCCCAAAAATATGAGTGTCGTTGGACGGAAACCACAAAGCAAAATTCCAAACTGAAATAAAGGGTTCTTGGAGGATTAACCAATGTAAGCAAAAATGTTTACTGAGAAATAATTAGAATAGTAGGATGATGACATCAGAGACACGTTGTTAGAGCACTATGACTGAAACACTGTAAGCTTGTTGGAAAGTAGAAAAATAACTTGTATATTTCATAATGTCACATCGATGTTGCAAAAAGCGCTGATCAAATCCAGAAGAAATTAAATTAATAACTCAGATTTGAATAACGTGAGGAACTCCCATTAACCTTTGGTAAAGTGTCATGACAAATTCAGTTAGTTGGATGATGATAAAACTTGAGTCATATAAGTTGAATCATTTAAATATTCAAAGTCATCAATGTATGCGAAGAGCTCCTATTCATTTACAACAGAAATATAATTAGGAGATGCAACTCTCAACCTTCCGAGTGGAAGCAAGTGTCTTCACCATTTGGCCATCATGCATCTAAATAATTTGCATCTAAACCTGAATACTAAAACTAGGAGATATATAATTTAATCATAGCTAAGTGGTTTTCCATACTGGAGACAGAGCATGTAGTTATTGCTGGGTAGAAATGCAAATAAAATATATAAAGACAACAGTTTTCTTCAAATAGCAAGATATTTTATCCCATACATTTTGCCATAGTAGTTGCTCTTACTACTTAATTACTCTGAGCTCTCTGGAAGCACTGAACCCCATGTAGCTCCATCAGTACATGCAGGATATTTAGGAAGAGTAATATAAAGTATCTATATTATGTCCTTATTTTGGCAAATCAACTAGGGCTTTGACAGATTCACCAATCTGTACTAATTAGGGTTTTGAGTACCCTTGGAATTCTTTTTGAATGTAGTTTTTATATAGGTTTTTCTTTATTCTCATCCTGCCCACCTGAAAATATTTGCAGGCTAGTTTGGGCCATGGAACAATCCTTACATCTATATTAAGGAATAAAATGTTTAATAATGTGGCAAATTCTTCAACTGGAAACAGCTGACATTCAGGGAGTGAGTGCGTGATTCATTCTATCAGTTTCATATTTTTTTTAAAAAAAGATCCCTGTGGAGCCATTCTTCCAGTAAAAAAGAGCCCCAGCAATCCCACATAAAAAAGAATGAAGAAACAGCTGATTTGGAAAAGGGCCATTTGGATTTGTGTCTGTTCATTTGTTCCAACAGATTTTTTTTTCATACCATGTTTCCTCTTGTCCTGTCTGCAGTACTGAGGCTGTCATTCAAATAGCATTCTTTTCTTCATTTACTACAGTTCCTTTTGGTTTTTTCTCATAATTGTTGCAATCCATTTCATTACCTATAGAACCACAGAGTTGGAAGGGACCTTGGAGGTCTTCTAGTCCAGGGGTCACCAACTGGTGGTCTGTGAGAAGATTTTGGTGGTCCACAGAAAAATTATTTGCATGTTTTATATTGCACTAAATCAGGGGTCCTCACACTACAGCCCCTGGGCCAAATACGTGCAATGAATGTTTGTATTGCTGCAGAGAGTTTCCCCCTTTGGGGTCTTTTTGTGCGGGTCAGAGAGGGTAGAAATTCTGACTTGGGGTCTGCTTCAGCCTCCTGGTGCAGGGTTTTGGGTGAAGGCTGGAGGGAAGTTCTGCTGGTGGCAAAGAGCCAGAGGGCCTTATTCCAGTGGGACTGCTTCATGGCCTGGAACTGGCTGACCATCTCAGTCCGCTGAGCCTCCAGGTGCTGGTACCTGGCCTTGCACTCCCACAGGTCTTCTCTCTGCTTGGAAAGCCTATGCTCATGGTCCTCAGTGAGGTGCTTCTGCTGAGCCTCCTTCTCGGTCAGATCCAATTTGAACTGAGCCAGCTCTTTTGCCAACTCTCTCGTGGTGTCTGCTTAGCTCCAACAACTGCTTCCTATTGGTGCCTCAAGGAGTCCATGCGGGCAGGCGAGGAGTGGCTGTGAGGGGAGAGGCGAGTAGAGGCCGGCAAGGAGCCCCTCAATGTGAGTGACATCAAGATGGCCACGCCCCCACACAATCACATGACCACCCAGCCACGCCCATCCAGCCGGTCATTAGTGGTCCGCAGGATTTAAATTTATGAATTTAGTGGTCCCTGAGGTCCGAAAGGTTGGTGACCTGTTCTAGTCCAACCCCCTGTCCAAGGCAGGAGTCCTTATTCCATCCTGGACAAATGATTGTTCAATCTTTTCTTGAACACCTCTAGTGATGCAAGCACCCACAACCAGTGGTGGGATTCATTTTTTTTACTACCAGTTCTGTGGGTGTGGTTTGGTGGTGTGGCAGGGGAAGGATACTGTAAAATCTCCAGTCAGAGCTGGTATTTGCCGGTTCTCCAAACTACTCAAAATTTCCACTACTGGTTCTCCAGAACTGGTCAGAACCTGCTGAATACCACCTCTGCCCACAACTCTGGGAGAGAAACTGTTCCACTGACTGATTGTTCTCACTTTCAGCAAACTTCTCCTTAGTTCCAGGTTGGATTTTCCTCTGACAAGCTTACATCCATTGCTTCTTGTCCTACCTTCAGGTGGTTTGGAGAGTAAATCAACCCCCTCTTCCCTGGGACAGCCTTTCAAGAATTGGAAGTGGGCCACGTCACCTCTAAGCCTTCTCTTTGTTCAGTTAAACATACCTAATTTTCTCAAAGGTGTTTTTTTCTCTCAAAAGGCTGGATTATGTTTTTTCCTTTGAGGAAGAAGATGTTTTGCTTTTCATCCAAGAAGCTTCATCAGTTCTGGCTTGATGGTGGTGTTGATGGAGGAATGGAAGGGTTAGGTCCTGACAAGATGAGTGAGGGGGTGTTGGAAGAAATATCCTTCTGGGTTCAGTTCCAAGTGGGGAAAAAGACATTGGAAACATGGAGGCTGTTTGGAAGGTTTAATAGTGGACAGGACCACATGGCTTGAAGCTCCAAAGTGAAAAGGATGATCACATGCTTCAAGGTGAAGGAAAAGATCAAGAAAGAGGCTGAGGTGCTGAGAGTGCCTGGGTTTTATAACCTTTGTTGGGATTTGAATTGAAGCTTGTATTCTGATTGGTTGTCAGACTCCCATGGGGTCATGCAGGGGCAACTCTGCAGGCTGTCCTGAGTTCCAGGCTTGGTTGAGCCTTTCTGGATGATGATGCACTGAAAAGTCTTTTGAGCAATTGCTATAGTTTTATTTAAAGATCTTTGTTATGTAAAGTATTCTGGCCCAGGCCTTAATGGCCCACCCATTAACAAAGGTGGGGGTGAGTTCAGGGGTGGGATTCAAATTTTTAACAACCGGTTCTGTGGGCGTGGCTTAGGTAGTGGGCATGGTTTGGTGGTCATGTGACTGGGTGGACATGGCTTGGTGGTCATGTTATTGGCTGGGTGTGGCCAACTCAATATCACTCACATCGAGGCACGCATCTCCTCGCCTGGCCTCTCATGACTGTGGGGATGCTGCAACAGTAAGTGTGAAAATGGTCATAAGGCACTTTTTCAGTGCTGTTGTAATTTTGAATAGTCACTCCACACAAGCAAAGTACCAGTAAAGGAGGAAAAAAACTCCAGAGAAGTTCCTGAGAATAGGAAGTCCAGTCCTGTCAAGAATGTAATAAGAGTTAATGGAGAGGCAGTTTCTGTAAGCAACACCAGAATGTTTCCTTCCTGCCTTCCTGACAGGATTAGGCTACTAATTTCTTCTAATAACCAGTTCTCCGAACTACTTAGAATGTTAACAACCAATTCTAGCGAATAGGTGCGAACTGGTAGAATGCCACCCCTAGGTGAGTTTCTACTTCTGAGATGAGTTTCTGCTTCTGAGTTTCTACTCTTTTAGAGGCAATATTCTGCCTTTTAATATTTCAGAGGATATTTCATTTTTCTAGGAGAGGGGTGGGTGCTAACTTCCTACAGGGGAGGGAGGGAGGAAAAGAGATTGGTTATAAAGATGCAAGCTACATGTGAGACATATTATTTGTACTTTATCTGGTACTTTAACTTTGTGCTAAAAAAATTAATGGACACCAGTTTAACAGACTGAATCGTAATATCAAAGAATTTCAACTTCTCAGGATCCTGACTAACAGATTGCAAAGGCACCATTTTGGTAGAAAGTGACTAATTGTACACTTGACTAAGAAGTCATATATTGAAATTACACATATCAAAAGTCTACTTCAAAAGATTCCAACGAACAGAAATGCATTTTTAGCAGATTAGTATTGTTCAATGGTAAGATTGGGAACCACTTCCTGAGAAGCTTCTTGCGCACATGGTTAGCATTCCTATTGATGCTCTGGTTGATTTATGGATTAATTTTATAATCTGCCTACTCCTAAAATCATACTAAATGCTCCCAAGGGAAATGAGTGGTGAAGGAAATAGAACATATAAGATTCAGGCTATTCAGATAAAAGAATAATCGTCCTTTGTGTTTTTAATCTTTGATTTCAGAAGGTCGTGTGGTTTCTGGAATGTGAGATAACCGTCAGAAGGAGCTGCATCTCTTCCAAAATAAAATAGTTTTGCCAAAGATGTCTATGCCTTGATAACAGCTTACTTGGATAAGTTAATGCAGCATTCATATGGCTGCATTCAAAGACTATCCAGAAACTATCCATACTATCCAGTCAGATCTAGCAGATGTTTGTCTGCCTCTGATTTAATGAATACAACTTGCCACAGCTGTTTTGAATCAGCTGCCCTAAATCCCAATGACTTCCACACACTTTTCAATTATCTTTACACCAAGTATGATAGTTTGAATAAACTACACTTGCCTGAATTCACATTACACACAAAGCCAAAGCCAAACAAATCACATGATGATATAGTATGATGCTCAAGTGTTGGTTTTGAGTCTTTTGCTACTCAGAGCTAGGGTGGCATAGTGATTAGTATTGCCGGCTAACTCTTCCCGCTGCCAGGAGTTCAATCCTGACCAGCTCAGGGTTGATTCAGCCTTCCATCCTTTTGAGGTTGGTAAAATGGGGACCCAGATTGTTGGGGGCAATATGCTGGTTCTGTAACCCACTTAGAGAGGGCCATAAAGCACTGTAAAGCAATATATAAATTAGTCTAAGTGCCATTGCTAAGTACTATTTGATCTTTAAACTCCTAAATAGCAGTACCAGGTAGAGACTGCCTTCTTTTACATGAGCCTACCCAAGATAGGAGATCCGCTTCAGAGACCACCCCAAATAATCGAGCAACATAGGAGACAATAAATCATAATCTGCCTCTAGAGCAAGCTTGACATCTCATGGCCAAGATGCTTGACTTTAGTGCCCATAAAATGTAGCTAACATAACCAGTGGTAATTCTACCAACTGTAATTCAGTAAAATTTGAAATAACATCATTTTGTTGGTTGAATTGCTGGTACACTGCTCATGTCTACCAGCAATTACCTAAACAAGCACATGAGGAAAATAGCAATAGCATTTATAGCACTTCACAGTGCTTTATAGTTTATAGCCCTCTCTAAGCGGTTTACAGAGCAGAGGTGGTATTCAGCAGGTTCTGATCAGTTCTGGAGAACGGTAGTAGAGAAATTTTGAGTAGCTTGGAGAACCGGCAAATACCCGCTCTGACTGGATATTTTATAGTATCCTTCCCCTGTCATGCCCACCAAGCCACACCCACAGAACCGGTAGTAAAAAAATTGGAATCCCACCACTGTTACAGAGTCAGCATGTTGCCCCAACAATCTGGGTCCTCATTTTACCAACCTCAAAGGATGGAAGGCTAAGTCAACCTTAGCCAGTGAGACTCAAATTGCCGAACTAATGGCAACCAGCAGTCAGCAGAATTAGCCTGCAATATGCGTTCTAACCATTGTGCCACCTGGGCTTATATAGAAGATATTATAGAACTCACTGCTATAGTAATCACCAGGGCAAATGGATTGATTCGGACAAGATCCCACCTTTGAGTTCTGTTTTGAAGATGAATAAACTTCAAGGAACCCTTTCTGTGGGGTGCTTTTAAAGACCCTTTTAAAGAGATCCAAACTGTTCTGTATTTGCATTCTTGTAACCCTGCATTCTGATTGGCTGGGAGGCACAGCATTCGGATTGGTTGAGTGTACAGTACTGATTGGCGTTACGGATCAACGCGATTGGCCTAGCCGATCGCGGGAGATTCGAACGGCTGTCATTATCGCAGCGCCTGGTACAAGTTCTATATAAGCCACCGCCCGATCCGATGCAAGCAAGCCGATCTACCGCCTAATAAAAAGAGCTTGAAAGTCACTGGTCTCGATCTCTCATTGGGACGGATCTCCCAACATAACACAAACATTGTTTTTTGGATAAACATAGCTCTTTCAGAAGGCTGAGTTAAGGGTTATCCATCAATCCAGGAGCAAGCAGAAATGTATGCCTGCATAAATGTGTGAACCTATTTTTATTTCTATTTTGCTGCAGTAATAAGGCAACAAATAGTGTTGTCTTCATAGCATGCTCAGCAGATATTTTAAGGAAAAAATTGCTAGATTCCTCTGGGTTTGTTTCCTTCCCAGGAAGTATTAGAAAGTAACAGTATTATGAAAAACAATGACCAATCCCTCTCCCTAAAATGGGACAGAGAGCAGTGAAATGAATTTAGCCCAATTAACAAGAGAGGATACTGTAAAATCTCCAGTCAGAGCTGGTATTTGCCGGTTCTCCAAACTACTCAAAATTTCTACTACTGGTTCTCCAGAACTGGTCAGAACCTGCTGAATACCACCTCTGCCCACAACTCTGGGAGAGAAACTGTTCCACTGACTGATTGTTCTCACTTTCAGCAAACTTCTCCTTAGTTCCAGGTTGGATTTTCCTCTGACAAGCTTACATCCATTGCTTCTTGTCCTACCTTCAGGTGGTTTGGAGAGTAAATGCCAACCCCTCTTCCCTGGGACAGCCTTTCAAGAATTGGAAGTGGGCCACGTCACCTCTAAGCCTTCTCTTTGTTCAGTTAAACATACCTAATTTTCTCAAAGGTGTTTTTTTCTCTCAAAAGGCTGGATTATGTTTTTTCCTTTGAGGAAGAAGATGTTTTGCTTTTCATCCAAGAAGCTTCATCAGTTCTGGCTTGATGGTGGTGTTGATGGAGGAATGGAAGGGTTAGGTCCTGACAAGATGAGTGAGGGGGTGTTGGAAGAAATATCCTTCTGGGTTCAGTTCCAAGTGGGGAAAAAGACATTGGAAACATGGAGGCTGTTTGGAAGGTTTAATAGTGGACAGGACCACATGGCTTGAAGCTCCAAAGTGAAAAGGATGATCACATGCTTCAAGGTGAAAGAAAAGATCAAGAAGGGCTGATATGCTGAGAGTGCCTGGGTTTTATAACCTTTGTTGGGATTTGAATTGAAGCTTGTATTCTGATTGGTTGTCAGACTCCCATGGGGTCATGCAGGGGCAACTCTGCAGGCTGTCCTGAGTTCCAGGCTTGGTTGAGCCTTTCTGGATGATGATGCACTGAAAAGTCTTTTGAGCAATTGCTATAGTTTTATTTAAAGATCTTTGTTATGTAAAGTATTCTGGCCCAGGCCTTAATGGCCCACCCATTAACAAAGGTGGGGGTGAGTTCAGGGGTGGGATTCAAATTTTTAACAACCGGTTCTGTGGGCGTGGCTTAGGTAGTGGGCATGGTTTGGTGGTCATGTGACTGGGTGGACATGGCTTGGTGGTCATGTTATTGGCTGGGTGTGGCCAACTCAATATCACTCACATCGAGGCACGCATCTCCTCGCCTGGCCTCTCATGACTGTGGGGATGCTGCAACAGTAAGTGTGAAAAATGGTCATAAGGCACTTTTTTCAGTGCTGTTGTAATTTTGAATAGTCACTCCACACAAGCAAAGTACCAGTAAAGGAGGGGAAAAAAACTCCAGAGAAGTTCCTGAGAATAGGAAGTCCAGTCCTGTCAAGAATGTAATAAGAGTTAATGGAGAGGCAGTTTCTGTAAGCAACACCAGAATGTTTCCTTCCTGCCTTCCTGACAGGATTAGGCTACTAATTTCTTCTAATAACCAGTTCTCCGAACTACTTAGAATGTTAACAACCAATTCTAGCGAATAGGTGCGAACTGGTAGAATGCCACCCCTAGGTGAGTTTCTACTTCTGAGATGAGTTTCTGCTTCTGAGTTTCTACTCTTTTTAGAGGCAATATTCTGCCTTTTTAATATTTCAGAGGATATTTCATTTTTCTAGGAGAGGGGTGGGTGCTAACTTCCTACAGGGGAGGGAGGGAGGAAAAGAGATTGGTTATAAAGATGCAAGCTACATGTGAGACATATTATTTGTACTTTATCTGGTACTTTAACTTTGTGCTAAAAAAAATTAATGGACACCAGTTTAACAGACTGAATCGTAATATCAAAGAATTTCAACTTCTCAGGATCCTGACTAACAGATTGCAAAGGCACCATTTTGGTAGAAAGTGACTAATTGTACACTTGACTAAGAAGTCATATATTGAAATTACACATATCAAAAGTCTACTTCAAAAGATTCCAACGAACAGAAATGCATTTTTAGCAGATTAGTATTGTTCAATGGTAAGATTGGGAACCACTTCCTGAGAAGCTTCTTGCGCACATGGTTAGCATTCCTATTGATGCTCTGGTTGATTTATGGATTAATTTTATAATCTGCCTACTCCTAAAATCATACTAAATGCTCCCAAGGGAAATGAGTGGTGAAGGAAATAGAACATATAAGATTCAGGCTATTCAGATAAAAGAATAATCGTCCTTTGTGTTTTTAATCTTTGATTTCAGAAGGTCGTGTGGTTTCTGGAATGTGAGATAACCGTCAGAAGGAGCTGCATCTCTTCCAAAATAAAATAGTTTTGCCAAAGATGTCTATGCCTTGATAACAGCTTACTTGGATAAGTTAATGCAGCATTCATATGGCTGCATTCAAAGACTATCCAGAAACTATCCATACTATCCAGTCAGATCTAGCAGATGTTTGTCTGCCTCTGATTTAATGAATACAACTTGCCACAGCTGTTTTGAATCAGCTGCCCTAAATCCCAATGACTTCCACACACTTTTCAATTATCTTTACACCAAGTATGATAGTTTGAATAAACTACACTTGCCTGAATTCACATTACACACAAAGCCAAAGCCAAACAAATCACATGATGATATAGTATGATGCTCGAAGTGTTGGTTTTGAGTCTTTTGCTACTCAGAGCTAGGGTGGCATAGTGATTAGTATTGCCGGCTAACTCTTCCCGCTGCCAGGAGTTCAATCCTGACCAGCTCAGGGTTGATTCAGCCTTCCATCCTTTTGAGGTTGGTAAAATGGGGACCCAGATTGTTGGGGGCAATATGCTGGTTCTGTAACCCACTTAGAGAGGGCCATAAAGCACTGTAAAGCAATATATAAATTAGTCTAAGTGCCATTGCTAAGTACTATTTGATCTTTAAACTCCTAAATAGCAGTACCAGGTAGAGACTGCCTTCTTTTACATGAGCCTACCCAAGATAGGAGATCCGCTTCAGAGACCACCCCAAATAATCGAGCAACATAGGAGACAATAAATCATAATCTGCCTCTAGAGCAAGCTTGACATCTCATGGCCAAGATGCTTGACTTTAGTGCCCATAAAATGTAGCTAACATAACCAGTGGTAATTCTACCAACTGTAATTCAGTAAAATTTGAAATAACATCATTTTGTTGGTTGAATTGCTGGTACACTGCTCATGTCTACCAGCAATTACCTAAACAAGCACATGAGGAAAATAGCAATCGCATTTATAGCACTTCACAGCGCTTTATAGTTTATAGCCTTCTCTAAGCAGTTTACAGAGCAGAGGTGGTATTCAGCAGGTTCTGATCAGTTCTGGAGAACGGGTAGTAGAAATTTTGAGTAGCTTGGAGAACCAGCAAATACCCGCTCTGACTGGAGATTTTATAGTATCCTTACAGAGTCAGCATGTTGCCCCAACAATCTGGGTCCTCATTTTACCAACCTCAAAAGGATGGATGGCTAAGTCAATCTTAGCCAGTGAGACTCAAATTGCCGAACTAATGGCAACCAGCAGTCAGCAGAATTAGCCTGCAATACTGCGTTCTAACCATTGTGCCACCTGGGCTTATATAGAAGATATTATAGAACTCACTGCTATAGTAATCACCAGGGCAAATGGATTGATTCGGACAAGATCCCACCTTTGAGTTCTGTTTTGAAGATGAATAAACTTCAAGGAACCCTTTCTGTGGGGTGCTTTTAAAGACCCTGATATCTTAAAGAGATCCAAACTGTTCTGTATTTGCATTCTTGTAACCCTGCATTCTGATTGGCTGGGAGGCACAGCATTCGGATTGGTTGAGTGTACAGTACTGATTGGCCGTTACGGATCAACCGCGATTGGCCTAGCCGATCGCGGGAGATTCGAACGGCTGTCATTGGCCGCAGCGCCTGGTACAAGTTCTATATAAGCCACCGCCGATCCGATGCAAGCAAGCCGATCTACCGCCTAATAAAAAGAGCTTGAAAGTCACTGGTCTCGCATCTCTCATTGGGACGGATCTCCCAACATAACACAAACATTGTTTTTTGGATAAACATAGCTCTTTCAGAAGGCTGAGTTAAGGGTTATCCATCAATCCAGGAGCAAGCAGAAATGTATGCCTGCATAAATATGTGAACCTATTTTTTATTTCTATTTTGCTGCAGTAATAAGGCAACAAATAGTGTTGTCTTCATAGCATGCTCAGCAGATATTTTAAGGAAAAAATTGCTAGATTCCTCTGGGTTTGTTTCCTTCCCAGGAAGTATTAGAAAGTAACAGTATTATGAAAAACAATGACCAATCCCTCTCCCTAAAATGGGACAGAGAGCAGTGAAATGAATTTAGCCCAATTAACAAGAGAGGAGCATTGGGGGGAGCATGTGGGGAAGTTGGAGTTTGTCTGATGGTCCTTGTAATTCCTGTTTGCATATCCATCTTTCCCCCCCTCCCTCCATCCATCCACCATATCTATCTATCTATCTATCTATCTATCTATCTATCTATCTATCTATCTATCTATCTATCTATCTATCTATCTATCTATCTAGCCACCTAGCCACCTAGCCACCTAGCTTCCTATTTTAAAATTCCCTTTGATATACATAGCTCTGGGTGGCTAACAATTTAAAAATAATAAAAACAGAAAAACAAACCCAAGCATAATTAAAACATAACTAACACACAGTATAAACTAGCAGCCAAAAATATCTCCTTGCAATCAATTTAACCAAAATGTGGAGTCACCCACACTATCAGGGCCCTGGGATAAAGCCAGAAATGGCACTCTCTCACAGATGGGAACAGGAGCATACATTTCTTGTTGGAACTAATGGAATAATAAGCATCACTAGGGAGAGATGATCCCATAACTCTTACCTATGAATCAGGCTATTTCTAAACAAGGTCAAACATTTGTTTAAAAGAGTGATAATATGTTCAAAATAGTCCAGTTGACAGACACAAGTAGTAAAAACAGCATGCAGGGTAAAATGAGATACTAATATATATAGAATTGTAACTATTTATTGTTATAATGACATACATCTTTTTTTTTTTTGCATTTCTTTCACTTTTTTTGTGTTAAAGCACTTCTTTTCTTCCTCTCTTTGACAATGTATCAACACCATCGCTATTCATTTTGTGATTTGCTCTTTTTTCTTTCCTTTTTGTGATTAATTAAAGATCAATGATAAATAACCAATGAGTTCCATCCTCAAGCGAGTGAGCAAGGAGTCAACTTCTGTTCTTGTGGCTGGCAAATGCTGGATGTACCTAGCAGACAGCCCTGGAAAACGTGCAATTATGACTGACCCTTGCATGATAAAAGCAATCATCCTGGTGCAACTTAATGTGCAAAAGCAGAAAAAGGATGCAATCCCTCTTCTCTGACCAGGGCAACATAAGTAAACAGACAACTGCTACATGAGTTACAGAATAGTAGAATTGGAAGGGAGCTTAGAGGTCTTCAGGTCCAACCCCCTCTGCTCAAGCAGGAGATCCTAAATATTCCAGACAAATGGCTGTCCAACCTCCAGTGATGGAGCACCCACAACTTCTGGAGGCAAGTAATTTCACCCCTTAATTGTAATTAATTAATTAATTACAATTAATTGTTGAGGTGAATTTTCTCCTTAATTCTAGGTGTGGCACTGAACCTGGAAGCACTAAATGATCAGAACAACAAATTGTATTGCTTTTATACAAACCTTCAAAAATAATAAAAGTGGTTAAATAATTTTTTAAAGATAAAGTTTATTAAATTTTCACCTTAAAAACAAACAAATTCTATGGTACATTTTTGCAGTTATTTGTGACATCAGTTATACCATTCTCCTATACATACATACATACACTTTATTTACAATTACACTTCAAAGCTTCTACTTTTGCATTATATTTTCTTTCTATTTTCTAACCAGACATACCACTTTTCTCAGGCCATATAGAATTCTTTATCTTCCCTCTCCTTCCCTTCCATTGTGTTGTTCATTTCTGTGCAGTCCATTACTTTTTTTTTTTATAATGATGTCATCTGTGTAAAATAATTTTAAAATAGGCTGTTCAAAATTGTATCAGCAGAAGCATCATGATATCTATAATACACTTAATGACAACGTAACTGCACACAGTTAGTAGAATCCAGTTCTCCTTCTTGGTTTCTAATTACAAAATCACCACCAGTCAATTGCAGAAGGCAGCTTTACTTGAAAAAGCTTACAATACCTTTAACACCAACATCATCAAACAACATCTGCTTATCCCTTGTCCTTGGGAAGGACTTGATAAGTTGGATAAAAATGTCAAATCAAATCTAGACATGTAGCTGACTGCGCAACCATGAAAATGATACATTCAACACAATCAAACAATATTTGCCTATCCCAGGTGTTTGGGAAGTATAGTACACTAGATAGGTTGACAAAAATGCCAGATCCATTCTAAACATCCTGTTGACTGTGTGACCAATTATAATAAATTTTAAAATCTGGTTTGCAAACCTTTAGTAAGATAATTTATGTGGCTAGTTCTGAACACTAAAAAAAAATATTACTACTTCTGAGAAGTGGGTTGAGTTGTGACACAGTACAGGTAGTCCTCGACATGACCACAATTGAGCTCAAAATTTATGTTGCTAAGCAAGACATTTGTTAAATGAGTTTTGCCCACATTTTACAACCTTTCTTGCCACAGTTTAGTGAATCACTGCAGTTGCTAGTAACAGTTAAGTGAATCTGTTTTATACATTGACTTTGCTTGTCAAACATCATGAAAGGTTATCACATGATTCTGGGACACTACAACCATCATACACGTGAAACAATTGCCAACATTCTGAATTTTATCATGGGGGTTGCTGCAATGGTCATAAGTGTGAAAAATGGCCATGTTACTTTTTTCAGTTATGTTGTAACTTTGAACGTTATCATGCAATGTAACTGTAATTGAGACTACGAAATGGATGCACAAAAATTGGTAAACCAACCGACACACTGCTTGTATATTTATGAAAGAAAGCTGGATGTTTTTATGTTTTGTTTGTTTTTGTTTGTCTTTAAAAAACAATAAAATTGTTTTTTTTTTAAAAAAAAGGTCTTTTATTCGAATATGGTGTTTCCCCCCCAAAATTTGCCAGAAGTCCCCCATCCATCGAAGGGCACCCATCATATACGATAGGCATGCAATCAGCTCTTTAAAAGAAAGGCGGGGAAATTTCTCTCGCGCTCGCGCTCCGCCGTGACGTCAGTTACCTGCGACTTCTACTTGCAGGCGAATCCACGTGTTTGAGCATTTCCGGGTCCCTGACTCTGGTTGGCCATGGAGGAGAGAACGGCGGTACCCCAGAAGCGTTTCTACCGGCAGCGCGCTCATTCAAACCCGCTGGCGGATCACACTTTATTCTAGTGAGTGTAGACAGGGTTTGCCCCAAGCGGTTCCTTAGCTTCTCATCTCCTCCCTATTTTCTGCGTGTGCTTCAAATAGTTTCCCTGCAAGTTCAAAAACATCCCACACTCTCCCCCAAAAAAAAAAGGAACAGCGTCCAATTTCCATCGGGTGCTTTTATTTCCTAGGAATGCATTTGCTCACGAGTCCCTGTGGGTCCCCCTCCCCCGGGTTTGGCTGTTCTGAATGCTCAGGTGCTGATGTAACCCTTTGCTCCTGGTGGTATTGAGCTGTGGTTCAGAACATCTAGCAAGTTTGAGATTCTTGCTGCATGTAAATCTAGTTGGATTCTGTGGGGGAAAAATCTATCGGGAGTGAAGCTTTACCTCTTTACCTAAGGGGTGGGGGAAGCATGAAACAATCTTCTTTCACCCAGGTTATTGATTTTAAAGGACGATCGTTCTAAAAGATAGCAAGACAACATATTTCTCACCAGCACACTATAATAATTGCAGCAGAAGTGCAGATGGCAACAGGGAAATAGGGAAACCTCCAGTTTCTGTGGCCACGTGTAATAATGTGGAGTTTTACCAGGATTTACACTGGACGTGTATCTTACAATATTCTGTAAACTAGGTTAGACTGGTCTTGAGTTTAATGTACAAAAGAAAGGCTGTCTAAAGGTGGGCTGGAACTGCAGCCAGCAGCAAGCCCATATTGAGAGAGAGCAGCGTATGCATAACCCACTTTCTTGCACATTCTGATTTGCAAACCAGCTCAAAGAAATCCTAAACCTGCATGGCCATTGCTAAGACATCTGGGAGCTGCATTGCCAACATATCTGGAGAGTGCCCAGGTCAAAAAAGATTGGCATATCTCTTTTCATGGTATATTATAGGAGGATGGAAGTGTGTGTTTATTCAGTGTTAGGAGTAAATTTTGTTTAATTCAGCCATTATTGCTTGAGTTGAATTTTGTTTAGAAATACTGTAATGTCCTTGGTACTTGATTTCAAAGTATCATTAACACTGCAGTCCTCTGCATAATTGCTTAGAAGTAAACCTATGAAACAGAAATGGAGTAATGTAGCAATCTGTCAATTTTTGTTTTGATCGTTGACCAATATGTAATAACATTCAAAGATGGCACTTTGCAGCCATCTCAGTATGTACAGTTTAGTCTATAAGTTATAAAAAATAATACTTAGAATTACTGTTAGGAAATCATACCACTTAAATTACTCATATTACAGAAACTAATAATATAGTGTAGTCTCTAATGATGTGAAATAAATGTTAGTATATAAACAGTTTAGGAAATAAGGTAGATAAACTAGCTTAATCTATTTTAAGAAGACAGCTCAGATAATTTTACTTCCGAAGTGAGAATGTATTGAATTAGTGGGTTGATTGCAATCCAAGAATCTATTGACATCATTGGAATTTATTGTGGTTAGTCTTAACATAAAAGTCCCTAAATTATTGCATTTGGGAAATCTTTTGCTTCCAGATTAGTACTTCATTTGAGTATAACACGTCCTTGGAATGTCAGTAGAAGTATAAGTCATTTGAATATTCAAATGTGTTTTAAAATAGTCATCTCAGAAGCATTTCAGAAATAACCAACAGAATGTTATAACCACACAGCATCACCACAGTGCACTAACCAACTAAATGCCTCTAAAACATCTTAAGTAAACTGAAAAAAACATGGTAGCTCAAGAAAAAACAAGAGTCAACTGCAACATACAGTGTAAGGACTAACAGCCACTATGTAGAACAAACAGGCAGAAAACTAGCAGAGTGCATTTATGAACACCAACTATTAGAAGACAGAATGAGAACTCCCTAATCTCGAAACACATGGACAGATTCAGCTATAGTTTCAGCTGGAAAACTGAACATTGTGCACCAAGCTAAATCCAAAAATGCTAGCGAATTCCTGGAAATTCAGACAAATCAGCCATCAATAGACACAGACAAACCACATTTATGCACCACTCAAAAGGCAATAAAAACTAAAAAGGAAACAACAATCCTCTCCAGCAGCCTACGCCCAGATAAACATTGTTTAATAGCAAACAAGTAGAGATACCCTAATCAAGGAACTAACAGGGAGAAAACCATACCCCCACCAATTCTGGCAGGGCAAGTGGCTATTTGTAAACAGGGAGCAAACCTGCATTCATTAGCAATGTTACCTAGTCGGGCAAACACCCAAAAAACTCCACATTAAATTATCTAGAACAAGGGCCTTCAAACTTGGCAAGTTTAAGACTTGTGGACTTCAACTCCCAGACTTCCCGAGCTAACATGACTGGAGGAGGAATTCTGGGAGTTGAAGTCCACAAGTCTTAAAGCTGTCAAGTTTGAAGAGCCCTGGTCTAGAATATATAGGGTGAAAAGATATTTTTTCTAAATTTTGCCCCGTTTAAAGATGTTAGGATTCTAGTTTTCAGAATTCTCAAGAGAGAATATAGAAACTGATCTACATGTAGTTTCTAGGACTGGATATTCTTTGAAAATGACTCAGAAGCCTTCAGCTCACACAAGAGGAGTTCTGCTGCTCATGAATGCAGCCAGGCTTTTTTCAGCTTCTGAGGAAGCCTGGAAAAATGATGTTTAAGGAATCAATTTGTTCAAATTAATGCAACTTTTAAAGCAGTGGTCTCTTTTTTTTCCAAGCCCCAAACAGCTGTATTGAATGCTAGAGAAGCCTTGCATTTACATCTAGTCTGAAATAGGTCTTCTGCATTGTTTTTGAAGTCTGCATAGCCTTCATAGCATCCCTTCTGCAGTGTTTGTTTCATAAACCTCTTGTGTTTTTCCCCCCCATTAGTCCTGCCAAGCCTGAGGAAATGGACTGGTCTGCTCTCTATCCGGAATTTTGTGTTCCTTTAGCCAATGATAATTGGCACGATGACCCAAAGGACATGGAGGAAAGAACTAAACCTAGATATCAAGTGGAATTTGCTGATATTGGTTGCGGTTATGGAGGATTGCTTGGTAATTTTTTTCCCCTTCCGTTGTATTCATAAGAAATGACTAAGCTTATTTCCAAATTTTAGTGATATGTGAATATTCATACCATCAGAAAACCATTCTAGATGATGTTTTTTTTTACTTTTGGGATAAGATTTGTGAAAGTTTTGGGATATAAGCCATGAAGGGAGCAGGGTACATCTTTTTTTTTTTTTTTTGTCATCTAGGCCTATGATCTGATTTCCACTGAAGGCGATTTTTAGGTGATAGTTGTGGCCACCGTATCTACAATCTGATTAAAGTGACCTTGCTGTGCTAAGTATCACGTAAACATAGGTAGTTTGTGCTCAGTTTTTCATGTGGTCCGTTGTTCCTGCATGAATCGGTTCTATGAAGCTACTTTCCAAATCCAGGCAAGTGGGAGTTCATACAGGAAACAAAGTTTAGAGACTCTGCAAGGCTTCTGAGACTTGTTTGCTTCCATCTGAAATATCCCAGATCAAAATTTAACTCCCTGCAGCATCTTCCACATTGAAGATACGACCCAGTGAATTCCGTAATGGTTATAGCCCATGAAATTGTGGGATTGTGACCTTATTGGCATGCCTCACGCAGGTCGTCCTTGACTTAACAACCCTTCGTTTAGGGACCGTTGAAAGTTACAATTAATGTCCCTGAAAAAAAAAAAATAACTTATGACCTTTTTTGCACATTTATGACCATTTCAGCATCCTCATGATCATGGGATCAACATTTGGATGCTTGCAAATGTTGTGTATTTATGACAGTTGCAGGTATCCCGGTGTCAGGTGGATCACCTCTTGCAGGCTTCTAACAAGCAAAGTCAATGGGGAAGCCAGATTCAGTTTACAATCATGTTACCCACTGAACAATGGCAGTGATCCACTTAATAACTCTGGCAAGGAAAGTCGTACAATGGGGCACTCACTCAACAGCTGTTTCACTTAGCAACAGAAATTTTGGGCTCCATTGTGGTCATACGTCAAGGGCTACCTGTAAGTCTATGAAAGCTCCTTCCCTCTGATAACAACTAAGGTTCCATGGAAGTAAACCCTATTCATTGTAGCTTGGTATCAATGGGTGATGATATAAATATAAATATGGGTAGAGTCAAAGGAGCACATCTGGCCTGTTACTTACATACCCCATGGATAGATGTCTGTATTCAGTTTCAGGTGTTCAGTATTCAGTTTCAGGTATGAATCCCATCTTCACATTTTGTTGACCTATCTATCTCCTCTTCCCCCCCAGCCAGCATGGATGAGAGACATGTTTGAAGGTGATAGGAGC
This sequence comes from Notechis scutatus, assembly GCF_049901735.1. Lineage (NCBI taxonomy): Eukaryota > Metazoa > Chordata > Lepidosauria > Squamata > Elapidae > Notechis > Notechis scutatus. The sequence goes on from NC_142010.1 coordinate 138,374,382, forward strand.
GAGAAATGTGTTTGTCAGGCTAGCATGGTCTCTGCAGCCCACCAATTATATGCATCTTGCAAACAATGCTAGTTTGAGGTGGACCTTGCTCTACTGTTTTGCCCTTAAGCAAGAGGATATAGTATCATATTCATAATATGTAAGCTGTTAACTATTAAGAGACTCCCAAGTCCGCTTGCTTGTTTTTCAGATTTATAACATGCTGGACAATGGGAATTGCAGCAAAACAAGGCTTGCCTCTTGCCCTGGTTTTAAAGGTTTTAGAGTAAATTGAAAGATAGTTGCAGGGCTGTATGTACTGTGATTAGAGCTCAAGAATACATACAATCTATATATATATATAAAAACGAAATACCAGTCACGCATCATCACAAAATCTCCAGAACCATAAAGCCTACAAACTTGAAATTTGGCACGTATGTTCTTCTTGGTTTCTGGGTGCTCACTAAGAAAGATTTTTCGAAATGACCATCAGAGCATTAGTATTTCGTATATTATTATTAACATGCTCTGATGCTAAGGAGTTCTACTCCCCCTCCCCACCTGAAAAGAAATCTGTTCCAAATGCAAAACACAAGCAGAGGAGAGGAGTTTCAGTTTCACAACATCAAGCAGCTTTAGTACAGAACAGTTGAGTTAAGCCATGCCCAGGCTCCTTGCTGTCTCCTTGCTCATACAGCAAATACTCTTTCAGTTTCCATGTTTCAGTTTCCAAATAGCCCTCAACTCTGACACTCTGACAGGACACTAGCCAGATGAATACCAATGAATGCTGGGAGGCAGAGGCACATTCCACCACCACCACCCCAAAAAAAACTAAGCCCGATCACATAGTTTTGCAGCGTTGGTAACCTATATAATCCTGAATTCTGCAAAATGGCCCCGGGATCCACAATGGATATAAAACTGACAGGTTGTTAAAAATATTTCCACTTCCCTCTGCTGCTTGAGGAAAGGAGCAGCAGGATCCTGAAGCTTTAACCTATTGCCACCATGACCACGTTTGAGAGATTATCAAGGCTAGTCATGCACTTCAGGGAGTATCTCTGTTGCCAGATGCATTCAAAAATTGCTTTGAAAGGACAGCAAGGGGCAGCTCAGGCAGTTGAATACGGTGCTGAATTCCACAGATCATAATTCTGGGATGTAATCTGAAGGAGTACAGCAGCAGCCACTTTGCTGAAAGAAGGCAGGTGTAGATCAGATTAGAGCTCTGAATAAAAGATTGCTTTGGAAATCCTAAACAAATTTAGCCTTGGCTTTTAGGATAAAAATGTGGACTTCCAGTACTGAAAGAAATATTTTATCCCACCCAATTTAAACCAGCTTCCCCAAGCTGTTGCCTTTTAGGTGTGGACGCCACCGATCCCCAAAATGCCAGCTAGGGCGACATTCAATTTAGTAGATTAAGAATTTTGGAAATTGTAATTCTCTTGCAATCTGGAGGCTACCAGATTGGTAGAAGCTGCTACATTTGTTTGCTTGTAATAGAACCAAAAAAAAAAAAAAAATGGATGAAAAAAATTGAGACTGTGCAATCAAAGCTGGTGGCAATCCAGTTCATGTTAAGAGGATGTTTCCTCCTGATTTCAACAAGAGAACTAATTGCGTACAGATAGTCCTCTGCTTATGACCGTTATGGAGCCTGCCCATTCCAGTCATGATGGTCATAAAGCAGGTTATGACATGATTGATCCAAATGATGACCTTATTTGCTTTGGTCATTAAACAAAAACTGGCTGTAAAGTGACTGCCTCAGTTGATAAAGGCACCCATTGTTTTACCATTAGGGATTTTTGCAAAAACATGGAAGGAAATGCCAGTTTTTGGCCCAAACATCGTAATACTTGTGATTGTGGGACACTGCAAACAGCCATAAATGTGGGCCATTGCTAAGCATCCAAAATGCAGGAGAGGGGCAGCTGTCAGAATTTAGGAATTGGATCGTAAGTATCTCTTTGAGTGTACCTAACTCCAAACGGTCACTAAGAGACCAGTAATAAATTGAGGACTACCTGTAGTTACGGTACCACTTATAATGTTACTTTAAGTAACTGCACTTGAGTTGGATCATGTAAGCAGTTTAAGCAGAGAGGCCCATTTCTGAAATACGAAGGCCCTAACGGGGTTGTAATATAAGCTGCTCCTGACCACGTTTAATCAAAAAATGTTTACCTTATTTCAGTGGATTAAATAAGCGTGAGACAAGATTGCCACTTTACAAAAAGCAATGACACCAACATGGTAGGAAAGGAGAGGGGAAAAAAAGTCACATCAAAGTGTCCAAAATACATCTAACCTAAATATCCAAGGCAATTTGAAATTACCTTGTCTCCTGTATAATGTTGTCTTCCTGCAGGTGTGATGGGTAGCGTTTCTGGGTTGGTTAGGAATGAATTTGTAAAGTGGGTCACAGGTGCTCCCTCCTCTCCAAGAAGGGTTACTGTAGGATTTTCCTGAATAGGAAAACTTCCGCCAGGATGGACCTGCCATTCATTAAGCATCTCTTCGTCAGCAGGCAAAGGGGTACGGTTGTTTCCCATCCTAGACCCAGGATGTTTTTTTGCCACCCCAACTTAAAAGAGAGGCAAAGAGGTTGGTGTTTTGCCACACGTCAACTCCCTGCACTTGAAATTAAAAGAAAGAAAGAAAGAAAAAATATTCAGGTGGAGGCAGAACATTTGGAGACAACACTTAACCTATAGGGCAGGGGTGTCAAACTCAATTTCATTGGGGGGCCACATCAGGGTTGTGTTTCACCTTGGTGGGGGGGGGGCAGCAGTTTGGGTTGGGGGTGCCTATGGTGGCCGGAGCGCTCTCCCAGCGAAAATGGGCTCCCGTGCTCTGTTTTCAACTATGATGGCCTCTTGCAACCCTCTGCCAGCAAAAACAGAGCTCCACTCTGCAGGCTGGTCCTTTGATGTTTCTAGGGCAGCCCCGCAGGCCAGATCTAAGCACCCCACGGGCCAGATTTGGCCCTTGAGTTTGACACCCCTGCTGTCGGGCTTCGTGCAGGTGGAATGTGGAAATGGGCGTAAGGTTGCTGATTGCTGTTTTCTTTTGTTAGTGGCCCTGTCCCCGCTGTTCCCAAACACGCTAATGCTGGGTCTGGAACTTCGTGTGAAAGTCTCCGATTATGTTTGTGACCGAATCCAGGCACTCAGAGCCTCCCACCCAGGGCAGTTCCAGAATATTTCCTGCGTTCGCAGCAATGCTATGAAGCACCTGCCCAACTTCTTCCGCAAGGGACAGGTGAGTCCCTGGGAAGCATCGCTGGGGATTCTGCAGGAAGCAGAGCCCTCTCAGAGCCCTGAAAGATGCTTCCGTGCTTGTATGGAAGAGAATCTTCTCCTGCCCTGTTTGGCTTTGGGAGAGTTCCCATTTCACGGATCTTTGGGATGGCTTACAAAAGGGTATTATTATATTTTTTTAAAAGACATCTTACGTACATCCTGCACTGACTTCTCAAGACAGAGGTCTCCAAACGTGACAACTTAAAGACTTGCGGACTTCAATTCCCAGAATTCCTCAGTCAGCATATAGCTATGCTGACTGAGGAATTCTGGGAGTTGAAGTCCGCAAGTCTTAAAGTTGCCAAGTTTGAGGATCCCTGTCTCAAGGCATCAAGTAGATCAGTGGTGGCTAACCTTTTGGGGCACCTGTGCCAAAAACTGTGCGGGCGCGTGCCAGCTCACGCTCACATGTCAGCACCCAGAAGGCAATGTGCCCCCCCACGTCCCCTATGCATGCACGCACAATACCCACCCACCCATCCACCAACCCCCTCTGCCCCCTTACCTGCACTGTGCCTCACAGCTGATTTTCGGCCTACCAGAGGCTTGAGGAAGGTTTCTGCAGGCTTTGCAGGCCGAAAACTAGCTCTGTTTCCTCACTTCTGGTATTGTCGGAAAAACAGGAAGTGACGAAACGGGGCTAGTTTTCGGCCTGCAAAGCCTGCAGAAGCCTTCCTCAAGCCTCTGGGAGGCCAAAAAAGGCCTCAAACCTGCTGAAAATCAGCTCTGAGGCGCACACATGTGCAGGGAGGTAAGTTTGCCTGCAGCTCGCGTGCTGGCACAAATGGGTCTGCATGCCACCTGTGGCATGTGTGCCATAGGTTTGCCATCACGGAAGTAGATGCTTCGGATAACTCTGTTGCCTGAACAGTGTTTTAATCTAAAAAGCTAAGATTGACTCTAGAAGGGCTGTCAAACTCACGGCATCACGTTGTCGTCACATGACGTATTGTGACTCCTCCCCCCCCTTAAAACCAGGCGTGGCTGTGGCTGGTGTGTGACGCATCCAGCCCATGGGCCACAATTTTGACACCCCTGATTACAGGTCATCCTGGACTTCAGTTCATTTAGCAACCGTTCGAAGTTACAACGGCACTGAAAAAAAGTGACTTGTGACCATTTTTCACACTTAATGATCATCATCAGCTGGCCCCATGGTCACGTGATTTACATTTGGATTCTCGAGAACTGGTTGATATTTATGATGGTTGCAATGTCCTACGGGGGTCACACGGTGATCCTTTTTCTGACAAGCAAAGTCCATGGCTTCATTTGACCACCGTGTTACTCGTTGAACAACTGCCGTGATTCACTTAACCAGTGTGGCAGGAAGAGTCGTAGAATGGGGCAAAACTCACTTGACAAACGTCTCACTTAGCAGCGCAAATCCTGGGCTCCAATGTGGTCATAAGTTGAGGACTACCCGTAATGCTCTTTAGCGACTGAATGTTGTCTGAATGCTGAATAGGAGAGCTGGGTGGCTGAAAGGCCAGGCAAACCTCCTCCCTGCCTTTTATCTTTTCTTGCCTCTCTAGCTCCTCAAAATGTTCTTCCTCTTCCCTGATCCTCATTTCAAGAAGACAAAACACAAGTGGCGGATTATCAGCTCCACTTTGCTGGCAGAATATGCCTATGTCTTGCGTGAAGAGGTAAGCGGGGGATATTCTGAGGTAACTTAGACCTCCCCAAAGCAGCCTATATTTATAATCCAATAAAATTACTCAGCAAAGGTTTTTATTTCAGTTCTTCCCCTGTTTGCCTACATTTTCAGCTGCTCTTTTGATTTTGGCATAAAAAGAAAAGATAAGTACAATATTAGAAAGCTTCCTTATGGGAGAGCTTCTTTTTATTTTATGATAGTGAGATACCTGCTTTGGATGACTGCTTTGCCTACTCCAGCAGCAGTACAAGCTACTCTTAAGTTGAAAAGTTGCAGTCATTCTTCACAATTTTGGGCACAAGCTTTTTCCCAATATTGATCTCTGAGATATATAAATATGTGCCAACAATTGCAGTCTTTCTGAATGCCAAATATACATGTATCGTTGTGCTAGCCAGTTGCCAGAAAAACTCCTGTGGACAATGGGCCCTTCTAGTGAAATACTATTTATTTTTGAGCAATTGCATCTGTTCAAGATACTGGGAAGTAGTGCTAGCTAGAGTGGAAAGGACTGACTCTGAAGTTAATTTCGCATATGATTGCATACCACCGTGGATTTGGGCATAGATCAGGGGTTCCCAACCTGGGGTGCGAGACGATATTCCAGGGGGTGCGAGAAAAGTCCAGGTAAATAATAGGATATTGGCTATATGTTGGCATTTTTATTTATTATGCAATGGATTAACTTTGTTTTCATTTTAGAGTTAAGTATCGTTATTTAGTGGCCGTCACATACATAGCTGAAAAGATTCAATCCTACCATATATTTAACGCGTTCAGTAGTTTCCTAAAGTCTAAATTTCAGGGGGTGCGAGGTTCGAGTGAAATTTCTTTAGGGGTGCGGGGCGAAAAAAAGGTTGGGAACCACTGCTCTAGATCAAGTGGCCAATTTTGACCAATAGAGTAGTGCAGAGAAACCATGCACCAGAGAAACAGCACACATTTTTCAAACAGTATTTTGTTATTGACAAAGCAGTAGGCTATATTTTTCGGATTACACTGCACTTTTCATTCATTCATTTTAATCATTTGGGAGAATTGGAGCGAGGCTGTAAAAATCAGTGGGAGGACTAGACTTTGGGGGTTTGTTAAGCTTACTGCCGTAAATCATTCGGACAGAAAAATTGCATCACCCAAAATAGCCATTGTATATCCAGATGGTCAACAGTGGAGCCCTAGAAGATTCTTGGACAGGCTTCCAACAACTCTTGACAAATCAAGGGAAGGAATTTTAGCTAAGTCCCCAGGGAGTCAGCCAACTCCCATTTTTTAAACAAAAAATGAGCAAATGATAGATCACAGGATGACTTGTAAAAGTCCTGGATTCTCAATTATCTAACAAAAGTCCCTATTGAGATTTTCCCATTAAATCGTGTGGCTGGAAAAAGGTAGGAGGAATATGACTGTACATCGGCATTGATCATTCCTAAGTGTTTGCAGTATTTGGAGATAGCCCTTTCCCTTCATTTTGACCATGTATAGCATCTGCCCATCCACACAACATTTTTGGCTTCACTAGATAGATAAAGTGAAGCGAGAGCCAGTTTGGTGGAGTGATTAAGGCATTAGGCCAAAGCAGAATATGGTAGTGTTATGTCTCACCTGTGCCCACGAGGTGAGAGTCCAAGTTTCCAAAGGAATATAAACAAGCAGACAGGACCAGTAACAACAGGGTTAAATTCCTTTGGCTGGAGAAGTCCTTGGCAGTCTCCCACAAGCTGCCTGCCAAGTCCGATAATAAAACAAGAACATAAATCACAGGCAAACGCCGCACACAGTATTTGTCAAAGCTTCTATCCCAAATTAACAAGTTGTCCCGAACGAGAATCCAGAGCTAACACGCCCACTTTTATTCCCTGAGGGGCGTGTCAGTCTCTCATCTCAGTCCCTGATTTGTCCTTTCCTTCTACGTTGCATCTCACGTCTTTGCCTCGCATCAAACCAACATTCCTCAGTTTGATCCTCAGCCAGAGGCTCCGCTACGCTCTCCTGATTATCTGCCGACACCTGAGGCACAACCAGGGAGGAAGGTCCTGGGGAGGAAGGCAATTCCAAATCCTCCAGCAAAGCAGGCTCAAACCTCAGAGCCAAATCCTCCTCTTCCTCATGGCTCAAGTCTGTGTCCTCCAGCAAAGCAGGCTCAAACCTCAAGGCCAAATCCTCCTCTTCCTCATTGCTCAAGTCTGTGTCTTCTAACAGAGCAGGCTCAAACCTCCGAGTCACAACATGGTAGTATATATCCAACATTAGTCTAGGCCAGAGGTGGGGAATGATGGCCCTGTTATGACTTGTGGATTTCAACTCCCAGAATTCCTGAGATGGCCATGCTGGGAGTTGAAGTCCACAAGTCATAAAGAGGCCATCATTCCTGACCCTCTAGTCTAGATGGTGGTGGTATTCTACCGGTTCGGTCCAGTTCTAGTGTACCGGTAGCGCCGAAAATCAGCTGGCAGAGAACCAGTTTGCTCTAAGTCTGACGCTCTGCAGTTGGACCCACCTGCCCGCCCCTGCTTCTAGGTCCTTTTTAACCTCTCAGCTGTTTAGCGTGGCAGAGCGGATTGCCGTGCTAAACAGCGGAGAGGCGCAGTAGCTTAGTTTTTACTGTTTTAACGCGTGCGCATGATGATCCCACCCCTGCAGCCACGCCCACCAAGCCACGCCCACCGAACCGGTGGTGGGAACTTTTAAATCCCACCCCTGGGTCTAGAGAGTCTTCTCTCTCCTTATTGCTCTAAGAGAGGGTATGAATGGAAGATGAGTCTTCCCTTCGGGCATCCATTCATTCATGGGGGTGGGGGGAGGGCAGATTTTAATTGGTGGTCTCCAGAGGGGACTTCGCCTTTAAATCCCAAGGGCAATTAATTTCTTGATTGGAATCTGTCAACGTGTGCTGGCGTGTCAACATATCCTAAAGGTGAAAAGGCCCTGCTTACAGTTGGGAATTTTTGATCCGAGAGTAGGGAAGAGTGCCAGTTGCTTGCCGGAGGAAAGAAATCAACTTTCCCCTACATCTCATCGGGAGCTGGTGCTGGCAGGGAACCTTGGAAGTCGTGGTTTCTAGCTGCTTCCCCGCAGGGCCTTCTGGCTGACTCCACTTTCACCTGCCAGGGGACAAAAGTAGGAAGTGCTTGTGTGCGATCCTTTTTTGGAGTTGAAACCAACAAAGGTCTTGTCTTTGGGGTGAACGGCATCCGGCCTCACCCAGTTGGGATGAATCATATTCTCCCTTCGGCTTTTCCATGACTTCCCCAAAGTTAGCACTCTGGAGGAAGAGGCTGGGAAAAGCCCAACCGAAGCGCATCCTATGGGGATGACGGCAGCGGTACCCTCCCAGCAACCCCAAGATTGCAAACATTTTGCCTCAAGTGGGGAGGGAGTCAGAGTCGGAGGCAGCTGGGAATTACTCACGGGCCTGGCCTTGGTCTTTCTACCGCGCAGGATAGATTCTGTGCTTAAGATTTTTCAAGTGAACCTGTGATTTGCAGGTGCGAGTGTCTTTAAACTATTTCTCCACCACCACCCCCTTGGTCAGCAGTCTGGTATTTTGATTCATGAGGGTCTCACTTGCCCCTGTTTATATAACACAGCCTTTATTCGCTTAGGGCCTAGTATATACCATCACAGATGTGGAAGAGGTGCACACATGGATGGTGAAGCATTTTCAAGAACATCCCCTTTTCGAGGAAGTGCCATTAAAAGAATTGGTAAGAAAGTGTGTGTGTGTGTGTGTGTGTCTGGGCAATTTCTGTCGTAACAGATTTTGCAATTTCAGACATGATTGTGCATGGGTCTATGTGTCAGGGGGGGATGGGGACTATTAATACAAGTATGTTACTCCTTGCACGTTGCATTAAAGTTCCTGATTCCGGTTGCAGCTCATGGGACTTTCTGCGGGCCAGCTACAATCAAGCAAAGTGTATTTTAAAACAGCGACCAAAATACCAAACCCCTGTAAGCAATATTAAAAAAAAAAAAAAGCAATTATAGGTAGTCTTCAACTTTAAGGATGACAATTGAGCCCAAAATTTCCAGCAAAGCAGTTGTTAAGTGATTCATGCCTCCTGCGAACTTTTTTTTTTTTGTCACAGCTGTTAAGTGAACCACTGCAGTTGTTAAGTGAATCTGGCTTCCTCCATTGGCTTTGCTTGTAAAAAAAGCCACTGGAAATGTTACAGATGGTAATCCCATAACCCTGGGACAGTGCAACCGTCATAAATGCAAGCCATTTGCCAAGCCTCTCAATTTTGATCTTGTGGCGGGGGGGGGGGAATGCTGCAACAGTTATACGTGTGAAAAATGGCCATAAGTCACTTTTTTCAATTCTGTTGCAGCTTTGGTCACTAAATGAATGAATCTGTATTAAGAACTTTTCTGACTAACAAGTTTAGAAGACTTAGTGAGAGCTTGAGGTGGTTCCGTTACTGTGGTTAATATCTATTCTCTC